>NC_059435.1:30128374-30503374 GCF_021028975.2 Sphaerodactylus townsendi
GTTAAGGAAACGCCCTGGCAGTTCTGCTTTTCGTGATCCTCTCACATGGTAGGTGGGGGAACTCCTGCAGTGATGTCATGGGCATCAGCTGAATAGCATAGCCTTTATTGGCATAACAAAAAAACACACAACTAGCATAAATAATATTCAAACAGGTGTTAAAACTCAGGTAAATATAAATAAACTACAAACTGTGAATTATTTCCATGAGAAAATTTGCTACCTCTTCATATGGGGATCTGCTGATGTTTGTGTACTAGAGCAGTTGACATTCCAAGCTCTTTTTGTGTGTGTGCATGTATTTATTATTTGCTCTTATTTTTAAAATGGAGGTAATACCTGAACCCTAGTTGAATTTGTTCTGGGCAAGAATGTGATTTTAGAACTTTTATTCCATGGTGATCCATGCAACGGCCATCTCCAGGCTAGAGTACTGTAACTCGTTCTACATATGGCTACCCTTAAGACTCCTCTGGAAACTTAAGCCGATTTAGAATACAACTGCACTGGTCTTTACAGGGATATCATGGAGGGCACGTGTCCAACTGGTGCTCCATTAGCTACACTGGCTCCAGATGGAATAACATATAAAGTTCAAGGTTTTGGTATTAACTTTTAAAGCTCTAAACAGTCTGGGACCTTTGAATCTGTGGGGCTGCCTCTCTCAATCCATCCCCCCCCTTCTGGAAGAGTATTTCACTCAACAGGTAACAACTTACTGATGGTCCCTGGCCTGAAAAATGTCTGACTGTCCTCCGTCAGAGCTTTTGCAGCTCTGGCCTAGTGGAACCCTCTATCAAATGAGACTCAGGGCTTACAGGACTTACTACAGTTCCACAGGACCTGAAAGATGGATATATTCTTCCATGCCTATGGTTAAAGGCAGCAACAGTGTCCATCTTAGCTGACACCCTCCCCCCTTCTGTCCCTTATTTTCCTCTTAGAAAATCCCCTGTGACCCCTTTTCCTTGATTTGCTCCTTCCCTCTGATTGGTTTCTCATTATACATTTGTTCAAGGGCACTGGAGAGTTGAAGAATTTCAATAGTTGGGTTTTAATTGTGCAGTTTGATTTACTTATTGTAGTAAATTGGTTGTTATGAGCCGTCTTGAACCTGTCTTCATGGAAAAGGGTGGGCTAAAAATCCAATAAATACAAACAAATACTCTAGTTCCAGGTTTTCAAGGTGATTAAAAATCAAATGATTAATGAGACAATCCAAATAAAGCTACCTAAACTTAGTTCAAACCTATAGTCCAGTGATAATGAGTGGTTTGTGTTGGCTGAACAGCCTATAATTTTGTGGGTTGGGTATACAAAGAAAAGAACTGATACGAAGGGTACGTTCCTTATCTTAAAGTCATTTGAGGCACTGAAGAAGAGTTGTGGAAAAACCCTCAGGCCGTTTCCGCACGGGCAAAATATGACGTCGTCGCAACGGAAAAAGAAGCGTCAGAGCGAGAGCGTTCGCACGCGCAGCGGCGGAGGTGCGCAGTCGCGCCGTCGCGAAAACGCTAAACCGGCGCGAAGACGGTGTATTCAGAAAACGCTTAAAACCACTCTTTTTCCCCATGTGACGCATCGACGCCGCACTCGTGCGAACAGCCGCCACGGAGCTGTCGTCACAAATGGCGTCGGGCCTGCACGGCTTCGCAAGTGCGCAGGCGCAACGTCGCGAGACGCCGCTTCCGCAGCGCTTCCGTGCGAACCGTCACATTTCTGCGGGGCTGCGGACGCCCGCAGCTCCGCCTGTCTGTGTGAACGCTTTTTTTGGGATGCGTCGCAATTTGCGACGTCATCGCGTCGCTGCTTTTGGCCGTGCGGAAACGGCCCTATATTCTATTTTTGAGAAACAAAACTTATGTTGACAAAGCAGCAGCCTAGTCTATAACTTCTCTGCCTACATAATGTCTTGAAAACTGGAACAAGGCCACTAGTGCCACAAAAAAGCACCCCCTTCCCCCAACCACAAACATTTGATGATGTTTACATTCCAGAAGATGTTGCTCAGGTTTTGCTGTGCAGCTAGCTAATTTGAAAGCACAGACTTAAAATTTGAATTATCATGCAAAAATTTCCATCCCATCCAGTATAACTCAAATATACATTATTCACTTTTAAAGTGAAACTTAATATTCAACCTAGGACTTTGCACATGTCTATTTGTCATGTTTTTAGAAGCTTTCCTTGCATGTACAGGTGTTTGCCAACAAATATACTATACCAAACTGCCAATAAAGTCATTTTTTTATGTTTGAGAGAATGAAATGTGTTTAATGGAGTTTGTGACTCTATAATAACACTGAAAAGCTCTATACTTTCTCTTAGAAAGCTTAGAGGAGCCTTTGCCTTCATTTTTTCCTTTCATAATGTGCATTATTTGGGTTCCAAGGTCAATTTTTGTGCCCATTTATTCAATAATTATATAGAAAGATAATGAAATCATTATTGAGAGCTATGTAGAAAAAAGCACCTACACATCACACATGAACCCTTTTTGATAGTGTGCACCTGGTTATGGCCATGTATAAATGGGGCTTTTAGATACTGCAAGTTCTGCTACTAACCATGCCTCCTGGTAAGGTCTGCAGATTGCTTTCCAGTATTTACACTGCCACCCTGCGCACTGACTCCCATGAAGTATTGAAGCTAAGAAAGAGCAACCGGCTCTTTTACCGGCAAGCTTTTACAGAAGGCCTCCCAAATCTGAGATTTTTAGTGCTGAACTACTCTGATTACTCAGAGCCACTTCACACATGACATTAGGCATACACGTCAAACATAATGGGCATTTACCAGAAATATGCACGGCCAGAATGCAGGTCTCCAATCCTGCTTACGAGTCTTTTCTGCAGCTTGCTGGATTGCTGGGGAGTATGTGCAGAATGTGTGCAGAAGTGGCTGGCACAGTTTGTCTATGGCTTCTTTAGGTTTATTTTTTAAACAATGGAATTCAGGCATTTTCCAGCTAGAGGCAGCAACACACCCCAAGGCTCTGATGTGTCCTTTTTACAGTTTTCGTTGCTGGTCTCGTACATACTGGTTAGGCAAGGTGAGTAACACAAGCCCAGGTGGCAGACAGAAAATGTCTATTGTTACATTTACATCTGCTGTATCAGAGGTATCAGATTTAAATGGCCTTCAACTGATACATATATAGTTATGATTTTAGGTTTCTGGAGAGTCAGTGGTTAGAGTGTCAGGATCTGGGCAACCAAGGTTCAAATCTTCACTCTGCCATGGAAACTTGTCTGATGACTGTTGGCCTAGTGCACAGCGGAAGGACTAGGTGCCAACTCACCCTTGTGGGGGGGTCATTCTAGACCAGCATATGACCACCTTGCAATTTTCAATATCCTGACAATGACTTTAGGCCAGTCACTCAGTCTCAGCCTAACCTACCTCACAGGGTTTTTGTGAGGATAAAATAGAAGAGGAGACTGTGTAAATGCATTTGGGGTCCCTTTAGGAAGAAAGGTGGTGTATAAATGAATCTGAAGAATCTGGCTTAAAGCATGGGTCATCTGGGCTTATAGCCAGAACCTTGCTTTAGGCACACACATGCATTTTGAACATGTGTACACTGCATTTTCCTTTCCTCTGGTTTAGCAAACCAAGCCTGCCTCTATATAAAGCGATGATTAGAGTTTCCAAAGTGGGATGAATGATTCAAACATGCTCTAGTCCAGGGGTAGGGAACCTGCGGCTCGAGAGCCGCATGATGCTTGCATTTCTCTACCTCTTGTGACCAAGGCGGCTCCATCTTGAGCCGGGAGCCTCCTCTTGGTCTCCCATCCTGCCTCGCCCTGCAGGCAGCAGGGTGGACGCATCCACGCGCTTCTCAGAATGAGCGGAGTAAAAGGTAAAAAACCCCAATATATACAGTGTTATCTTTATTTTAAATGTCAAAAATTATTTGCGGCTCCAAGTGTTTTCTTTTCCCATGGAAAACGGGTCCAAGTGGCTCTTTGAGTGTTAAAGGTTCCCTACCCCTGCTCTAGTCCTTTCTTTATTTTGCTTTGAAAATAGAGAGGTCCCTCTTTGCCTTGAACTGGGGAGAGATAGAGCAGGGCTTATTTATTTACTTTTACATTTTTAGGCAACCCTTTCTCCAAGGAAAAGCCCTAGAAGACAGCAAGAAATCCAAGGTCATCCAGTGAGCTTTATGGGTACAGAAAACTTATTGCCCCTGTGTGGCCCAGGTCAACACAACTCAAAGCAAAAGGAAACAACTTGTTCTCCTGTCTGATAGATATCCACAACTTACAAGCTTGGCTGCTCAGTACTTCTCAGAGATTTTAAAAATGAAAAATGTCATTATTAAATCTAAAAAATGTTTAAAGTGAAGATCTATATCAGTGTTTCTCAACCTTTTCGAGGTCAGGGTACCCTTGACCTCACTCTTCATATCTCACGGTACCCCTGCCGCCACCCTCCACCTTACCCTCCCATTGCCCCTGCTTGCCACACACCCCACCTTCCCCTGCCAGGGTGAAGGGTAGCACTGGGGGTGGTGGTGGCTGCTGACCTTGTGGCAGGCCCTACCCCATGGGCCAGCTTCATGTCCTTGCTGGCGCCAGCGGGAGACACCACAAAAATTGGGGGCGGGCGGTAGTGTTGCTGTGGTACCCCTGGGACATTCTCACGGCACCCCAGGGTACCAGGGAACCCTGGTTGAGAATGGCTGATCTATATGAATTATAATAGCTAATTTTACCTTTTTATGAAATCAATTTTACCCATAACTATTACCATTTTAACCTATAAATTTTTCTGACTACTTGTATATTTTAATTTTATGCCAATGAAGGTATTTGTGGTGTAGTGGTTAAGAGCAGGTGGATTCTAATCTGGAGAACCAGGTTTGATTCCCCACTCCTCCACCTGTGGCAGAGGCTTATCTGGTGAACCAGATGTGTTTCTGCACTCCTACATTCCTGCTTGGTGATCTTGGGCTAGTCACAGTTTTTCAGAACTCTCTCAGCCCCACCTACCTCACAAGGTGTCTGTTGTGGAGAGAAGGGAAAGGAGCTTGTAAGCCACTTTGAGTTTCCTTGCAGGGGTGAAAAGTGGGGCATAAATCCAAACTCTTCTTCTACTCTTCTACTTGTACTCAAGGGTGCAACAACTGTACCAGATGCAAGGCTAACCCTGAGGTTAACCACTGCACTGCCTGCTCTCTTATTCTTTTGTACGTGCGGACACATCCTTGATGCCCTGTACCCCTGCTCTGAATAAAGTCGCTGACTACATGTATATTTTAATTTTATGCCAATAAAGATATTTGTACACGTATTTATGGGTGCAACGACAGGACCAGATGCAAGGCTAACCTTGAGGTTAACCACTGCAATGCCTTCTGTTTTATTCCTCTGCGCTTGCTGAAGCATCCTTGATGCCCTGTACACCTGCTCTGAAAAATCTCTCTGCCTCCCGTCTTTAACACCCGCAACCCGGACAAATTAAAGGGGCGCATTTCCCCACGACTCTGCTAAGACAAGCTCCACCTGTTGAATTTCTGTCTCATGTCACAGAGAGAGAGAGAGTGCGTGTTCGTGTGAGAAGGGAGAGAAAGGAGACTGATATCCTCAGTTTCGTGCCAAACTGGGCTGTCTCTCGGGTGGAGGAGGAGGGGGGGGGGGATGTGACTTGCGGGCCCGGAGGCGGGAACGGGAGGCGCCTGAGCCTCCTCCTCCTCCCGCCTCCATGATGGCGCCGCGAAGGTAGAGAGAAAGGGAGCGAGGCCAAGGAGCGGCTGCGCAGAGGTGCCGCCCCTCTCGCCTCACACTTGAGCGAGCGCGGGGGAAAGTCAGCCCGGCCAAGGCGGCCTCTCAGGCGCTCTCGCACTTGGCCGCTGTTGTTGGGTCGTTCCCCCCGTCTGCCACGACGGGGGGACGGAGAGGAGGATGGCGGAAACGGCGGGGCTGAGCCTTCGGGCCAAAGCGGCGGCAGCAGCACCCCCCTCAGCGACGGCAGAAGCAGCGGCCGGAGGCTGCCCCGCGGCCGACAGGATCGCTCTGAGGGACTCGCCGCGCTGGAGCGACCCCGAGGACGCCAGTTGAGCGCGGCCCTCTTCGGGTCTTTCTTTTCCCGCCCCTCGGCCGCTACTGGAAGGACAGGCGGGCGCTCGGCCGGTCTCCACGGCGGGCCCCTCAAGGCGGCGGGACCACAGCGAGAAAGGGGAGGAGGCGGGAGCATGGGCGCCAAGCAGAGCGGCCCGGCCGCCGCCAATGGCCGCACTCGGGCTTACTCCGGCGGGGATTTGCCTTCCAGCAGCAGCGGCGGCGGCGGCGCTAACGGGACCGGCGGCCGGCCGATGGGTGGCGGGGGCAGGTACGCGCACTTGGCGTCCGGGGTGCACCACGCCGGGCCCGGCAGCTCTGCGGCGGCCGCGGCTCCAGCGCCCCGGAGCAGGTCTCTGGGTGGGCCGGCAGCGGCCGGAGCTCGAGCGGCGCACTCCGCCTTCAACATCCCCAACAGCAGCGGCGGCCTCTACGGCTCCCAGGACTCGGTGAACAGCACCCCCGAGGAAGGCGGGCGGGAGCGGCCCGTTGCGGGAGGAGGAGGCGGCGGCGGAGGACATGGCGGCGGGAGCGGTGGGCCCCGGCTTGTCATCGGCTCCTTACCTGCCCACCTTTCGCCTCACCTGTTTGGAGGTAAAAGTGCCACCGAGCAAGCACGGGGCGCTGGGGGGTGGGCTTGGAACTGGAGCAACGAGTGCGCCTTTCTGGTATTTTTTATACAATTTGGGAGTGTGAGAGAGGCAAGAGAGAGGAGAACCAATATTCTTTATCTCGCCAAACATCTAGGTGGCTGAAGTGTCAAGTACGAATCCATCTGTCTTTACAGCACCACCCCTAAGCATCAGAAACTAGGATAAGATCCTTCCATTGGATGCCTCTGGATCGCCACAGGAGATGTGACTAGCAGACCATTACTAGCAAGGCTGCCGCTGGTTATAGACACACCCCCTTCCAGCCCGGTCCTGAAAAGGTTTAATCGGAATTAGTCTTGTTGAGACGGGTGGAAGCTTCCCAGCAATTTGTTTTAAAAATTCAGCTTTTCTGGCAGTCGGCAAGACTCTAAGGGGCTTAAGTCAGTGAAAACCACATACAACTTTAATTAGCAGAAGTAAAAAGGGGGAAAAAGCAGACTGTGACCTCTGTCCACAAGCTATATTAACTGCATGTTGGAAAAAGTCTACTTTGTGAAGCCTCCAAGATCTCTTTATAAGGTCGGGTTTTCCTTGTATCCTTGGGAGACTTGTTCTGCAGCGCAGGTGCAGCCACTGGGAAAGCCTAAGGAGAAACAGATCTAAGTGACCTGAGTGGAGGACTGCTACGGTACTAATCCCTGGTCTGATTATCGGAGCTGCCTTGGGTGGAGGGGCTTTAAATAAGGACCAGGGAGGAATGCCAGAACCAGAACATGAAGACTACTGTGCACTTACTGTCAGTGGTCTGAACACCATTGGTTGCTTTAAAAAAAGGTTTTAATGTTGTGCTGCTTAGTAATCCTAGACAGGTAGATACTGTAGTCTCTTGCAGCAACAACAAAACTGGACTGTTGTGTAACAGCATTTTTTCCGGTACAAACTTTTGTAAGCCACAACCTGCTTCTTCAGGTGCAGACGTATTGCTTAGTTATTCCTACCCAACAGGAAGTGCCTATACCCGTGTTCTTAGCACAGTAACAATGATCAACAAATGGTTGTACAGGAGTCCTTGGTGATTGTAATTGTTGAAAAATGATTCCCCTTTTTGATGCACCTGCATCTTGCCACATTCCAAGAGATTCTGCAACTTTTCAATGATCAGTTTTTTTCTGTTCTTCTCCTTGATCAGTAAAAGACCTTTGAGTGTAATGTGTCTTGTTTTACACAGACCTGTGCTGTTTTTATAGCCACTTCAAGGATTAAAAAAAAAACCAAGAGAATCTTCCTCAAATTTGAGGGAAGTTTCTCCTATTCTTGTTTGTCGCTAGTTATGTTTTAAAAATACCCTTGAAACAGAACAGGAACTAGAAAAGTGAAACCGAGCCATCAGCACTGTTCTTAGTATCATGTGTGTTTATTTGGCCTTGCAGTGGCTGCTGTCGTTGGATCTGTGAATTCTCCTCTCTTCTACTTATATAATTGGACTTAATTTGATAGCTTATTCATGTATCCATGCAATGTATTTTAAACCTGACCAAAGTCTGTTTTAAGTGCTAATTTGAAACCTGAAAGCAGATGGTTCCTTTTTTAAAGGCTAATGAATTGCCCATACTGAGAAGTTATTGCAACTATTCAACTAGTTTTCTGCCAACAGATGAAATATTCTGATAACACATTTTGTGCTTTAAAAAAAATCCCCATAGTATAAATTAAATCTACAATATTGAAATACCGATGAAAAGTTGAGGCTGAACATTTTTGCAGTATTATAGCTTTCTATGTTAGGAGCAAGGGCTATTAAACTCAATTGGACAGACCTGAAAGTAAGGATACATTGAATTTCAGTCTCAGTGTAAGCATGCTTGCATTATCTTATGAGAGCATATCAAAGGTACAATACTCTAAAGCAGTGCCCAAATGTCTGCATTTTCTGAGTGTTGAGTGCCTGTTTAATGGCCTTGCTCTTAAGTCCATTTAGCACTGGAATGGGTAATGTGACTGCTGGTTTCTTTCTTGTAGTACATATGCTCTGTAATATGGTGGTAGCCTCTGGGTTGGAATGTTGAGTCTTGGAGATTCCAGTATGACAGCCCTGATATATAGGAGAAGCAGTTCTTGCTTTGCCTCTAAAATTGTGGAAGGTCAGTTTGTTGGACCAGCATTACAGCTACAGATCAGGAAATGTCCTCAATCACTAGTCCAGTGGGCCCACCACTGAGTTTCCAATGGCCAGTTCATGATGATGATTATTTTGTGGCGGGGGAGGGGGTTGCTGTGAGGTATTAGTGCCGTTTGAATGTGCAGAAAATGGGATAGGTGTACCTGGAGGAAATGTGAGACTTTCTTAGATAGTAATTAATAAGGTGTGGTGATTGTTGTGTAGAATGCAGGCACGCTAACGCCACAGGCCTGTGTTGAATATGTTTGTGATGTAACAGGAGTGAGTGACATTACTTTCCTCCAGTATGCCTGTACTATTCTGTGACATTTTAAAAAATTATTTGTAGCTTCTATGGAAAATATATAAGTAGAATGTATAACTGCTAATATTAATTCTATAATGTTACTCAGTGAAAATTTTGAGTAATGTTTGAAAACTGAAGTTCTTCCCAACCTTTTAGACTACCAGAGGCATATGTGAGCCCTGCTGAAAATCAAAACAGCTAGGAAGTGTGCCACTTAAATGTTCTGTTATCATGTATCTCTCAATTGAGAGAGGCTGGGCACAGCAGTACCAGGTATTGGCAATGTGTTGGGCAGGAAGTGGTAAACACAGCTGGTTACTCAGTAACTGTCACAGGGAAGAGCTTTTGAGTAGTGCCGACATTGAAGTGGTAACATCTAAACTGCCAGTTACTTATGCTTGCTGTGAAAACCACTAAAATATGTCAGTAGGAAGTAAATGCAGATTTACTTTATCTGTGTTTACATGCAAGTTTGTTCTAAATTTGTTATAAATTGCTCCCTCAAAGATGCTGTGGAGGAGTCATAATTGGAACAATGCATCTGAAATCATGTGTCCCCCCTCCATGGAGCATACATCACTGAACCTCATGGTGACCTATAACCATTGAGAATGAACATTGCCTTATTTGATGTTACCTTGGTACTTTTAGAATGGAATCTTACATGGAGATAAGGTAGTCCAATGGCCCACTAAGTTCCTAATGGTTGAGTTCCTGTTGACGCAGCAAGGGTGTGGCAAGGTCGTTCCTGGGGGTGGAGCCAATGTTAGTCAGCTTCCATCCCAGGTTTGTGGGGAAGTGCATGGTAGCCTGGACCTTGGACAAGACCATTGAGCTCTTTGGAAGGCTTTCTGGCGGCAGGAAGATTTTTGGGGTTTTCCTTTGCACAACCTGAAAGCCCTCTGGAGTTGGCAGGGCAGTGGCACCATCCTCAGCTGCTTAGGGCTCTGGATTGGGCTGCCAGTGTTTCAATTTATTCATCAAGCAGTTACCTTTTTCTAATTTAAGCCAAGGTGTGCATTTAGAACCAACTAGATTGAGCTTGGTTTCTGTTAAACTGAACAGTTTTGCGTAGTGCAGCCTATAAAGATTTGAACTCACCTGATTGACTTTTAGTGGCTCTGGCGTATGAAAGTCTGCATAGGATTTCAGCACTGTCAAGTCACAGTTGACTCATGCACTGATTGGTGTTTTGCACGGTCAAGTCACAGTTGATTCATGGTGACCCTGTAGAGGGCAAAACTTCTCACAGGTGGTTTGCCGTTGCTTGCCTCTGCCTCACGACATTGGTATTCCTTTCAGGCCTCCCATCCAAATGCCAGCCAGGGCCAACCCTTACTTAGCTTCTGAGATGTGGTGAGTTCAGGCTATCTAGGTCAGGGCGTTGCAGCATTCGACCCTTCTTTTTAAAAGAATAATTACAGTCTAATGCTGCAATTCAAAACTTTCAACTTATAAAAAAGCCTGCCATGTATACATATTGCTGTTGTTTGCATAACATGGCCCCACAATGAAAGCAAGCAGGGCTCCAGATCTAATCACACAAGTTTATTATAATGCTTGCCATGTGCACATGATCTCGTAATTTATATGTTAATAAAGATTGTCTTAGTAGTAGATGGGTTGGAGGGCTGCTAGCTCAAACTTGTCTAGGTGTGAGATCTTTCCTTGCCATGTATAGTGTGAATATGCTTGAGGTATGTCATCGTTTCATAATCTGGAACTTAAATCAAGGGTGGTTTTTTTTAGTGCTGAACACTTTGAAATTTGACTTAGCATTTGCGCTGAATCAAATTGATAAGCAAAAGCTTTGCTACCCAAGAAGCTACCAGTATCTTTTATAATTTAATTATTATTTCATTATGTCTGAAATTAATTTTGATCTTGGCTACAGTTGATTTGTGATTAGAAGTGAATATTCAAATCTCTCAGTTAATTTTGCAGCAGAAGGACTGAGATCTCTGTAAAGAGAATAAATCTATGTAAGTATTTTCAATTATGTTCAAGGCATTTAATACGTACTGCAAAACTGATACTTTCAATAGCTTTAAAAATAATCTAGCCTACAGGAAGTAAGGGTTTGAGTTGTGGTAGAACAGTTACCTATAAATGACAGTTTCAGATCTCTGAGTTTACCGTCAACATTGGTGCTGAATATGAGAAATGGAGCCATCACCTGGATGCCTCATGCAAGCCCTACCTCGGAAGCTAAGCAGTGTTGCCCATCATTAGTACTTGGATGAGAGATTATCAAGGAAGTCCAGCATTACTACACAGAGGCAGGCAACAGAAAATCACCTCCAATTGTCTCTTGCTTTGAAAACTTTACAAAGTTGCTCTAAATTGGCTTCAACATGGCACTTTCAACCATCATGAAGGATAGAAGAGCACATGGAAAACTCAAAAGAAAATTTTGGTCAGGATCTAAAGTGCTGTTGATTACCTGCTTGTGCACAGGGTTATTCAGTTCCTCCTTGGACTGCATTGTAAGTTTCTGTTGGAATCAAATATAAGCCATCCCCTATGCTTTCTGTGGTGCTTTCTGTTGAGTTCTGAGCCACCACCAGTGTCTCACTTTAACTAGGCCCTCTGTCACCAATGTGCATAGTATTAGCATGTAGAACTTCCCTGGGTCTGCGATGCTGGTGATGTATGATTAGGTGAGATTCTGAAACTGACTTTAAATCTGGCCATACATAATCAGTAGATGTGCAAATTCTGCATCCATGCCTGATAGGGTGTTCAAATTGGGAATTACTCTCAGATTATGCTGTGCAGAAATCTGATTACCATGCACACCTGAAACTGCCTTATACTAAGTCAGATCATTTGGTCAGTCTAGCTCTGCGTTTTCCACATTGGCTGTCAGGACCTCTCAGGATCTCACTCCATTTCTTTTTATATTCCTTTTTGACTTCCATCTTCAAAGCAGCTCACAGCAGTTCAATTTTAAAATCTTACGATAAAAACACTAAAACTCTGAAATGTAATGGGAAAAAGGAAACCAGGTTTTGAAAACCTTTAAACCGCTGACTTACATGATGTCTATAGTCATCAATGGGAAGCTTAGGAGAGGTTGCTGATATTCTTTGTGGCCTCTGCTTATCCTGCCTCTTCTCATAGGCATTCCGGCTTGGGCTTTACTTGTGTTTTAATACTTAGCTGGTGGGGGATGCTGTTGGTTTCCAGATTGTTCTTGTCATGCTGACCACCTTGGCAGTTCTTCTGAATACCTTTGATGTTTGTGTTGAGAGTTCTGTTAGCTCTCATCTAGAAACAGTTCTAGTATATTTTCCCAGTTCTAAAAACTGGTGGTGAAAGCTGACATTTCTTATTTCACTAGCTAAGCTCTGGGGGACGAGACAAATGTTTTCTTTAAGTTTGAAAACCTATCTTGTTGTATAGCAGCTGTTTTGAGAAAATGAACTGCAGGTAGTTATGCAGATGTAGTCTTTGTGCTTCCATTAGCCATATCAGTTACAAAAACTTGTTCTTAATACAAATATAGTAGAGGCTGATAGTGTTTGCAGAGTCTAAGGGTGTCTGGTTTTTTTTGACAGTTAATAGTATATTAATTAGCTGTTTCTCTTATGTGTATCTGTCAAATAAACTAGTTAAATCATGTTTCTGCAGGAATACGGAGTAAAGTTATATTCAAAGTGAAAACAATCTTAACACTTAAAGTTTAAAATGCAGGGAGCCCAAAAGATTGGACCAGCAGGATATGTGGTTTAAGTTAAGGGGAATCTAAAGAGATCCTCAGAATCAATAAACATTCTGAGATGCATATAAGTCCAGAAAAGGGATGCATATAAGTTCCAGAAAGGGGAGAGGAGAACAGTCACTAAGGGTGATGGTGTCCAGGAGTCCATGAAGGACAGGCTACACTGCGAGGGATGGTAGTCAACTGGGATGGGAACATTCTGAAATAAGGAAAGGGTTCTGCCTCTTGAGATCCTGAAGAAAGGGAAGCCTCCTCCTCCTCCAGAGACAAGGGACAAAGTTTCCCAAATGCTGCAATACCAATTTGTAACTCTGCATTTTGGATAAGAATTCATTGATTTGGTCTTGTTGAGATCAAATTGGATGAGGCCTCATCCCAGGCATGGAATTAAGAAGAACAATAATTACGATGGGCAGATCCGTGCAATCTACAAAGTGGGGGAAAAGGCACATACACCACCGATCCTCTAACCTGGATCACTCAGGCTAGCTAGATCTCAGAAGCCAGTCAGGGCTGGCCCTTGTCAGTATTTGGTTGGGAGACCACCAAGGAGTTCTAGGGTCACTATGTAGAAGATGGCTATAGCAAACAACCTTTGTTAGTCTCTTGACTTAGAAATCCCACAGGTTCGCCAAAAGCCAGCTGCGACTTTATGGCACTCCATGTGCACATTTATAATGATACATAGCTAGTCATTTATGACTAAAATGGTACATGCTTCACTACATATCATTTTCCATGCATATATTATAAGGGAGTTGCACCTGTCACATCAGGGCAGACGTTGTTCAGCCTGTGGAAGCAATCAGCTATGATACTAATTCTTTTTGAAAAGCCATCTTAAGTTTTCTAAAACTGAAATGATGGCACTAAGAACCAGATCCCAGGGACATTCCTTGGAACTGAAGATGGATGAGTGGAATTATTAAAACAGTTGCAGAGGGAGTTTAACTGGATAGGGTCTGTGCTTGGTAGAAAGGAAGGAGACACTGACCATTTTTAACTTACATGGATGCTTATTTGGGCTGTCAAAATAATGATAATATCAGGTTGCGTTGGCAGCTAAATTAGAATGTCTGTGTGAGTTTGCTGTTTTTAAAGAGTAAATATAATGTCTTGATATTTGTGAGTGTGATGGACAGGAGGCTGTCCTGCCCCTGAAGGGAAATCAGCCACTCAGATGAGCCCATAGGAGTGCTGCTCCAGCATCCAGTCATCTTTGAAAAGGGGGATTAGATGTCTGAGGGAGCACAGGAGAAGGGGAGTGGCATTTTGTCTCTGGAAGAGTAGTGACAGCTCAGGTCTGGCTCAGGAAAAAAACAGAGTAGCAATTCTGACTGATAGTGTGGTAGTCAGATAGTTCTGACTTGTACTGTGGCAGAGCAGTTTAGCTCTATCTCTGGGAGATAAGAAGGTGTTTGATTGTTAGACCTGCCTCTGGTGATGAGCAGACCTTGTACAGTTTAGTCTGACTCTGGGAAAAGGGCAGACTGGTGTGTGTGTGAGAGGATCCAACCCACTGGCTAGTCAATAAAAGTCTTTTTGTGGCTGAAGGCATTATAGAAAAGTCTAACTACTCTGTGAAATCATAACAAGTCAAAAACGTTGTGCCTCATCTGGCATCCATTTCTACTTTGTCTACCTAGAGACCTGTGCTTCTGGTTTGTTCCTTTAAAACTAACCTGGTAAATAAATAAATCTCAGTTGTTTATATAGTAATCCAGCCTCAGTGATCTTGATAATCTCCTTGTGCACCACAAAACATACCTCACAGCAGCAAACCCAACGCCTATATACTTGCCACCTGGAAACTGAGGGGAAGGTTTATAGGTCAGAACAAACCTAGATTACAAAAGTCTTAGGAGGCTAAGCAGAAAAAAAGTTTGTCACAGTTAGGTATACTGTGTTTGGGAAAATGAAGATAATGAGGTTTCTGATATCTTGAATTTTAATGTATTCTGCCCTCCCCCACACAGTTGAAGACCTGAAGTACTGGCATTCTTTCAAGTAGGATGATTTTAATGTACCTGATATAAAAGTGTGAGACAACTTTCAGCATCATCCCAACATGCTATATAGTTTTGACTTATTTTCAAGTATGGTTCTCTTTTTGAGATTGGAAACTTAAATACTTGCTCGGGGAACTGTGTTAAATAGAAGAGAACTGGGTGAATTTACTAGACAAAAAGGTTTCTTTTGTGTGAAGATAAGGTGAGTGTGTAAACAAGCAATAGCCTGTTCATTTACCTTGCGTGTGGATTGTTCTATGACCTTCAAAACAATTTGCCTGAAGTTTAGTTTCTATAGGTTTCTACTGCTAATGTTACTTTAGTCTTCTGTGAAAATTTGTTGAATACTCAAGCTCCTGTTTATCTGGCATTGGTAAATCACACAACATACCAAAGAAAGGTTAGACAAACTAGAGTGAACCTGATTTGTAATATGCACTGAGACGTCACTACTGAAACCAGTATTTCTGGAGGAGATGGAAATGTACTGGGAGAAAAAACCAGGATGTGAGAACTTTGATCCTGGGTTTTTCTTGTGTCAGATAGAAACAATTGCCCAATCACTGTCCTGCCTTCATAGGAAAATAGAATGCCTGGCAGCGGTTCTCTCCTTGGCACTATCTGTAACCCAGGTACATACAAAGTCTTGAAATAGTATGAAATAAAAGGGTGTGCTTTTATTTATTTGCTTCTTTCATATCCAGCCTTTCTCCCCAGTGGAAACCCAAACCAGCTTACATCAATCTCCGATCTTCATTGTATCCTCATAACAACCCTGTGAGGTAGGTTAAACTGAGTGTGTGTGACTGGCCCAAGATCACTCAGCAAGCTTCTGTGACAGAACAGAGTTTCAAGTTTGACTCTTCAAGATAGTCTGATAACTCTAATTTCTAGACTTCAGTGGCTATCTTTGTATATGTGGTAGGTCTTATAAGGCTTAGCTAACTGGCTCAAATCTTTATATATTTGTGGGTTTTAGATTTATCATGCTCCCCAGACATTTTCTATGTAAATTTCAATTTTTGTAAAGGTCTTTAGCCAAATAAGCAGAGTCCTTATTATCCTATTGCTTAAATATGAACATTTTACCAGTATAATTGCTGCTACGGCTTGATCCTAGTGAAAGAAATTGTATATTTAAGAAAGTATTTTTGTTTATATTAATGTGTTGGCACGTGTGATGATTCTGCTTCTTCTAATAAAGACCAGGCAAGGCTAAGAGTCCAGTAAGTGGACTCATCTCTGTTTCTCAGCATTCCTGTTGCTAAAGCCAATTCTCTACCACTCTGTATTATTAGCAGTAAAGCCCATTTTATGAAAAAATAAAATGGGCTCTAGATGGGGAGGGCGGAGGGCTTTCTAAAGGCTCCAAGATGAGAATTTGCATTCCCCTTCTTCCTGTTCCCCTTCTTTGCCTCAGCGAGTGGTATTCAAGCTGCAGAGGGCCTGTCCTGGCTGTGGAGTTCTCCAGCTGCTTGATGACCCTAAAGAGCAGGAAGAGCAAGTAGAAGAGTAGCACCAGGTAGACCAGCAAGTTGGTTTTGGAAGGGCTAGTGCCAGGCCCAGGAGGGTAGTGGGTGGCTTGCTGCCATTGCCCCTCCAGGCCTGGTTTGGTGTTTGGGGGGGAGGGCAGGCAGGGGAATGGAATGTGTGGCGATTGGTTAGAAGTGAGTTGTTGCCCCATGTTCCTTCCTTAGGCAATTATGTCTAAGGATAGCAATGTAGGTTTGGGGAAGAGGTTATCATACTTTCCCCTATTTCCTACATGGAAAACTGGTCTCTGAATTCACCTTATAAATCCACTGAAGACTAAAAGCTTCATATAAATGAATACTTCAGTACTTGCAAAAACCACAACATTTTGAAAATAATCCTTTGCAGGTGTGAGTAAAAATTCCTTGTAGTCATACTAACTTTTGTGCTGCAATTTTCCAGCTTTAAAAATAGCATAGGAGAGGAGTTGCTTAATGTAGTAGCAGCAGTAGAGCTGTAGAAGAGACTTACTTCACCCTGTTTCTGAAAGTAAGTGGATGGGAAAGGTGAGTAGTGGCCCTTTTCTAAAATGAGGCCAACACATCTGGTTGAAGCCATAAAAAAGAAGAAGAAAATCTTACCCTGCATTGTTGCATACAAACTGTTTTATCTTCTAGGACTATACTTGTATTACTTTCAAAGATCATGTTACAGCACTGTAAATTTATTTTCTCTGAAAATAATTTTCACAGTTAACATTTTTCTGTAATGTAATGAACCCACAAAGTCCATACTGTATAATCCTAGATTAAAGCAGCTATCACACTGTCTTAATCACAATAATGGAGGTTTTAAGAAATGACATAATATTTAAAGTAAAGACCAAAATTGTTAGGCCATCTCTTGCAATGGTCAATGATGATCCTGTGCCTATTAATAAAATAGACAATAGGATTGTATTGTCGAAGGCTTTCACGGCCGGAATCACTTGGGTGCTGTGTGGTTTCCGGGCTGTATGGCCGTGTTCTAGCAGCATTCTCTCCTGACGTTTTGCCTGCATCTGTGGCTGGCATCTGAAGATTATCCTCTGAAGATGCCAGCCACAGATGCAGGCGAAACATCAGGAGAGAATGCTGCTAGAACACGGCCATACAGCTCGGAAACCACACAGCACCCAAGACAATAGGATTTCTGTTAAATGAGCAGTCTTAAGCCTGTTCACCCATGAAACTGAATCTTGGTAGCCAGCACAGTTGTGGTTCTGGACTGGGTGGGCCAGATGCTATTTGTGTAGATGTGGCATAGAGTTTTGTGACTGGAACTTGTGACAAGTAATTTCACTCTAGAAGAAGCTAAGGGAATATATTTCATGAGGAAAAGGGAATTGCTGGAGGTTTAATTCTTCTCTTTCCTCAGGGTTTTCGTCCCAGTCCACATTGTGACATCCACTGCAGTGGTTTGCTGTGACCAAAGGACATATTAAGTATTCCACTCACATAAAGTTCACTGTTGTGTAGTCTAATTTTAGGGGTAAAAGGCTTTTGGGGAAAATGTTAAAGTAATTACACGTGAACGCTAAATATAAGAGAAACGGAATACAGTGGGCATTCTGATAATCCAGGGGTTCAAATGCTGAAGGTAGCTGTTTGATCAGATGTTGACAAATAATGATTAAGCTCTAATAGAGAACTATAATAGCAGATTTTTTTTAAATGAGCAGGTTGATCCTGTCCTCACATTAAAAATAGCTAAGAAAAGGATATGATTGATGCTAAATTTGTCGGGCTGGTGTAACTCTGTATGAAATTGCCTTGAATTGAGGCAGACTGTTGGTTCGTCTAACTCAATATTTTCTTCACTACCAATGACTTTGTAGGATCTTTGACAGAGATTCCTTTTTCTTACCTGCTGTCTGCAGTTCTTTAACTGGCGGTGCCATTGGTTTACTCTTAGGAGACATGCTTTGTGTGCAGAAGACATTACACATTACCTATCTTCCAGATTCTTCCTGCGCAGGGAAATTAGAAGGCTGTTGTTTAATCAGTGAATGTGAATACATCTCAGCATTCCATTATTGGTGTGTGTGTTGAGATTTGAAAATGTCAGTTGAAGTGGGTGAAGGAGAGTAACGGAGTTGGGGGAGGTAGGCAGGACTGAAAAAGGCAGCAAAATGAGACCAGTTGGTTGACAGAGAACAGGGGAAAATTTGGCATAACAGAAGGAAGAACAAAGGAAGAAGTAGTGTAGTGAGGAAAGAAAAGGACAGGCTAAGTAAAAGTGCTTAAAGGCATCTCAAGCATACTGATCATTTGAGGTGCATCTTCTGTATGGAGAAAACTGGTCAATGGAAGACTGAAGGTTGCCAATTGGAGAATAATTGTTAGCCTACATAGTGAGATACTAAGCAGTTATCATAACTTTTTTTTCTGCTCCAGCACAGGACTTCTGTCAGTGTATATTGTATCATTATTTATTTCATCTATAGACCACACTTCCCCTCACAAGCTCAGGGCAGCTTCCAACATACAAAAATACAATAAAAGCAGACTTATTGGAACTAGTAATCTATAACTGCCCTGAAAGATCTAGATGGTGGCTAAAAGTCACAGTACAGTAAATAGGATGCATTCCTATTATCCAAGAAAGAAAATAGGGTGGGGATTAGATAGTAAACTGTTGCGGCCTCAGCCATAGGCCTGGTGAAACAGCTCCATCTTACAGAATCAAGTCCCACTGGGCCTGGATCCCATTACACAAAGTGTTCCACGAGGCTGCCCTGGCCCTGGTTGAGGTCAGCTGGACATCTCTCAGGCCAGGGATCAGTGCTCTTCAGCGGATGTACTGGGAGAGACTGTCATGCAGATAGAATGACCCCAGACCGTTTAGGGCTTTGAAGGTAGGTATCAGATTTGTGAACCTGATTCAGTACTCTACCTGGAGCCAACGCAGTTGAATGTGCATCCACCACGGGGTACCAGTAAGGATCTGTGCTGCTGCATTTTGCACCAGCTGGAGTTTCTGGAGCAGCCCAAGGGCAGCTCTGCATAGAATGATTTGCAGTAGTCCAGTCCAAAAGTGACCATTGCATGGATCATTGTGGCCAGATTGGTCCCAGTAGCCAGGTTCCAGTAGCCCCAGGAGGTCCCAGTAGCCAGGTGCGCCACACGTGTGACTTGAACCTCCATGGATAAGCCACTGTGTGGTCAGATTAGTTGCTATGTGGTCAAGGATTGCTTTGTAGCACATGGTTAGTTCTTACCTAGTTGTGCAAATAGTTATAATAGCTTTATTCGTTTAAAATTAATTGTAATGTCGAACCTCAGATCAAAAATGTGTAATGGCTATTAGAATTGAAATATTACTTATTGAAACACAAAAGTAATCAATTGAAATAGCACTATTGTGTGGTGATATAGTGTAGTGATATAATAATGGTGTTATGTCCGTTGGCAAGAAACATGTGTTATCTCTTTCTTCTCTGATGCTGGAGGAAGGTAGGATCCTAGCAAGTTATGCTTATGCAAGTTCTGGATCTGGAGCAGTTCTGTTAACTGCTGTAAGATGGGACAGACATGTTATTGTTTTGTAACAGTTGACCAAGCTTTAAACCACTCTTATCAAATATTATTGCTGGTTTTAGGTGTTGTGATAGATACAAATGGCAGCAGTGTGCAGAAGATTTTACTGTTCGTGACTCTGGTTTGGAACCCCAGGGATAGCCTGAACAGTTACAGGTTTATTCAGAATGGAATTAATCATCACACTTCAGCTGTGGTTGTAATTATAGGGCAGGGAGTACCTGCTTCTGAATTAATGGAAGTAGGCAGAAGAGTATATGTGAGGCTGACGAATGGGTGGGGGGAAGGGATAAGTGTTTTGAAGAAGCACTTGGCTATGAAACATGTAGGTAGGTTGCCACCTGGATGAAGTATATTTTTGACATAATTTGACTATAGTCTTCTGTTATCAAATAGCCAATTGACTGGTCTCAGTCTTAGCAAACATGAGCTGATTAAGGCCTGACAACTTGGGAGCCTCATCTACATAGGTGTGCTTTTTCTTTCTAATCTTTCCAGCACACCTTATTAATTGAAGAAGGCTGACTTGCTATTCTGATTAAGCAACATTGATCAACATTGCAGCAACAGCCCTTGTGTATTTCCATATATACTATCTGCACACTTCTTTTTCCTGGAAGGGTTTCTTTACGGGAAGTGGATGCACCTCATTCCTTCCTGGTTACCATACATTGGACATAGATGCATCGTTTCTTTTTTTAAAGTCTGAAGCAATATGGGGACAGATTTTGCTCATGAAATGCTTTCCTGGGAAGTGCAGTGATAAAAATGCTATTGCAGAGTAGGATGGAACTACCGGTAGATAGCAGGATCAAACACACATGCACACCCATTCTTCCCATTTTTTCTTGAGATTCCACATCTCTGATCTAGCATCACACAAGATAGGAAACACCTTTCAGAAAAGCACGTTTCAAGTGAATTTTATTACATTAACTGTTCATCTCAAGTAAAAAGACAAAATATATATCTTTTGATGAGTCATATACATTCTTATTCCTAACCTGCATTTATGAACTTAGAACAATAGGCTAGTACTCCATGTATGTTTTTAACTTGATTCTCTGTGCAAGCTGCTTATGTTGCTTTTATTAGGTACTTATTATTATATAAGCTTCTGGTTAGGAAAGTTTGGAATGGAAGGATTCAAAACCAAACTATGACTTCAATGTAACAAATGACTTTCCCCAAGGACTTTAAAAGTTGCCATCAGAAAAATTTGGAAATGTTGAGGATTATAAAAAAAAATCTAGGGCCGTTTCCGCGACGAAGCATGGAAAGCGGCCGAATGCGGCATTTCTAACGGCCGACTGTAATTCAATCGACACTTCGGGGACCGCCCGGTTGGTCACAAGCTTCTTTCGAAACAGCTCGGCAGCCAATGACGCGAGCGCAGAGCCGACAACCAGCTCGTCCCGGACCTGCCCGCTACGTATTCAGCGGGTCGCCCGAGGCTCTGGAACACGCCGCCAGCCCTGCGCCGCACTGCTCCAGCAGGGCAGGCGATGGTCCCCAGAACTCCTCGGGCGACGCAAGGAGGCCAATTAAATAGCAAAGATAAGTGCTGGGTGAGGGGAGGCTTATTGAAGCCGCTGCCGCTCGCCGCATGGCGGAGGCAGCGCTGGTATCCTTCAAAAAAACGCTAGCGCTTCTAAGGAAAGCGCCCGACCATCCCGACTGGTGGCAGCTAGCGACTTTCTTGATGCAGCTGCGCCCTAATCGCGATGGCGGCCTGAAAACGCGGCGTTTTTACGATCTCCAGGCCGCCACGCCAAATGCTCTGCGGTGCAGATATGGCCTAGGAAATACTGGAATGCATGAAATACTTTTTACGATAAAGATTTACTCATTCAGAATGTGTTGAAAGACAATTATAGTGTTACATATCGTCTGTATATATTTACATAATAATCTATGAAAGATTCATTTTGTTTAAGCAGTTAAGGTAGGCTCAATAATTAAGTAGTATGGGTATTTTCAAATTGTCCCTCCCTTGAAGCCTTCAAAATTTCTGGGAATTTTACATCTCATGGTATAGATAGTAAAAGTTCCCACTTCCTAAAGCAAAAAAAACCAGACTGTCCATTCATCATATGGTGCCTTTTCTACTGAATGCCCTTTCTCCTGAAATAAACACCAAAGTCACCATTTTTTTAGCTGAAGCGGAACAGGGGACAGCTTCCTACTTGACTGGATTTTATTTACTTCGATTTTAATTATTTAAAGTCTTAAGAGTACATTTTATAAACTTTTGTTTCTTTTTATTGGATAATTTTATGTCCTAGTATCTGATTTTATAGCTGAAATACAATGAATATATACATGACATACCTAATAAAGGTCATATTGTGTTGTGGTGAAAGTTTTACAAAAATTAAGTATGTAAACAGCTTTATTTTTAATTGTTCTTTACTAGATGATGTATGTGTTTTCCCCATTTGCATTTTGTACATTTTTATATAGTTTGCAAAATACCCCATTGTTGCTGATTAGGAATAAATTGTTGTGCATTATTTCAAGAAGAAACTCCATGAATCAGTTTCCTTGTATGCTTTATAGAACTACATATTTGATTACTGAGTATATAGAGTTAGATTTAAAATTCAAAAATTAATGTTGCAATTGGAACTTTTTGTAATATATTTATTCACATAACTCTCATATCCTCCATTTTATACTCACAACAACCCTGTGAAAGATAAATTAGGTTGAATATATATAACTTATTTAGGGTCTTGGCAAGCTTCCATAGCAAGGTGATGATTTGAACATGGCTGTCTCAGAACCTAGTCTAACCACTAGGCAATACTGGGTGTTTAGGTGCTTGCATGAAGCAGCAGATTCTAATACATATCTTGGTGAGTTATGATTTTGACAGGCACATATGCAGAGTAAAGTCAATGGTGGTGGTGAAGAAGAAGACGAAGGTGAAGAAGAAAGAAGAGTTGGATTTATATCCCCCCTTTATCTCCTGTAAGGAGACTCAAAGGGGCTGACAATCTCCTTTCCTTCTCCCTTAGATCACAGTAGGGGCTTCAGACAGCCCAGGGAGACATAGGCTCTTAGATGTTCAGGAACTACCATTCCCATGGCCACAGCATGTGGTGGCCACACATGCTGACAGAGGCCGATGGGAATTGTAGTTCCTGAACATCTGGAGAGCCGCAGGTTCCCTACCCCTGCCTTGGAACAAAACCCTGTGAGGTAGGTGGGGCAGAGAGAGCTCAGAAGACTGTGACTAGCCCAGGGTCACCCAGCTGGTGTGTGTTGGAGTGCACAGGCTAATCTGAATACCCCAGATAACCCTCCACAGCTCAAGCGGCAGAGCAGGGAATCAAACCCGGTTCCTGCAGATTAGAGTACACCTGTTCTTAACCACTATTCCACTGCTGCTCCTGAAGGCAATGCTTTCCAAAAAGTAATAGAGAAACTTGATGTTTATGTTTTTCTGATATAATGATATTCTTTGAAAAAGCACTGTTGAAGATCAGAGCATCAGGATATAAAGTAGAAAAAGCTAGGAAGTATTTTATAGAAAGCAGTTGCCAGAAATTGTGATTATTTGCGAGGGGGAGGGTGTTTCAGTCTTGTGATGTTGAATGGATCATGGAAGGTGGAATCACCTTCACTGTATTTTGTGGAGTAGACAGACAGTTTTATTACGGCCATTAGGCCAGCAAAATTGTGGAGAAGAACTTGTTCTTTTGCTGACAATCGCTTAATCGCTTAATTCTTCCCATTAATGAAAAATCTAAGATGTGGAAATTTTCTTCCCCTTTTTCTTATTACTTTAACAATGTATTTAGTTGTGTGACTCCTCAGTAGGTATGATTAATGTGCATCTTCTGTTTTGCTGACAACTTACAGCAGGTAGAGCACTGAAATTTTTTGCCTGCTCGCACATATGATGGATTTTTTAAATTCTCTGGCTTGAGTCTGACCATTTCATATAGCCAGAAAAGCCTCCTCTGTCAGAGAGGTTTTATATACAGCTGTGCAGAGTACAAATGCAAATCTATATCTTTGCACACTCAACTTTAGTCTGTCATAGCAGGAGCAAGAGATTTGAGCAACTTAGCCTTCAGCTATAAGGTGGTATGGTGAAAAATGACCTCCTACTAACATTTCTCTGGCATGCAACTAGAAACATGAATTGCCCTCAGGGCAATTCAGGGGCTGTCTTGCCAGACAGGGGCTGTCTTGCCAGGGGCTGTCTTGCCAGACAGCTATTTAGGTCCTGTTGCTTGTTAAAGCCATGTGACAGTTGCTTCTTGGAATGCGCAGTTGTACTACACAAAACGTATTGGAGCAAACAGGCTGATCACAGCTCCATTCAGAAGGCTATGGCACCAAGAACATCTTTCAGAGCATGCATACTGGGGCCCAGTGGCAAAATGCATTTCTTCTCTCCAGTCTCTGTGAGACAATTGGAGTTTAGGTGGGATCAGGACTTTTCCCCCTCACTCAATTTGTTTTACCATTCCTACACAAGAGGCCCTGCTGGGCAACCTTGGACTAGTCACAGTTCTTTAAGAACTCTCACAGCCCTCCCCCCATCTCACAGTGCATCTGTTGATGGGAAGGGAAGGGAGGGGAAGGGAAGGAGTTTGTAAACCCCTTTCAGTATCTTACAGGAGAGAAAGGGGCTTATTGTTTGGAAGTGCCAAGAGTTTGGAAGAACTGTGACTAGCCCAGGGTCACCCAGCAGGAATTTAGGCGTGTGGAAACAGCACTGTCAGAAGTGGTGGGCGGGAGGGAATCTTTATTGGCTGCCACCACTCTGGTATGGACCTAACTCAGGAGGGCCAAGAACACCAAACTGCCTCTTTTCCCAACGGAATACATTTAAGTTGACCAAATGAGGCATGAGGACCCAGGCAAAATAACAAACAGTTTATTAGAGTGGTTTAATAGCAATAATCATTCAAGCCACATATAGGCCAAGATCAGTAAAGTCCACTAAACAAACTAATAAAAACCCTAACCAGTCTCTAGCTGTCTCCTGAAACTAGGCTTCAGGCCAACTTACCCCTTCCTGGATGAGGAATCCTTCTCTCTGCATCAGGCTCTCCACAGCCCTGCTCCTTAGAAGTGAACCATCCTACCTTTTGAGCAAGCCTTTCATGAATTCTCAGGCTGGCCTACTACTGATAGCTACTTTAATATAGGCCTCCCTGGGGCCTGTAGACCACACTTTCGGCCTAGGATCAGGATGCCCCCTTTAACGTGTTAACATGTATTGGTCTGAAAGCTGTACGGAGCAGAGCCTGTTTTTTAAACTATCTGAATATTCTTGGTCTTGAATGTGCAGTGATAATATCCTATAATAAGGATGGAATGTGTCTGGAAGACCATCCATAAATAATCTTTTTTGCTTTGAGTCTTTGAGAAAAGGTTGGTTTCAGGACTGAAGATTCTTCCTCAAACATGATCTGACAACTATCGATTTAAAGTCAGTGTGAATGTGGCCCTCACATCCCTCATGAAAGGGGACCCAGTTAAAATGGTCCACCCTTGGAAGCGCATGAATCTTACTGGATTCCAGAAGATTTTGGCAGGTTTTAGGATTCCAAATATCTGTTCTCTTGAGGTCGCCGTGAAATTGTGGAGCATGAAGGTCCTTGAAGCCATCAAGAAGAAGAGTAGTAGTAGTAGTAGTAGTAGTAGTAGTAGTAGTAGTAGTAGTAGTGTGGATTTATACCCCACCTTTCTCTCCGTAAGGAGACTCAGGGTGGCTTGCAAACTCCTTTCCCTTCCTCTTCCTTCTCTGAGAGAGTTTGGAAGAACTGTGACTAGCCCAGGGTCACCCAGCAGGAATGTAGGGGTGCGGAAACACATCTAGTTCACCAGATCAGCCTCTGCCACTCAGGTGGAGGAGTGGGGAATCAAACCTGGTTCTCCAGATTAGACTCGACCTGCTCTTAACCACTACACCATGCTGACTCTCAAGGTTGCCTCTTGCTGACTTCCGCCACCCTTGGTATGAAACCCAGCCTCCCTGGTTTGCCATGGAACTGGCTGATCTGACAGTGACTGAGAGATTGATTCTTTCAATTGTGTGCTGCTTCAAATAGTCTCTGATATATCTTAGGGAGATGCTTTTGGTTAATCTATTTCCAGTTTAGATAATGGATTTTAGAAAATCATCCCAAGTCTTAATTCTTGTGAAATTAGTTGTATTTTGAATGAATTAGGAATTCTGCTTTTTGGTTTTCATGCTACCATCTCTCCCCCCCCCCCCCCAGTTTTGTTTGTTGCCTGTGTAAAACATACATGTGTATATTTACACGATTGGTAAGTTTAGTCACTTGAAAAACATTGATTAGAACTTTGAAACTGCCAAGCTTATTTAATACTGTATTAGCAACTGGTAACTCCTCAGAAATGGATCCCCCCCCCCCCAAAAAAAAAAAATTGGGGAAAATAAAGCACTGTTCTGTGCTCCCCTCTGGAGGGGGGAACCTGCAGGTCAAAACCTGTCTATTTTTAGGTTGCTTTGAGTGTAATGGGCTTATGGAGTAGATTCATTGTAACTACCCACTTATGGAGACTCTTAGATACCCTAGGAATCTGTGCTGTGAGCTTGCAAAACATTTTGTGATTTCTGTGTCTCATGTTGTGAAAATTCCAACAAACTTATCTATTTGTGCAAACTACAACTAAGCAATGAACCTCCACAATTGTGATGTGGGGAAATGGATTGTGGTGCAGGAGGAAAGTAGAATAATGGATCTGCAGGGGACTGTTTTATTTGCCCGGGGGGGGGGGGGGTTGGATTAATTAGTATGGGAAATTTGACCTTCCATTTAATGCAGTTGCTTTGTTATACCATATGTGTTCTTTATTTTAGATAGTGAAACTTGTTTAGAGCTGCCTTTTATAATTTCTGGCACCAGGCAGCAAAAATAAGAAGTAAAATCTTGGTCACGAAGGTACATGTTTACATAATGTTTAGGGTTTTTTTTTTCCAGCTATGTGGAAGAACTTTAAAGAATTACATCAGTAAAGAACTAGATCAGTGCTGTAACCTCTGATAAGCCTTCTGAGTTTCAGGGTCAGATTGAATGAAACACTGGGAAATTGACAAGGGTTCACCTTACAGAGTCCAAGTACAGCAGCTCATGTCTCTGATTCAGATTGGGGCAACATGGGCAAAAGAGAGAGGGTTCACAGTTTTTACCCACTCATGGTTTTTATAAACTGAAACTAAGGAAAGAAAAAAATTGGCGTTGTGTCTCATCCTTAAAGGTCTAAGGCTAGCCCTTCCTCCTCACGTGACTCTTTTAAAAGAGTGAAAATTTTGACCTCTGTTTTGACCCTCAGATCTTTCTTGTTTGTGCTACTGGAGATCTTGTTGCTGAAGACTGAAGGTGGAACCTTTTATGTGAATTGCATGAAATTTGCCACTGTGCGCCTTACAAGCTTGTGCATTGACCAGAATGTGGCCCTCTGACACGGTGCACACAAGGCACATTGACTTGTTTCTTTTATGAAAATAAGTCACTTTCTAGGAGTTTCTTGCTTTCTGCATTTTCCTTTTCATTTTCCTGTTATTGAAATGAGTTCTAACTAAAAATGGCTTGCAGTTCATTTTTCCTATAGAAAAGGAACAAATGGTGGTCCTGTAAAACATTCATTAGAAAAAGCAACATCCTTAGCCCTTCAGCCACTGTTAATAAAATTACCAGAAGTACTCGGTGGATCAAAAATCAAATAAAACAACAATTCCATAATAAACCTCTTTCTTTGTACCGTAACATTAAACTACAATCAAGGGGGCATAACATTTTCAAATTAACCTATAATTCCCCATAATTCAAAGTACTCATACACACATTAATAGAAAAAGTTAGGAGGACAGGAAAGGAGAAAGGGAGGTTGGCGAGTTGTGTCCCATTTCTGTCTTCATCTGTATGTCTGGTGGAACAGCTCCATCTTACAGGCCCAGTGCAATGCTGGCTTTGAGGGCTCTCTGAAGTAATCTAGCTGCTTCTTCAGGGAGTCAGTTTCCTCATGGCATGCCTTGTGGCTTATTTCAGCATGCTGGGTTGTATTTTGGGTATCTCAGTATTAAGCTATGTGCTGGGCCTGCGTGAACTGTTGCTCTAAAGCAATAACTCTTTTTTGGGGGGGGTGGGGGGAGGCTGGTGGGAAGACAAGTTTCTAAATCTGCCTTGCACAATGTGGAATCTTGGCAAAGTGGAAGCGTTTCTAGCCACTTCAAAAGGCTATCCTGTACAACAGTAGTAGCTGCTGACAAGGCCCTTGATCTATCACCGATCTATGAGTGACTATCCTATTTACCCTCCAAGAGTGAATTAACAGTATGTGTTCCAGGTGCATAGTTGTTGCACTGGGAGAAGTGGTCCTACAGGTATATGGATTCCAGAACCTTGAACTGAACTCTGAAGCTAACAAGCAGTCAGTACAGAGATCTTAAAATAGGCTGAATAATATATGTCTGTTGGCCAGCCATAGCTGTTCAGTGGACTGCTTCATCTTGCACCAGTTAAAGTGTCTGAATTGCCTTCATGGCAGACACATGTAATGTATGTTACAAGTCTAGCCATAAGATTACTTCTGGATCAGCATGTCCATATTATCTGAGCTCAAGAAGAATGTGGTTTAGATGCAGTGGGAATATTTGCTTTCTCCTTCAGATGTCATGACCTAATTAGAGTTTGTTATTAGGTCCAAAGTGACAGATTGTGGTTTGTGCTTTTCCTTCAACCAGGATTCCAAACGTGGTTTCCATGAAAACAATGTTTAAAGCACAATCACTGTTTGCTGGCTTAGATCTAAGGGTGAATCTTGGGGGCCTGCAAAAGCAAAACACCTAATTAACTAGCTGTGTACATGAAAGGAGGTGGAAGTGGAACAGGAAAATGAGGAAGATCCCCCTTTTTTATTCACATAGAACCAAATTGTAGCTTGCCAGTAAATCTGAACAAATGATAGGACTTGGCCTCAAGTCCCTATCTGAGCCTATTAATTGTGCCTTTTGAAGGATTTCATGAACAATATTGCATTGATTTAAAATTAATGGGATATTGTATAGCTGCATACAGGCAAAACTGTTTTGCAGAGATATATTTACCACACACACATACACAAATTTTTAATAGAAGCTGAGAATTTAGGGGACCTAGTACATGGAATCTCATCTGGCAGAGCATGACATGAATATGAATTTTACATTCTAACAACACTTTAACATCCTTTCATTGTGAGATCTTAAACGCTAAGCAGGATCAGCCCTGGTCAGTATTCAGAAGGCCACCAAAGAATACCAGTTTGTAGAGACCACTAAGGAATACCAAGGTCGAGATACAAAGGCAGACAATGGCAAACCACCTCTGAAGGTCTCTTACCTTGGAAATCCCATGGGGTCGCCATAAGTCAGCTTTGACTAGACAAAAAAATTATCAGATTTAGTAATTCTCACTCTCCCCTTACTGGCCTGTAACCATGGTTGGTGCTAAACAGGGTTGTAACTTGAGCCAGTATATACAACAGGGTTGAAGTGAATTTACAAACCTGAATTTACAAACCATAGTTGATATTGATTTAATACAAAACTGTAGTTGATCAGACAAAGGAGGGGAGTGGGAAATTGGCATCAGAAAGAAGGGGCCAGGGAATGGAAGGAAAGGTGTTCACTTCTGATTGGCAGCGTTACATCAGTACTGGGCCCTTGTGAAGGAAAAATCGCACTGAATTCTTGGTATTCATCTAATAGAAGCCTCTATCACAGATATATGTATGCATTAATACTGAGTCTTTTGTCATTGATAAGGTTTTCCTTTCTTTCTTTATTGCGGCTGAGTTCCCCCAGGAACCAATAGGTACTGGTAAGTATCCTCTCAATCAGATTTTACAAAGTTTTGCCCTAGTAAGGACTCCTTACTCTCACTTGCTTTGGTGAAAACTTTGTCGACTACAGACAAGCCTGCTACCTCAGTTCTTTCTCAGATCTTCATTATTGCCTTTGCTTGTGTAGTGATAGAGTTGAGGCTCTCCAGGACACTTCGTCTTTGCCACGACCTTTTTTGTTGCGACCTTCCCCTGTGGCTTACCGGCCACCGAAACGGACGTTGCCGCTGATGACCAGGCGGTAGCTGCCTCAGAGGAGGCACTGGGTTGGTTGGTGCAGTGCAACCCTGTCTGGGTGGCCGCTCGAGTTCCCTCTGCTGCCGATCTACCAAAGGACTCCGGCGGTGGGGAGAAGAAACGAAGGGAAGCCATTTTGGAAGAAGGCTTTTGCGTCCTAGTTTTTTGGCGGGAAACGGATAACACGGGGTGGGTGGGAAGGGGCGACATAACACTCACACAAGTGAAGACTTTCACACTAGGATGGGTAATGATGAGGAAAAAACGACAATAAGACTTTTCTGCCTAAGCTGACTTGGAGCTAGCTCTCAAGACCTGCTCTCCCTAATAAGGCAGGAAGTATACTGGATCCAGAGGGGTGCCCAAGCCTTCTACAGGAAGTGACAACAAAATAAGTCCTGCCTTCCTGAGAATGAGTTGGGAATCACCCAATCAGGATGCCCTCGTCGCCCACCAAGAGAAGGCCCCTTCAGGGTAAGTATACCAAATGGACCGTTTTCAAGGATGTCTGTTCATTTGGAAGTCACATTTGGTAGTACCCTGATGTCTGCAGTTTATTCCATTGTCTTTGTCTGCTCCATTTTAAAATTCTGATTCTTCTGTGTTCTTTTATTTGATAAAAAGGCGGCCTTTTGTTACCCAAAATGGTGGTAGTCTGTCCCTTTTAGAATTGGGAACAAGCAAGAGCATACTCTTGGCTTAACGAAAAGTCAGGCAAGCTTGTGGTCTTTGTTGCCCATGTATACAGAAGTCAACTTTTGCAAGAAATCTGCAGAAGAGCGAAATAAGTTTGACAAAAATGATAAAAATAGCACAATAATTGAAGCCGCAGAACACACAGCCCTAGGATATAAGCAGTGTTGAGGGGAAAGGTTTGGAATTGATGAAGGAAATTAGGGGATTTTTAGGGGTAATACTGTACCATATCCTAAAGTGGCTTTGGGTCCATGAAGCAGAGTCCAGTGACCTGCACCAGGGTCCAAGGAAGCAGGGTAGAAATCAGATATCACGCAGCAGCAACTGAACCCAAAGGCAGGCTCAGAAGCACTGGGTCCTGAGCATTGGACGAGGGGCTATTTTACAGGGAAGGTTGACCTTCTGGTCATGCTAAGAGAGCTTAATTTTTCCTGGACAAAGGAGAGCTTTGTCTTTCCAGGGAAAGACAAGAGAGAGACATAAAACAAGTAGTGGAACATTTAATCGATTGAGCGCTTGGCTTAAGTGGCTAAGCTGGGAGTGCCCAAAAGGGAGAAGGCAGCTGATTAAGTTACAGCCATAAGACAATGACAATGCAAATAAGGTAGTCTTTAGAGGGATATTAGTCAGAAGAAGAAGTTTAAGCAAATACATTATCAAGTTTTTTCTCTTAGTAGGGCAGGTAGTCCAGTGCTGGAGATGGGAACACTTTCCACAGCAGAGGCATTATTTTCTCTTAGTCCCTTTAGGAAGGGTGTGAGGCAGGTACTTCATAAGACTATTATGAGCAAGTCCAGACAAGATTTTACTGTGTCCTTGTGTTTGCACTAGCCAATGCAGAGAATGGACTTCCCATTTGGCAAGGCACTGCTACACACCCCAAGGCTTCACAGGATGGATAGAGATGCTGTTGTCTTAAAACAGAGCCCCACCATGGGTCAGTCTGGTAACCCTTTTCTGATGTTAGTAAAACTTGTTACCAATGTTTTTGTTCTTAACTATCATCTAGTTCCGTGGTGGTGAACCTTTGGCACTCCAGATGTTATGGACTGCAATTCCCATCAGCCCCTGCCAGCATGGCCAATTGGCAGGGGCTGATGGGAATTGTAGTCCATAACATCTGGAGTGCCAAAGGTTCGCCACCACTGATCTAGTTATTGCAGTTTCACAACCTTTATCCTACTACTTGTTGTCATATGGTGTGTTGGTCCCATTTGTCACCATCTTCTTGTGTTGTGCTTCACAATCATGGATTTGTTACTGAAAGCTGGTAATAGCAATACTGTTTCACTGACTGACAAGGGCCAGGTGGTAACAAAGGTTTTAGATTGTCTTCACTTTTTGATATTTTGTCCTACTCATGGAGAACTACATGAAAGCATTTTTTGCGCTAAGAGAATGTTCTTTAAAATCTCTGTTAGGCAGTTTAAATAACTGAATAAAACCAACTTGTGAACCACTGTCAAATAAGTGTCAAATAATTTGAGTGTCTAAGTAGGTCTGAGGACTTCATATAGATTTTGGCACACCATTGTAAGATATAAGCATGATGTTTAACTTTTCATTCACATGATTTTCTCTCAATTGTAATCTTGTAGGAGCACTTTGTGTCGAATAAAGTGTTTGTTTGCAGCTGTAAGTTTTGATAGCTTGTATATTCGTGCATGCGTCTCCCATCATTCACTGTTTCTTTGTAGGGACTTCAGAGTAATTTCTGTGAGAGTCCTTCTTACCTTAAATGCTACTTTCCCTTTCATCAGGGTGACTAGGTTGCGTCCTGATTCCAACTCTAATTTAACATATTTATGCTTTTAAATTCTTTTAAAGCAAGAGTAAGATGTCAGTTGTTCTGTGTGATTTTAAGCTACTAAGTATCTGAAGGATGTAGTGTGATCATTGTTAAAATAAGTTATTCATTTTGCATTTTAATAGTAGTTCTTATGTGCTACTAAGATCTCCTTATCCCTGTGCCGTCAAAGTGGAGCAACAAGCCAGCAGTACTTCATCCTAAATGATCTTCTTCTACTCCCAGAGAGCAATGAATGCCAATCTAGGGTATTTATAGAGAATTATTGGCAAGCAAAGAGATAAAAAATAATTTCTGGCATCTCCAGCATCCCCATTTGTGAAAGGTTGTGTGTGTGCACAGCATTTGCCTGAATGAAATTATTTCTGATGTATTTTAGCTTGTGAGGCATCCAGGTTGAATTCTTGACATGCTGTGTAGACAAGGCTCTAAGGGGATAGATTTTAGTTACACACCTGGCTTCAATTATTCACAAAAAATTGGCATGAAAATTCTGAATTACTCTGATGCCACTTGCCACGTTTCTGGCACAAGACTGCAAGTAGAAGTCAGTGGGATTGTTTGAAAAATTTAACCGTCAATTTACAAGTTAAGAACACTTAATTTTGTGCAGTTTGTTGTTTGTGTGGAGAAGTTTTAAGTCTGCACATGTTCTGATTTTATTCTAGTACAGAAAGGGTACAAATGGAGTTAATGAGTACAAACCTATATTCTGTCTGATCTGGTTATCCTAAATCAAGTGAACTGCTGAAAACTGAAGTGCATATTTGAAGTGTATTTGTGTTCTGTTCACCACGTTTTTTAGCCTGTTCAATGGTTTTTGTTATTATAGGTTCAGAGTTTTAGCATATGATAGCTTACACTAGTTGAACTTTTAACGGTAATAATTTTTTTAAAAATAAGATTTATCAGTTTCTAATTCTTTCCCTCCTCAGGTGTCTGACTTTTGGTTCACTTCTTGTTGCCTACGGAAAAATGCATACACTAATCAATTGGTGTGCTTGACCAGAGGTGAAAATGGAGGAATGGCTTCTTGGATTTGGTTTTGTGTCTTGGAACAGGATTCTCTTTGTTGTAAGGGACGCTAATTTGAAGACCCTAAATCAGGGGTGGGCAACTATGGCCCTCCAGATGTTTGTGGACTACAATTCCCATCAGCCCCTGCCAGAATAGCCAATTGGCCATGCTGGCAGGGGCTGACCAAGGCTGTAATCCATAAAACGGCTGGAGGAGCCATAGTGCTACATGGTCTATATCATAAGGATCCAGAAGACTTGTTCAAGTACCTCTCTGTGCCATGTGTGTCTTTTCTATCTGTTTCTCAAGTTTAGAAAGGATACTTCCCATTCACTACTAGGCAGAAGTGTGGGGAGACTGCTGATATCCAAAACTTAGAATTACTTTCTTAGGTCAAACTGGGAAGAAAATCAAAATGAATCTCTTTGGACATGTAATTGTATAGATATCATAGTAGTCCATTGGATGTTTGTACTCTGGATCACTTTTCTCATTCTGAAGGATAAATGCTGTATAGCAGGCTATCATTTCTACAGTACGAGTAGCGTAGGGAACCATTGTATTCAGGTCATTATACTCAGACAGGTGCCTCTTCAGCAGGGACACAAATAAGATTAGTCTGTTTTGCCGTTAGTAGATAGACTGGATTGGCTCTGACCTTTTTTTCCTTTCAAGGAAATGCTAGTAATCCTTTTCCATATCTGTTGTGGAGTGAAGAGTTCTCTCAGGAGCCTTTTATTCTTCTGTTAACATTGAATACATTTTGTCTGAGAAGTTTCATAGAATCACATTTGCAGGATTTAAAAAATCAACTGTTTGTACATTCATGCCCCTAGTTGGTGGTGGAATGTATGTTTCTAGTACAGATTAATGGTTTATATCTGAGTTCGGTTTGCAATTCCATTTGACTAGTCAGTTCTAGCTGCTGAGGTTGGGAAATGCAGTAGAAATCAGTAATTGAGGAGGAGATAGTTGATACAGCAGAACTGGCAAGGAACTTGGGAATTGTTGCAAGGAAAAAGTAATTTCTTACAAGCTCCTACTCATGCCAGAATTTTCCAAGAAAGCTTTTGGAGGTACTGCAGGGTTAATAATGTATCAACTCACTTAGCTTGTTAGTCAAATGGTTGATGTGTGTAGTACTTTGTGCTGCTTGCGAACGGGTTATTTACATTTTTGTTTTGCTGTTCTATGTCTATGTGATTGGTTTTAACCTGTTTGTAAATCAGCTTGGTTCTATATTGGTAGAATGACAGGATAAAAGATTTATTTGACCGAAGTCATTTAAAGAACACTAGAGCTGGAATTTACATATTTTAATGCACACAAATGCTTAGAGTTGGACTGGAATTTGGGATATTTATGGGATTGCCTTATCTAATAAGATGACTTCTCTTAGCCAGGATTCCACAGTTTTTGGCTGCCCAGGCATCTTTTCTAGCAACCTCACGGCCTCCTGTGCTCCCATTTTACCAGATGCCCACTGAACAGATTTTACAGGAAAATATCATTACAAGAGGCTGCAGGCACAGCATGGCTATGTTTATAGCAACCCCTTTGCTCAGCTACATACTATGACTTTTATGTTGCATTCCAGAGAGCCAGCATGGTGTAGTGCAGTGGCACGGGTGCCAGAGGTGGCACTCAGAGCCCTCTCTGTGGGCACGCACAAACAGGGTAACACCCCCCCCCCCCAAATCTAGGCTGGCTTGGGCCACTGTGCTCAATTATTAGCATTAAACCTAAGATCTAATTTTGGGGAAGCAGTGTAGGTAACCCTGTTAAGCGCTGTTAAACCCCAGTGATTTTCATGCGAAGAACTAAAGCGCGATCCTTTACCTGGGAGTAAGCTCGGTTGCTGGCAACGGGGCCTGCTTCTGAGTAAACCCTCCTGGGGTCATGATTCACCCCGTTGGAAGGGTTGCATGGTTGCTTCAAAGCAAAGCCACCAACTACCACCAAGCTTACTCCTGAGTAACGCGCACCTCAGAGCCAACCGGTTTTTTCTAAACGAAAACCTCAGTATTCAGATTAAATTGCCGTGTTGGCACTTTGCGGTAAATAAGTGGGTTTGGAGTTGCAATTTGGGCACTCGGTCTCGAAAAGGTTCGCCATCACTGGTGTAGTGGTTAAGAGCAGGTATACTGTAATCTGGAGAACTAGGTTTGATTCCCCGCTCTTCCATGAGCTGTGGAGGCTTATCTGGGGAACTAGATTAGCCTGTGTACTCCAACACACGCCAGCTGGGTGACCTTGGGTGAGTCACAGTTCTTTGGAGCTCTCTCAGCCCCACCCACCTCCCATGGTGTTTGTTGTGAGGGGGAGAAGGGAAAGGAGTTTGTAAGCCCCTTTGGGGCTCCTTACAGGAGAGAAAGGGGGAATATAAATCCAACTCTTATTCTTCTTCAGTATGGTACCATACAAAGAATTGCCTGCTGCCTCCTATTTTGCTGGCAGTTTTTAAAACACTGTTCTTAGATGATGGAATATACTTGAGCTATTCCTTGCTGGTCACAATAGTTAAATTTCTGGTCAGTACTTAAAATTTTGGTGATTGTATGAGTGGATCATCAATACCAGAGTAGTTTGTAGGTTTCTATTCCTCTTGAAATTGTTGTGAAAGAGTAAAATAGATGTGCTTTCTGTATTTTCTGTTTACCACATCAGACCATGTTTATTAATCAATCACCCATATCCTAATGGGATACATAGTATTGAGTGTAGTGTCACATTCATATCATGCCATCTATTTGCCCCTTTCCTACTATTAACTTGGATAGTGAACAGATAAGATCTTTTAATAATTCAGCTTCTAATTACATTCATATTCTTGATTACTGGCAATCTGATGTTACATTAAAAGTAACTACAGTGGCTTCTGATAGAGATAATCTCAAATATAGTAAGGGGAGCATGTGTTAATCCCAGTGGGATCTGAGATTTAGAACTATATTTTTTATACTCTTAAATTGTGATAGGTAGACTGACCTATTGAAATACAGGTTCTTTTTACATATGGTCAAAAGATGGAACTGCACCACTTGTCTTTCTTTGATTTAAAGGTTTAATTAGGATGCTGTGTATCAATGCTAACCATGAAAATATAAATTCTTTGGTAGGAAATTATACTTGATTTTCTATAATAATGGCTTAGATGTGTATATTAACCCTGTCAGAAAGTCAGCGTTGTAGACGTAGTCAGCGTTGTAGACATAGACTTGCGCATAGTGATATGGTTAATATAATTGTTACATTATTTCTTTCTATTTTGATTTTTGTTAGTCTTCCTCAGTTCAAGATTGTCATAACTTCACTTTTAAAAATGCCTGGGCAGGATTAGTTTTGAATCGCTCTCTAGCAAAAAAATGGATGTATCTGCAAATTATGAAATTTATAAATTACCTAAGGGTTACTGGGCATATGACATAACATTTATTGGCACAAACCTAACAATACTACTTAGAGTTTTGTTACTATTTTGATTGTGAGGGCTTTTCTTGATTTTTAAATAGAACATATTTCCTGTATTTCTGAGTAGGAGTGTGCTAAAACATTAGTATTTTTCAGATTTTGGTATATTGGACCCCAAAAGTACCAGTATTCTTGAATTTCAGTACTGATATGGTATTGAGATTTGTGTGTGTGTGGGGGGGGGGGGGGTTGTTGTTGGTTTTGGAATCTGAACATTTTGGATTCATTATTCCACATGGGAGAAATTTCTAGGGGGCTAAGACAGTTTGTACAGGCACCAAAATAGAAGAGGACCTGTCTTTTAAATAGTCCCAAAATTTCAAGTAGATTGGATCAAGGAGTCCAGTTCTGTAGGACCCTGAACAGGTGCCCTGAACCATTCTCCATTATTTCCTGTGAAGGATAGGGACTGTCCAAGCTGCTTCCAGGGCAGAAACAGAAATTACTGATCAAATGTCTCTCATGGAAGAACCAACATCAAGCTTAACAGGACTATTGTAGAACCCAGTAATCTCAGTAGAACTAGAAGCCAATGTGCCAAGCAGAACAGAGCCACAGTTAATCCAGAAAATCTCTGCAGTGGAAGCTACTGGTGGAGAGACATTTTGCAAGCCCAACAGAACCAATTGCAATTTATAAAAACCCAGCAGAACTTTGGCCCTTTCCGCACATGCAGAATAATGCACTTTCAATCCACTTTCACAATTGGTTGCAAGTGGATTTTGCTTTTTCGCATAGTAAAATCCAGCTGCAAAATGCATTGAAAGTGGATTCTGCATATGTGGAAGGGACCCCAGATCCATTGTGGCAGTACAAACCCAACAGTCTTCCATCTGGGTGTTTAGGCTGTATTTTTGTTTATACTAATAGCATTTTTCAGAGCCATTCATTATTTTTTATTTCAATGGATCAGCAGTCTCCAGCCAACTATTGAATGTTCTTGTTCTCACAGAAGGATAGTATTTCTTAACTCAGCAGTATGTGCTTCAAATTGCCATTTGAAGTAGAATTGCTTGTTACATCCACTGACAATACCTCATTTTTATACCTTTCTTCCTCCTTATCTAGGCAATAATCAGTCAATCCTTACACATCAAGGACAGTTATTCTTCTTGGAGAATATCAATATGAATCTGACTATCTGACATATATAATTTTTTGAGGGGGACACCCAAAAAGGACAGTGATTAATTTTTTTTCTCATTGCTAAGTATACATACTCTTATCTTGATATCGATAAACTGTCTCTGCAGAAAGAGACATTCTCGATTCCTGATTTTCAGTTCATTATATCCTAAAGTGTTAAATAACAGGCAAAATTTATCCCCATGCATTCAGGGTGACTTCTCTATCATTCTTTGATTGTTTTACTTTTATGCTCTTACTTTAAATATGTGATTATTGTGAACTGTCTTAAAAATATGCTCAGTTCATGGATCTCTGCTGCTGACATCTAGGAACTAAGCTGTTTTTGATCTGATCTTGCAGTTCTGGAGAGCTTTTTTCTAGGAAGGGCATAGAAACTTTACAGCGGGTGCAGAGGAGAGTGATGAGAATGATTAGGGATTTGGAGTCTGAGAGCCCCATCCAAAGTGGGAGTGGCACATGGCTGCACCAGTTGCACCTGGCGAAGAGGCAGTTCTGCTGGCATGCAGCCACTGCGCCCCCGTCACATCTGCTGGCATAGTGGGTGGGCTGGGTGTTCCACTAGCGGGTCGCACTTCAGACTTAAGCCACCAAAAAAGTGGCATAAGTCTGTTGAGGCCCATCGAGGCTTCTCGGTGGTGAGGAGGCTTTTTCACTTTGCGAGCCTCCCCATGTCACTGGAAAGCCTCTACAGGAGCGGGGGCACTGCTCCGTTGGCACTATGACTCACTACCTCTGGTTTGGATGGGGCTGCCCTCCTTACAAAGAAAGGCTGCAGGAACTAGGAATGTTCAACCTGGAGAAGAAGAAGATTAAGAGAATATGCTTACTCTTTGTAAGTATTTAAAATATGGGCAGGGTGCTATTTCAGTTGGCAGTGTTTGTAATAATGGGATATTGATGGGATATTCTGAAAAACTTCTTAACAATAAGGACAGTTCAGTGGTGAAACTAGTTGCCCGAGGATGTTGTGGGTTCTCCCTTCTTGGAGGTGTTTGATGGTTATTTGTCAGGGATTCTGTAGGTCATCCTGCATGGGGCAGGGGGCTTGACTGGGTGGTCTTTTGGCTCCTAACTTTTTGGTTCTGTGATTCCATGACTGAGGGATCCAGCTAATGTAGCTCCTCCTTTTTAGATACTGAAAGAGCAAAACAAGGTTGTTCCATCTTTTTTTCAGATTGAATAGTGTCATCTTGATTTTGAAAATGGTTTGGCACATGGTACTCTGGAATCATTAGTGGGTGTTTGTTTTGTTTTGGGTTTTTTTTTCAGGACAGTTGGAATAACTTAAATGAGTTCTTGAATGTTTTTGAACAACATTCAGTTTTAAGTACAGCTTCTTTATTCATACTTCTTTAAAAGTGTTACGTTTCGGTTGGGTAATATGGGAGGTAATGTACAGCAGTCTGATCCAAGGAGACTTTAGGTATGAATCACTTTTATCTCTGAGGGAGATAGTGATTGAAACAGATTTTGACTTTCTGTCATTACTTTTGAATTTAGGCCCTCCTGTACTTGACTCTTTTTCTGTTTGACAACGCAAGGGTTGACACATGGTTGGTTACCCATTTAATGCACAGTAATTTATCATCCCCTTTGTCAGCATTAGGCCTAATGTAATGCTGAGCAGGACATTATCTGCAGACTTATTTGTATGGCTGTCATGTCTGCTGTGCTGAATCACTGACTTGATTCTCTCTAAGGTAGAAGCACTGGTCCTGTGAAGCAGCGGCACCCTTGAATACCTGTTTCAAACATTAAGTAACTATGTTGCTTTAGCTATAGCACAGATATCAATCTAGAACGAAGTTGTCATGATTTTTCTGAGTTTAACAATATTTTTCTTCACTTTAGGATTCAAGTGTCCTGTTTGTTCCAAGTTTGTATCTTCAGATGAAATGGATTTACATCTTGTGATGTGCTTGACGAAACCAAGGATAACCTACAATGGTAAGAAAGTAAGCGGATTACTTCATGTATTAGGGGAATTGGATTAATACAATGTTAGCTAAGCCTTACATTCAGATTTTTTTAAACTTGACAATGCAGATCTATAGCTACATATGGTTACCAGATACTGATAAATATTCTACCTTTCAATTGATCTTTTCTGGTGACTTCTCCCCCCCCCCCCCCCCGATTCTCTTTTTGTATTCAAATGTCCCCCCTTATTTCGCATTTTTAAGTGCCCCTGAGTATTGTTGGCCAGAACACTAGTTAAACAGACTCATGTAGCTGGGAACTGACTTGGACATCCAAGAGTTGGGATTTCAGTTGTTCGTGGCTCTTTTCCTATTTTTACACTTATTCAGTATTATCTGAATCTTTTGCAGATATCTTTCTCTTAGCTCTGTGCACCTCCACTTGAAAAATTACAGCTGAAGAAGAGAATTAGAAATTCTGACAACTGTTATACCACATTAAGGAATACAGGCTACCATGGAGGTCAGATAGATAAGGAGGCATAGAAATGAAAAATTAGGCATAGGCCACATAGGCTCATTCGTGTCCATCTTCTTGTATCCAATTTTGCATTGAATCCACTTTTTGTTGGAGTACAAAAGTATTGTAAGAAGCTGTGTTCGTTGATAATTTGTGTATCTGCAGTTCCAATTTTAGGACATAAATTGCCTGCTGTAACTTCTTGACTGCTTCAGTAGTCTCTCAAATTCTTTCAACATTTTCCTTTCAGTTATATTGAGCTGCACTTGAGTTTATCTTTAGCTCTGAGAGTAGTATTTGATGCGTATCTAAAGAGTACATTGTGGACATATTTGAAAGACAAAGTTTGCTTAATTTTTTGAAAAATGAGATACTGAGATAGTCTGCTGTAAATGTGGTTTAGAATTACTTATTTGTTTGTCCTTTAGTCATCTTGAAAGATGATTCAATCTAAATGTGCAACATTTTATCAGGAATATCTCATACTTTTGCTGTTAGTAATTCAGAGCACCCATTAGAGACAAGAGGCTTGTATTTCACAAAGTTGTGAATCTTTATGATCACTGGTGCAATCAAGTCTATCATTTAATCTTTCTGTATTCTTTTGCACCCATTTGTGGTAGGAGATTTCAACCAGTACAGTTAGATCAGTTAAAAATGAGGATCAGTTAAAAATTAAGAGCCTTTTAGCAAAAAATGCTGATCCAAGCATGAGTCTGTGTTGGCAGGCATGTTAATGTGGTGCCTAAATAGACCTTGATTAATAGCTCAAGCAGTTCTGATTAATATAATCTGATTGCTTGGTACTAGGTTTGTCTCTGCTTCTCAGTGCAGAATGCTTTTATTTCCTTTAAGGTGTGTTGAGATCAGGTGCAGTCTTCACTCTACCTTTTTTCATTAAAATGACCTTCTTGACTGCATGTACTCTTGCAGAGGAACAGTTCTTGGTCTCAAGATGGAGGGCAAACAGAAATGGAGGCTTAATAGCAACAATTCTGACTCCTACCTATTCATCTGGTTGCTTGCTATCTTATAGGTATCTGTGGTCTTAGATGCTCTACCAAGCCATATATACCAAATACTAGCTTACCATTGTGTACGTATGTGTAGCAACATGATCTGTTCTCCTGTTAAATGCTGAGAGAAATCTTACTGCAGTGTTCAGGAAGCCAAAGAGTGGTACAACCTTGTTTACCTGTCAGAATGATATCAATAACAAAGTAATTCCATGTGTGCTGTGGTAAGTTGCCCCACGTTCATCTGATCTCAAAAGCTGAAGTGGGCAACTTGCTGTTATTAGTGTATGCATACAATTTGCACAACATGATTTCTTTTTCATGCATTTCACTGAGGGGCATGTTGATATAGTCAGCAACTTAGTAAAGCTGAAGCACCAGGTGTAGTTGACCTTTTAAGGTAAACCTTCCCCCAAACAGCAAGAATACCATGTTCATACTCTGTCTGATAATGGAAGCAGCTCTGCCTTCCACAAGTTGGTAACTGGCCTTTTTAAAGGGATGGCATAAATGTCAAGTGATGACATAATGCTTCTAACTTAATGACTCAAGTGGCAAGGCTTCCTCATTTATGGAAAGAGTGTTTTAATTTCTGCTACCTGTCATTTTTTTGTTTCAGTGAGAAAGTATGCTGATGGCATATGCTGTTATTGAAGAGACAATATAGCACTCAAATATTTTCCTGTCACAGGTAGTGCTGCACTTGGCTTCAAATAACTGTGCTCCACTGTTGATAGTTTGCCTAGCCTTGATGGGAGTTGAGTGCAGCATGAGCCCCTGGGCCTGTGTGAGTGCGTGTGCAAGTGTATGTGTTTTGATCTCCTTGAAGTGAGAGCAGGGTTATGTCATTATGGTAAAATAAGGGAAGCTGAACTCTGACATTTGTAAATTGAACAAATATGCATGAATTTCTGATTTCCCTTTAAAAAATCAGCAACTTGATCTGGTTTTGTAGGTATGCAAGGGACTGTTTCCAAACAGTGAAAATCTTGAGTCACTAATCTGACTTTTTCGGTTTTAGCAGGCATTTAATTTAAAATGTATATCTTAGGCACTGTATGGACTGAAAGGGCGCTGTTTTTGGCCCTTGCAGAAATCGCCAAAGAGTGGTTCCCAACTGTTTGGTAGGGTGATGCATGAATCAGATTTCTTTGGTGTGGTGATCCACTTCAAAAACCATGCACAGATCAATAAAACCACAAAAGCCTGGAACCCGGTTCCACAGACTTTGCAACCCACTTTTGGGTCATGACCCACAAGTTGGGAAATGCTGCTGCTGCAGTTTCCTCTCATGCTGTCTAGCTACCACACAGTATAAGAGATGTGCTGATGCATACCGGTAGTCCTTATTATTCCACAGACTTTGCAACCCACTTTTGGGTCATGACCCACAAGTTGGGAAATGCTGCTGCTGCAGTTCCCTCTCATGCTGTCTAGCTACCACACAGTATAAGAGCTGTGCTGATGCATACCGGTAGTCCTTATTAAACTTCTGTTGTGAAGGTAGTTTTTCTTCATATCTGATGATCTCCCTGTGTTTTCATTTACCTCTCTTACCTTTATGCCAGGCTCTGTTGAACTTATTTCAATATCTGTCCAGGGCCAGCCATTTATAAATATGTAGGCCAGCCACTACTAAATATGTAATGTCTAGAAGGTGGGGGAATAAAACGTATAAAAATTTAACAGGACTTGAATGTCAGTACTTCTCTCTTTCTTTAAACCTTTCACATGTTAAAGCAACTCATTAAACAGGCTATCCTGTAATTCAGCTTATTCTCCCTGCCCCTGTAGTTGAATGTTATGAGAGCATTGATTTGAACTTTCTTTACTACTTCTGTTTTTCAGTGTGCTGTAAGGTATCACATGCTTTAGCGATTGTGTATAAAAAAAGGAAGCTGAAAAGGGAACCTAGCAGTCACAAGGACTCATAGAGGACTGGGCAAAGGTGTATGTCAATAGGAGGGAAAGAAGCACAGGTTCAATGGTAAACCAAGGTTCAGTTGAGAGCTGTCTGCAGCGGAATAGAGTACTGAGTAAACTTGAGCAAAAAGAAAAAAATTGATAACATTCGGATTTGGATTTTTCAGGTTTCCAAATTATTAAGAAACCTGAAAATCTGATTTGGAAAACTTTAAAATATTCGAATGTCCCCAAAAATGTGAAAAAAATTCTGGTCTGTTTAAGGATATGGGGATTTTTTTTTTGCTTTTTTGCTTTTCCACTTGTAGGAGTTGCAGTATTTAAGATAGTGACATCAAACTTTCAGGGTGGCTTCAGGAGAATCTCCTGATGAGAACACCCAAGTTTGGTGAAGTTTGGTTTAGGGCAGGGGTAGGGAACCTGCGGCTCTCCAGATGTTCAGGAACTACAATTCCCATCAAATTCCAATTTTATGGGTCCCGAAAGGGGGTGTTCCAACTCCCATTGTTTCCAGTGGTTTCTAATGAGAGATCAGGACTACCTCTTTGATGACCCATAGCACTGCCTCCCCCCAACCAAACTTCTCCAAGCAGGGCTACTGTTATCAGGAGGGTCTCCCAAAGGCACCCTGAAAGTTTGGTGCCTCTATCTTGAAAAATGCACCTGCTGCATACACCCCAAGAAAATTTCATGATTTTCCAATTAACTGACCTGGCTCCATTGTAACAAATGGGGAATTTCTGGGTGTGAATGCAGGGAGCACAGTTCTCAAGACAGAGGCACCAAATTTTCAGGGAAGCGTTAAGAGACCCCCCTGGTAAGTGCACTCAGGTTTGGTGATGTTTGGTTAAGGGGTCCAGTGGTATGGGTCCTCAGAGGGGTAGCCCCCATCCCCAATTCCCCCCTGAACCAAACTTCACCAAAATTGGGTGCTCTCATCAGAATCCCCCAAAGCCACCCAGCAAGTTTGCTGCCTCTGCCATAAAAATGCACCTGCAGATACCCCCAGAAATTTCCCATTGGCTACAATGGAACCAGGTCATGATCAAAGAATCCCACAGGCTTCAGCAACTATCTTTGGTGGGAAAATTTCCCACCGTATAGCATGCGAAAGAAAAAAAAGTATTATTTTTTCCTCCATAGAAGTACATGAAGCTTTCTGCTCTGCTTCAGTTGCACTGTGCTAGAGATGAGGTTGGGTGATTTTATTGGGGGTGGGTGTCTTGGTCTGGGTAGGGGCACCAAATTTGTTGCAGGGCTGCTGGTGATTCTTCTCACAGGAACAAACCAACTTTTCTTCACTTGGGTGCCCATAGCATTGCCCCCCCCTACCAACTTCAGCAGAGTTGGTTGGTTCCAGTGAGGAGAGTCACCAAAATCCCTGTGGCAAATTTGGTGCTCCTACCCAAGCAAGACCCTCACCAAAGCCCTCTCTCAATAAAATCTCCATCACAATGCCAGCTGGCCACAACAGTGAGTGCCCCCCCCCCCAATTTCCCATTGTATCAAATGGAGCAAAAAACTTTTTAAAACAGAGGAAAGTAGCTGAAATTTAGTCCAAGTCCTAAATTGGTATAGTAGTTAAGAGCAGGTGGATTCTAATCTGGAGAACAGGGTTTGAGTTCCCACTCCTCCACCTGAGTAGCGAAGGCTTATCTGGTGAATCAGATGTATTTCCGCACTTCTACATTCCTGCTGGGTGACCTTAGGCTAGCCACAGTTTTTCAGAACTCTCTCAGCTCCACCTGCCTTACAAGGTGTCTGTTGTTGGGAGAGGAAGGGAAAGGAGTTTATAAGCCACCTTGAGTCTCTTTACAGGAGAGAAAGGTGGTGTATAAATCCAAACTCTTCTTCGTCTTCCTACTGTGCTAGTAGTAAAAGCTGCCCCAAATTCAAAAGGAACCTGGAAGGAGCTGCTCCAAATACTCTTGAGGCTTTCTGCTCTGCTTCAGTTGCACTGTGCTAGAGATGAGTAGTTAGACACTAACTAAGTAGTTAGTGTCTACATCGCCTTTACACTATTTAAGTATTTGCGAACCCAAGAACCTTCACTTTATTTGAACCTGCTAATATCCTATCAAGAAAGAGACTGAAACCCTACAGCACTGAATTAAATGTAACTCTAACAAACCCTAAACCCTATCACGCCCCTTATAACTAGCTTCTAATTAAATTTAACAATTGGGAAAACTGTGGCTCAAATATAAAGAACCCAGAAATGTTACCACAACAATGCTACTCTACTTTTCTGAGCAGAAAAAAAACCCCTCTAAAAAACCCTATGAACTCATACGAGGAGACCCACAGGCCCACCCAGCCCACAGAAGCACCAGCCACAGAAGCAAACACAGAACCAACAGGAAGGAAAAATTCAAAGGGAGTTGAGGGTTTGTGGAGTCAAACCTCAACATTAAAGAAATTTGATTCTGACCCACCCATTACATAAAGATGCAGCAGTTACCAGGGTAATCACAATAAGGGCCAAACTAGATATTACGGCAGCCATTAGTTCAACCCATGACCACTGCTGCCAGTTTAGGGAAGAACTTGACCATTTAAGAAAGTGCTGTGAGGGTCTTAGAGGCGTATGGGGGGTAAATGACGCCTAGGGACAACACTTGCTCTGGGCTCCCGCATCCCTGCGCCCTCCTTCGTGTTCAGGGGGCGGGGCTCAAACAGGCAACCTGGCGCCTGTCAGAGCTCCCTCCCTGCCGCGCCGCGCCGCACCAAGCCTCTCCTGGGGGATTGCGCTGGTGGAGCACGCAGCAGGCGTGAGAGGCCTCCCGCAGCATTCCCAGCATGACCAAAAGGCTGTTTCCTCACATGCGTCCCCATGTCCCTATGGCAGTACGCCCCTGGAGGGTCCGATCTTGTGTGCCGCAGTCACATTTGGAAGGTTCTAAATTGTATCAGACCAAACAAACCGTCTTCTCCCAACTATGTAAGTTATGGTTAGTGGTTGGGATGTACATTGCTGTAATCAGATGGGCTGTTGTGGCTGCTGCAGTGACTTCAAAGCCTTGAACTTAGCTGAGATGCTGCCTTTCCCTTCAGGGAGAAACACATACTTCTCCAGTTAGCTGAGGGGCTCTCGCTGTTGTCACAGAGTCCCAGTTGCGTGCATTGTGTAGTGAAAAGGTAATTTTGTTCCCTGAATGCAGGAGAGGAGCTAAGAGCTAAACATTGTGTAGGTGCATGTATACATATAAAACCCAAGTTGTTGATCCATTTCCTACAGGATAATAAAACAATACCATCTGTTAGAACTGTTCCAAGCTACAAGCTTGCACACTTTATTATTTGAATTGCTCTGAGTAAAAAGTTTTACTGTATCAGCGTGGAATCCCACATATACATTTACTCAAACATTTTATTTGAAGAAGTTACTTGGGTACTTGAAACCCTAGGCTAGCTAGCCCTACAAATGCTAATGAGATACTAATTAATAGTTCACAAAAATCCATTTAATACCATGAGTGGACTGTTTGTGTAAAATTTTGCTGTGTAATACATGTTGGCTGGCAAGTCCTGACATACTTACAGCACATGTTCTGCTCCTGATAGCAAATGTGTAATGATTACCTTCTGCATCATGTGATAGGAGCTACCTGGAACATGCTATACTTAATCAGGCTCTAGCTTGAGAGGTCACTCAGAGGATGTCCTAAATTGTGTCCACAACTATTGCAGTCTTATGACTTCTGGGAGCTGGACTTTAGGGCAATCACTGAGTCACTGTATTTATGCAGCAGTTTACAATTTGATACTCCATAAGTGTCTCATAAGAGAATAGTAATTTATAGATAGGTTTTGTGATGCACCAATAAAATAGGATTCTTTCAAAGAGTGGTTTCAAACATGTATTTCATAAATTTGCGATTCTAAAAGATTAAATTCTCAATATGTAACTTCTTAATCTTCTGTGATGTGTATTTTGTTTAGAAAGCATTTGCCAAGCAGCTCAGAGATAAACACAAATTGATTCTGTATGGAACAGCTCCAAATGAAGTGATGTTGACTAAAGAGAAATGTGAGTCTCCATGATGGCTGAAATTCTTCTGATGTTTGGCTGATATGTTGTCAAGGCAGGAAACTTTTGTCAGCACTGCCTGATGTTTGAATTCATCTCAGAGTGCCATGATTCATGATGTGTTGTGCCAAAAATTTGGAGTAACTCACACACCAGGATACTTTGTTCTGACACTTTGTCCTAGAACTCAGTTGTTGACTTAGATTTATGCATCAGCATCAGAGCCATGTGATCCTGTAGTTCTAATACCACAGTTCTTTCTGTAATAATGAGTTTTAGAATTGCACAGCCATCTCCGATTAGATGGATCATAATTGGGTTTACAAGAAAGGCAAAGCAGGATCTCAGGTAGGTCTTCACACCTGGCCAGAAAATCCTCAAGCAGACCTTGCAGTTTCAATCTTCACCCTTCAGATTATGTGTTCCTGCATTTCAGGAGATGGTTACTTGATTCTTGGGAAAAATAAATAATTCCACATCTCTTGTTCTGGAAATAATGTAGTCGTTCCCTTGGAGTGCCAAGTTGAAAGTCATGACATCAGTCAGTACATCAAAATCCACTTCCGTTCTTCACCTTCCTTATAAGGATGCAACTTTTTCTTCAAGGAAAGCATTGATAGATTTTAGTAATTCTGCAATCTTGTTTTGCATTGCTAGCTGATAAGCATCTCACAACACAGTAGAAACAGATCTGTGGGTTTCTTTCAGCTGCAGCTCTTCAGTGAAATTTCTAAACTGCTGATCTTCCTGTTGAAGCATATGAAATTGACAATTACCAGGACTGTTTTCCTGCTGTTTTCTTTCTTGAAGTATTTGCCAACAAAATTATAATGCTGAATATTCAGTGAATAGGAAAAAAAACTTGTGATTACTTTTCAAGATTGTGACAAGGCCTACTTTTCTTACCATTGTTACAGGTGTTCCATCTGTTGTAACACCTACAAATGTATCCATTGGAACACTGGCACCTGCCCATACATTGTTATTTGTCTTCTTTACATCAGTATTACGGGCATTGGGTACCACTGCAGTCCACTCTTGTTTTAAATAAAATTATACCTGCTGAAGTGTAGCAACAAAGTTCCAGTTTGCCTTGTATCTCTTCAAGGATGAGGGATGAGTGCCCAACAACTTTTCAGATCATTTTGCATTTTATTTGCAACATCTGCACTGATCTGGGCAATGCCTCATAACTAGAATTTGTTTTAGTCATTGAACTTCTGCATTGTTTGAACTGCTTGCTTAGTGATTAAGTAACGCATTGCAGATAAAACACAAGGGTTTGCCTCCTTTTGTCAGGGAATGCAAGATCCTTCCCTCATTCTGTGTTACGAATTTGATTTTTGTCTTCAAGCTTGTGTTCCTTACAACTTGATGGCATGCGCTCAGAGGAGCCATGCATGTACAAAGTGTAGCGAGACATCTAATGCTGCTTACTGAAAATTCTAACATAAAATCCTTTCTGGGTTCCATAAACAGTCTTTATCAGTTTTGCAATGCTGGCAAGAAAAGAGTTGTTCTCCTGGAGGTGATCTCGGGCATCTTGGCTGGGTGATTTCCAATCCATACTCAGGGAGGCAGGACTAAACGATGTCACTTCCTGTGAAGGTCTGGACTCCATCTTAGGTCCCCAGTATTGTTCCTGCCTCAGCAGGGAGAGCAGTGCTTGTGTGGGGCTCCAAGCACTTTGTCTGTTTTTGATCTTTCTTCAGTCTTTACCTTCAAAATTTTCATTTGTCTAGTTCTTTTTGTTTGGTGTGCATGTTCCTCTTTGTCTCTCCGGGTGGTAAGCCTCCCTTCCTGATTCCCGCCTAAACGAGTGCACCATAAAATGGCCGCTCAGCATTTCTATTCATGCTCCTTTTCACCCCCGCCTGAAACCTTTGGCAGGTCGGCGGTGGAGAGCACCCGGGCAGCGACCCGCAGGTGTCTGAAACAGCCCGTTAACACTGGGACCTCGGGTGAGATCTCCCTTCCTCCTCCTTTGGCTGCCTTGAAGGGGCGGCGGTGGTAGTGGTAGAAGCCATAGTTTCAGCAGCGCCTCAGCACGTGGTGCAGGCTCCAGGCACCAAGGCTCTGGCAACAAAAAAGACGCGCCAAGAGTACTTGGGGGCCCGCGCCAAGGCGCAAGAGCACCAGCGTCCCAGTCAGGACCGCGGTGGGTGTAGCTCCTTCTTCCCCCCCACGCGCCCAAATACCACAATTCAGCCCTGCTGGTGGCAAGGGCTCGGGGGAACGTCAAGAAAATCAGGAGAGCGCCATCGGTCCGTTAGCGGCCGAGGAGAGCAAGAGGCCCTGATCCTCCACCAGATCTCCGCGGAAAAGGCAAGATCAGCGAGTGATGGTGGGGGAGGGAACTTCCCAAGCGGCTGCAACTCCTAATATTGCAGATCCTGCTTCCTGGACAAATCTGTCTGCCCAAGAGCTTATGAGCCTTTTCAGAACAACAATAAGGGAGGAGATCTCTTTCCATGATAGGGAAAGAGAAGCCTCTAAACACAGGGGGAGGCGCAGATCCCGGTCAAGGAGATAGGTGCAGATATCAATCTAGCTCTTCTTCCAGGTCTCCACCCCCATCCTCTACTTACAGAGATCCCTTGAATTTGCCAGAGGAGGAGGAGGTTAGTGCAGGAGAATTGGAGGGTTCCTCTGAACATTTTTCAGAGTCTGAGGAAGGCACCATTGAACCTAAGGGAAAATGCATTAGGGTTTTCAAAAAGGAGGATTTAGCTCTTATTATGGCTAAGACAATTTCAACTTTAGAATTGCAGGACCCAGCGGACGCTGAGGGTCCTTCCACATCGAAGAAACCAGTTAAAGGTTGCCCTAAGGGCAAGAAGGAAATATTTCCGCAGTCAGAAGATACCCCAGATGCCTTTCCCCTTCCATAGTATTTCGAGAAAAGTATAAAAACGGAATGGGTCAATCTGGAAGCCAGCAAGAGCTGCCCTTCCTATTTAAAGAGTCTGTATGTGCTCCCAGAGCATATCCATAATATTACAAAAACTCCTCTGGTTGATGCACCAGTCGTGGCCCTACAATTGGGTGGGTTAGTCACTAAGGATGGGGAGGGCATGTTAAAAGACGCTGCCGACCACAGGGGAGATGTATTTTTGAAAAGGATCCATGACAGGCTGGCTCTATGCATTAGGGCCCTCGCCCCTTCATCCACCATGGCCAGAGCCACAATACTATGGCTTCAGAGACTTCTCATCATGATTCCTCCCGAAGCACAAGGATTAAGAGAGGGTTTAGAGTGTGTTCTCATGGCAGTTTCTTATTGGGCTGATTCTACCTTTGATTCCCTCATGCTGGTTTCCCGGGCATTAGCATTGGGTATAGTGGTGAGGAGACAGGTCTGGCTGAGAGCTTGGTCAGCAGACTTCCACTCTAAGCAGGTGGTGTCTACATGATTATCACGGCGCTAGGCTCTTTGGAAAGGAGTGAGATGCTGTCCTAGTAGAAACTAAGGGAAATAAAAAATCCATACCTAGGTATGTCAAGTCAGATCAAGGGTCTTCTACCTATAAACTTTACACTACATTCCGTACACAACGTACACTTGCCTGGGCTCCCAGGGATGGCAGACGTTGGTTTCCCCAACAACAACAACATCAACAACAACAATCTTTTCACAGACGCAGCTACTTCAGCAGTTCCTTTTGCCCCTCCAATCCTCATCAGGCCAGCAGAGGGGCAAGTCCTTCCAGTCCGAACGTTCTTCCAAATCCTGACTGCCATCACGCCCCAGTCGGTGGTCAACTGCAGCTTTTTCACCACCACTGGGTGAAACGGCCTGGTGAACAAACTGAGACCGCTGGGACCAAGGAGGGAATTAAGTGACATCCAGGTTGCCCATCTTCTGGAGAATTGCGAAAACGCATTTCCAAGGCCCCGTTTCAGGACATATCCTCCCCAATGCAATCCGGACAAACTAAAGAGAACACAAGAGGCCATTCAACACCTATTGAACATCCAGGCCATCAAACCAATACCCACTTCGGAGCGTTCCTGCGGGGTTCACTCACATTTTTTCACAGTGCCCAAGAGGAACGGCAATTGGCGTGCCATGCTAAACCTTCGATATGTGAACAGGTGTATCCGTCTTCGGCGTTTCAAGATGAAAACACTGAGGTCCATAGTGGAGGGTCTTCGTCCAGGCGATTATTTAACATCTCTCGACCTGATGGAAGCGTACCTGCACATACCTATCAATCCTCTCCACAGACATTTTCTTCGGTTTGCAGTGGGGTCAGAGCACTTCCAGTACAAGGCTCTCCGCTTCGGGCTCGCCACGGCTTTGCAAGTTTTTTCAAAGGTTCTTCAACCGCCCATCATGGCTCTCTGAGAACGGGGTTTGCACATTCACCCGTATTTGGACGACATCCTGGTCCATTCCGGATCCAGAGAGCAAGCCCTTCGGGATCTGGATGTTGTCCTGCCTACTCTTCGTCACCACGGGTTTCTGGTCAACATGCATTCCCTGATTCCAGCCACACGAATGGAACACCTGGGGGCAATCATAGACACTGTACACAACCGTCTTTTCATTCCCCCCACCAAAATACTCAAGATCCAAAGGTTGGTTGCAGGCTTCCTCTTAGCCAGAAGGGCTTCCCTCCTTCAATTGGTGAGATCGATATGCTGCAGTGGGGGAGATTCCATGCATGGACCCTGCGAGAGTTCCTGCAGCCTCATCAATTCCAAGTTATGAAAAAGGAAGACAGGTCCCTGCAGATCACCAGCCAGCTTCACACCAGTCTTCAATGGTGGTCTCATTGGTGGAATCTCTCCATGGGAAAGGTATACATCTACCCACACAGACGGCAGCTGTTCACCGATGCCAGCCTATGCGGGTGGGGTGTGTCATTGCAGGGGGACATGGCCCAGGGTCTCTGGACACCGACTCAATCCCGGCTCCCTATCAACCTGCTGGAAATGAAAGCTATTCTTATGGTGCTCCAGACCTTTCAGCCCCAGCTTCAGGGTTGTCATCTCTTGGTCAGGACCAACAATATAGCCGCCAAGGCACACCTGAATAACCAGGGCGGATCCAGGTCCCCTCGGCTTCATCAGCAAGCGACGGAGATATTGACCTGGGCCTAAAAACATCTCTCGCTATCAGCAGAGCACATCCAGGGGAACCTCAATGTGCAGGCTGATTGGTTGAGTCGTCAAACAGTGATCGTGGCCAAATGGAAACTTCATCCAGCATTATTCCAACTGATTGTTCAAACCTTTGGTCGTCCCAGCATAGATCTGTTTGCCTCCGCACAGAATACGCAGCTTCCTCGCTTCTTCACCAGGTATTTTCATTCTCAGGCACTGGCGGTGGATGCCCTGGCAGTTCCATGGCCGAGGGAGCTTCTTTATGCCTTTCCGCCGACCCGTCATTCCGAAACTTCTCAGGAAAATCTGGTCAGAGAGGGCCGAGGTAATTCTGGTGGCACCATGGTGGCCCAGGCGTCCGTGGTTTTCCTCAATTCTTCAACTGACAACCTCTCCGACTACCCATACCCACCGACATGTTGTCTCAAGGGCCCATTGTACATCCCAACCTGAAGTTGTTCTGTCTGACCGTCTGGCGCTTGTGCGGAGCACCCTAGCCAAAAGAGGTTACTCCAAACAAGTCATAGCCACTATCATCACGTCTCGCCTACCTTCCACTTCACGGATCTACGATTCCTCGTGGAGGATTTCTCTATCATGGGCTCAGGAAAACAACATTGATCCATTGTGTCCTTCCGTTCACAGATACTGCAATTTCTTCAGATCGGGTTCGAGAAAGCTCTCAGAAGCGCAGCGCTCCGGAGGCAGTTAGCAGGTCTTACAACAATCTGGCCAAAACTGCATGGTGTGCTGCTTTCCAGGCATCCCGACATCCTGAGGTTCCTCAAGGGCGTAGCACAGAAACAACCTTCTATAGTCCACAGATTTCCATCTTGGAGACTCAATCTGGTTCTTTCAGTGCTCACCAAACCTCCCTTCGAGCTGATTTAGTCAGTGGACCTAAAGTGGGTTCACATGACACTTTCATGCTTAATTGCCATTACCATTGCAAGAAGGATATCGGAACTCCAGGCTCTTTCTGTTAATCCTCAGCTTTGTATTTTTCATAAAGACAGAGTGGTAATGCGTCTGGATCCGACATTTGTACCAAAGGTAGCTTCCACCTTTCACCTGAAGCAGGAGGTCATCATACCTACCTTTTGCCCATCTCCTTCCCATCCTAAGGAGATACTTTGGCATACATTAGATGTCAGAAGAGCTCTCAAGTCCTTCATTATTCGAACAGAGTCCGTCAGATGAACTGAATCTCTTTTTATAAATGTCCATACACCTAATCTGGGAGCCCATATGTCGAAGGCATCACTTAGTTACACACTCAGATCTTGCATTATTGAAGCATATAAAGCCTCTCAAACTCCTGTGCCTGCTGGCATCACGGCACATTCAACACGGAGTGCTGCAGCTAATGCAGCATTATATCGATACATTCGATGTATGCAGAGCGGCCACATGGTCATCTACTTCATCCTTCATAAGACATTATAGGCTACATACTATGGCGGCTAATGAGTCTGCCTTCGGCACTCAAGTGCTTGAACATATCTTTGGAGACTAAACTTCCCACCCGTTATGGGACACTGCTCTGGGAGGTTCCAGCCAAGATGCCCGAGATCGCCTCCAGGAGAACGGTCCATTGGTACTTACCCTGAAGGGGCCTTCTCCTGGGGGGCGATGAGGGCATCTTGGCCCTCCCTGGGGTTTTTTCCAGTCTCCAAAAAATCATATCTTTCAATATGGACATAATTGTTATTTACTCAGTTCTTGTTAGTTAGTTCAGGGTGATCTTGGAGTCCCTTACAGAATCTTGTCTTGTTCTGATGTTTCAGTGTTTATTATGTTTGTTCTTGTTACTTCCTGTTGTACTTCTTGAGCCAATTAAGGTTTTTTCCTACTGCTGTGTCAATCAAATACTGGGGACCTAAGATGGAGTCCAGACCTTCACAGGAAGTGACATCGTTTAGTCCTGCCTCCCTGAGTATGGGTTGGAAATCACCCAGCCAAGATGCCCTCATTGCCCCCCAGGAGAAGGCCCCTTCAGGGTAATTACCAATGGACCGGTTACAGCTGTCACCACTAGAAACTTTGTAAAGAATATAAAGGAATTTTTAAAAATGATCAACAGTGCCATCCTCTGTATACTTACTTGGAAGTAATTATTTTTATGTTTGATCTTATTCTGAAGTGAGTGTTGATGGCATTGCATGCCAAATGCCCTAGTAGTCTTGGAGGACACTGTGCCCCCCTTCCCCCAACCATATCTTAGTATCTTACCAAAAATGGGTAAACCGTAAAGCCCGTTCTGCCCCTTTTTCTGATCAATACATTGTCAAAGGTAAAAGGCCTTACAGACACAGATTTCCCGTGGGTGAGGCCTTCAGTGCTCGGATGGGGAGAAAGGGAAGGGAATGTTCCTATAGGCTGGCCTTAATCTTGGCAGGTGGCCAAGAGTACTCATGGCCACAGGAAAGACAATGCAAGAGCAATAAATGAATGCCTGTTTTTCTTCTCAGTCTTGGTAGCCAACTCTCTTTCCTCTGGTTTGGGCTTGTGTTTGTGTCTTTTTGGTTGAGCCTTCTTTGTTCATCACATGTCTTCTGCACTCTTTGGCAGCTGGATAATTTTCTGTTTTCTCTTTCTATGTTTTCCAACCTTCCTGGACAACTGCTTGTCTCCCTTAGCCTTACCATTCACACATCCTCAGCAGTTGCCTCTTTTCTTTCCCCTCAAGTTGTGCATGCCTCTTCAAATGCTTCTTCAAAAGATGCTCTTTTTGCTTTTAGCGCTGCCTGCAGGATTTCACTTTCAGGAAAGTGAAAAAGGCAGGGATTGCAGAGCAGTCCATCAGCATGTCCTGGAGGATGCTGAGAGACTCAAGCTGTCTGCTCAGCTATGTTGGCTCAATTGAACTGCACGTCTTTTCCAAACCATGCTTCTTGTTAACTTCTGATATAATGACGCAGTTGCAGGACTTTGAACTGATATATTGTTTTATCTTTGAAAAGTTTACATAACTTTCTTAGTTGGGTGCATTTTGCTGAGGAAGTTATTATGAAATGACAGGGTGAAATATGGTACTGTCTAACCATAATAATAATAATAGAATGCTTGTCTAAGCAGCCTTTGTTACAAGGTAATTACAGCAGAATAATCCCCCGATGTGTGATGGTGTGCTGATTTCACCAAAGTAAGCCAAAGCAAAATAGGGAGGGGGGGGAACTGTAGGCAAATTATTCTTTATCAGTTGCCATTCATCAAATAAAAAACCTTAAAATGGAAATCCTACTATGACATTAATGGATTAGAATTTATTGGCAAGCTTAATCATAATTGTTACCACAGAATGTAATGGAGACCATGTTTCTTTCTTCTGCTACAGATGTAAAATTAGCATAGATTAAATTATCCATTTCAGCCACCCAGTTATAAAATGTCTTGTAGCAGAAGTGAAATTCAAGGCAAGAATTGTGCTCTTGGCTTGAGGTTTGTGTGCTCACATTTGTCCATGAATACTGAAAAAACCTGCAGGTAGGATCATTATATGCAGATTGTATGCAAACAGTGTAGTTGGATGCAGGACTCAGCTTGCTCATCCTGGTGTGACTGTGACCTGTGATTCAGGCTGAAGAATCTTACTGGAAATCTACTATTTTGGTTCAGAAACTTAGATAATCTTGTGGCACCTGAAGAGCTAACAGATTTATTGCAGCATAAGCTGTCACTGGCTAGAGTTCAGCGCATGTGATGAAGTGGGCCCTAACCAATGAAAGCATAGGCTATAATAAATATGTTTGTCCTTCAGGTGCTTAGGATTTTGTACCTGTGTGTTAGCTGCAACTGACTAACAAAGCTACCTCATAGGACTTGTTTAGATCAGTATAGTAATACAGTTCTTTCAGATTGTTTCATGTGCCACTCTGCATAACTTGTTTCACTTCTCTCAGCCCAGTAGGAAACAAACACAAAGAATCGAGGTTGCCTCTCAAACATTCTGACTTCCCCACCCTCAGCAGCGTCCCATATGTCATCTGCCTTAGAAGAACAGGGTGCCTTTTATTGCAGGAGGCCTAACAAGCTGTCATCTGAAGAGAAGTTATGGCGGGGAGTCCTGTGGAATGGCACCCTTTTACTACACGGAGCCAGCATTTATCTGACATCAAAATGAATACGTGCACATTACTGGAGGGCATGCAGCCCGTTGGAAGAAATACTGAACCAGTAGTGCAATAACTTTTAGAAGGACCAACTAAAATGTCACACAGCAATTTTTCAGATTGCCCAGAACTCTTCAAGATAGTGTAAGAGTCTCTGTAAGCACTTTAAAAAGAAGGGGAGGGAAAAGAAACCAGCAGTCATTGGGATTCGTCTCCAGCATTAATTGAAACACTTCTATGACAGAAAAGAAGTTTGGCAGAAAAGTAAACTGCTGCATCAAAATGAGAGATTGCTTTCAAGAGGCATGTTAGCATCCCTTTATTTAGTGCTGAATTGACCATTTTAAGTTAATTAGTACTTTTGTAAGTTGTATAAATTGCATTGAACTTTTGAGGCTGTTAGCTATTTTAATTATTTTCATCTTTTTAAATGGCTGTTGCATTTAGGATGTGGTAAGCTACCTGGGACAGCAAGTACCGTTTTAAAACATTTGACACCATCATTCCTTTTCTCTTGGATTGTGATGGGAAAGTAACGCTGTGCAGCTGCTGCCTTTTCTCCCTGGCGTAATGTATGTTGCCATCTGTCCCCACTGTGACACTTTTGTCCCCAGCAAGCATCCAGACCAGGCTTTCTCCCTGCCCTCATAGTCTATCAGATAGAAGGTTAGGCCACAAGCAGAGGTGTTTCCCCATTAGACAAATCTTCAACATCTGCATCGGGTCCTCTGTCACAGGTATAGGTTGGCTGTGCTTCCTGTGGATTCTGCTTTTGAACTATTGTTATTGAATTAATGGGTGGAACCAGTTTGGTCCCTTAAAATTAATTAGACAACTTGCAGAATTTGACCCATTTTCATTAGATTAGCAGTGTGCATTCCCTGTACCAGCTCTACCTCTGTCCTGGGACACTGTTCTAATCCCTAAAAAGAGAAATCAAAATTGACCAAAATTAGTATTCGGGAGAACTTGGGAGTGCTTGGGAGAACTCAAGGGAATTCAAGGGTTCAGATGCAGAGGCAGGCAAGGGCAAACCACCTCTGAACTCTTTTTGCCTTGAAAATCTCACAGGGGTTGCCAAAAATCAGCTTTGTTGTGACCGCACCCCCCCCCCCAAACCCAATACAAGCACATACTCTGATATTTGAGGCTTTTCCAACTTTTTCCATTTTTGAAAAACAAAACAAAAACAGGGCTGGGCTATACTATATAACTGCAAAAAGATTGTACGTGAATTTGCTCACTACCTTACTGGAACTGATTTTGCATCTAATATAGCCATAGTTTGAGGACTTTAAAAGCTTACCCTGGTCTGTGATGTAAATGTAAGACAAAGTTGGGGATGAAAGCAACCAACGTATTACTCTTCACAATAAATGAAGATCTACATTTAAGGACATTTTTGTCTGCCAGTTCAAATTAGAGGTGTTTTCACTGGCCAGAATATAGCATTTAATGCTCTGCTGCATCTGTATTATTGCTGATGTAAAACTATTATCACTTCTGATTTTCTAGGCCAATGCACACTTGTGTTCCTTTTGTGTTCTGCTATCATGTGGGTTCAAGAACAAAAAAAAAGTATTCAGGTAATATGCCTGATCTTTATTCTGTCAACTTGTAGTGCTTGTCTCTGTCTCCTACCCAACGATCTCCGCACCTCTCCCCCCCCACCCCCCTTATGCTGAAAGAGATTGCTTTATGTTGAATGCTTGGTCTGAATGGCAGCTATTCCTGGTATGAAGTAGAGCATGGAATCTTGTTGGATGCTTTCTTCAAATCAGTATAGACTTTGGGTTTTGCTGTTTGCTGTGTTTGTGCTGCCCTGTCACATTAAAAGTATAGGCACTTGCTTAGAAAAGCTAATTTTGTTTTGCGTTTTGGCTGCATGGAACTTGATGCTCCTAGACTGTCTGCAGAAGTACATCGTGTATTGAATTATTCAGAATTGAGTCACTGAGAATGCAAACAGCTTTTGATAGATGGCCTTTAAGTAGATGTGTTCCCCAGTACCAAAAACATCACAGGTCATGATGCTAAATAACCTGTTCCAGCTTAACAAAGACCCCATATCTCTCTACTCATTTTGTTCTAACTAGTAGAATTAGAACAAAATATGTAGAGAGATATTTGAGGTCTTTGTTAAGTCCATTGCAGATTGTAAAATTTCCATCTCTTGTTTTATGTATTTACCCAGCAAATATGTGAGGAAACTTGTAGTTAACTCCTAAAAGTCTCTAGCCTTCTGAAAGTGTTGATGGAGTACCGGTACATCCCTTGTGCAGCTTCAGTAAAAATATCGGCTGTTTCTAATGAGACTCTCACTACCTTGTACTTCATCCGGTCTTTTAGTTTTTTAAGACTCAGGTTCATCCTCCACAAGGCAGATCAGAGTTGCAAGGAAGTCACATGGTGTCACATGCTTGATGTTAAGTACTGTCGTGTGTGTGTGTGTGTGTGTGTGTGTGTGTGTTGAAAGAGATGTCTAAGATTGTCCTCCTTGCTCTTTGAAAGCCACTCCTTCATTATTCACTTGCCTTTGTTAAACTTTTTCAACTTTTCACTTGCCTTTGTTAAACTTGTCAATGTCTCTTCTTTCACAGTCTCTGTCCTGTCACTTTCTGCTGTTTGCTTTTCCACCTTGTCAGTGCTCTGTCTCCTGTTTCTTTATTTTGCTCCCTTTCACAACCCGGTATCTTGCCCCGCCCTTATCGTGTTTGTCCCTTTACTTTTTCCAGCTTGGTAACCAATGCATGTGCCACTTGTTCTGGGTGTATCTCCAGGACTAATATTCAATTATACTCTTGCAGCATTGTCATCAGGAATTCTTCTTTTTGACTTCACGGTGATCGATGAACATCTCACCAAAGCTTAGAACTGAAAATGTGTCTATTTGGGGAAAGCACCACAGGAAAAGCCTGGTGGAGTGTAGGAATGCAGACAGCAAGAGGAGCACGGAAGAAATATAAGCTAGTCAGTTGTACTTAGAGCTGCATGTTGCCTTATGCGTGTTTACCCAGAGCAAAACCCTCGGTTGGTTAAGGGTGCATGTTCCTGAATAAATGTACATGAGCTTGCAGTCTTGTTAGCCTATTTGAGGGCTTAAGAAAGATCTCCTCTCTTCCTGCGCCTGCTGTTACCTCCTGCCTGCTCACTTTTCCCACCCATCGCACCCCCAGCCCCATCTGCACACACTAATTATCAGTTCCACGGCTCCTCACCCACACTTGGCAGCATACGAGTTCTCATCTGCAAAAATAGTTTTCTCAGGCAAAGGCCACAAAAGCACGTAGCAGTGCTGTGTCAAGCAGCTAGGGGAAAGGGGAGAAGACAAAGGAGAGCTTTTGTGGACGGGCTGGGTTCTGAGGTGCAAGCTCATACTGAGAGCATTGGATGACAGGATGGCTGAGCCAGGCTGAGGCAAATGACCAAAGGCAATGGTGGGAAGATTCTCCACACATGCAGTACTAAAACAGTCCTTCCCACTGTTGAGTGACCTACCATTCTTCTGCTTCTCTGTGCATGCTTGCACACCAAGGCAGGAAGAATCACACCGCTCGCCACACTAGTATCTAGTCCAGCGGTTCTCAACCTGTGGGTCGCAACCCCTTTGGGGGTCGAACGACCCTTTCACAGGGGCCGCCTAAGACCCTCTGCATCAGTGTTCTCCATCTGTAAAATGGATAAATGTTAGGTTTAGGGGTCACCACAACATGAGGAACTGTATTAAAGGAAGGCTGAGAACCACTGATTCAGTCCTTCTGGAAAATATCTCTAGAGAGGCTGATGACTTCCCTGGTAGGTTCCATAACCTAGGTTCCTGGTGGACCTGGTAGGTTCCATGACCTAGGTTCCTGGTGGACCTAGCCAGTGGGTTGAAGAGTATTGATCCAGAGCATGTAAATACATTTCTACATATAGAGATTAAAATAAAATTTGTAGTACAAGATTTAGGTGAAAAAATATGCCGTTCAGGAGTGCTTGCTTTAGATTGCATGTGAGAGGTGATCAAGCGCTCTTGCTTATAGAAAGTTTCTTGTGCAGAAGAATATAAATATTGAGGAAAATTGTAGCCTGGCTCCCTCTAACGTGCGAAGTTCCATGTGAATGCACGGGAAATCATTATCTCTTAAGTTCATGAAGGGTGAAATGCTCTTCTGTAGCCTACAAGATGCAAGGCATTGCATATTCTAGAATTCCCACAAATCTAGAATGTAGGATAAAAATCCAGCAACTTGGAAGACCTAACAAGGTGTTTTGAGAGGTATATAATTGCTGCTGCTTCATTTCTTCCCCTTCCCTTCCCATTTGTTGTAAAGTTAAACATACCAAATGAGGTTGTCATGCTGTGCATTGCCCTGCCTCTTTTGCTGAGTTGCAGTCATGTAAGATTTGGGCAGGGGATTAGTGCAGAATATTGGTCTTGTATCTTGCAGTGTGTCCAACTAGAGCAGGGGTCGGGAACGTGCGGCTTGGGAGCCGCATGCGGCTCCCCCGCCCCTGCACAGCGGCTCCAGACACAACACAGCTGTCCGGGAGCAGGGACTCTCCCCTCCCCAGACCTCACAGAGGTCAGCCCCCGACCGCGGGCGCTCCGGCAAGTGAGAGCGCCATGGAGACGGCTGGCGGCAGCCCTCCTCCTTCTGCTAAGGTCGGCACAAGCGGGGGAGCGGCAGGCGGCTACCGAGCCTGGCCCCAGAGGGAGGACAGGGCCGCTGGCGGCGGCGTGGCGTGGAGCCCATAGACTTGGCCGAATCGGCCAGGGCAGCGGGCGGCAAGGGGAGCCGCACCCGCTCAGCGGGACAACGGCCACAGCCGCAGAGGGCACCAGCAGGCGCTGGAACTGCTGCCCGGACGGGCGAGGAGGAGGGAAGCAGGAGGAGGAACCCAACGCCCAGACGGGGCCGAGGTGGAGAGGACTTGGCAAGCTCTGGAGGGAATAAAAGGTGGAGGGCTGCACGCGGAAAAGGGCAGTGTACTGAGTAGCGAGACGAAGAGGGAGAAGGACATGAGAGACCGGGAGAAGGAAAAAGGACGAGGTGGGGAAAACGGAGGAGAAGGTGGTGCCAGGGAAAGTCAGAAAGAGGACAAAAGCAGGGAGGGAGCACTCCGTGCCAGACAACTCAGAGGTCCTGGTGTCCCAAGCCTCACCCCAGCTGCCCAGGCAAGCTGTGGCCCCAATGGCTCCCACAACAGGCATGCAGCTGCCGCCACTGAGCCATCCACTACAAAAAAGGATTCCCTCCGCATCTTCTCTCCGTCCAGTGCACGCGCCCACAAGGCTCCACCCTTTCCCCGCACACCCGCACAGAAAATGTTCAAAATGTGTTCTCTACGCAAATAAAATACAATTTTCTCTATAGCACCTCATGGACTCCACAAGCAAAACACCACAACTGTCTACTCTATAGAAAGTGTAAAGGCAAAAAAAACCCCCATATACAGGGCTATCCTCATTTCAAATGTCAAAAAGTATCTGTGGCTCCAAGTGCCCTCCCCTCCGTGGAAAATGGGTCCAAATGGCTCCTTGGGTGATAAAGGTTCCCGACCCCTGAACTAGAGGTTCCAAGAAAAGAATGTCCAAGGAAGAAGAGACTCTGCACATGTATCATCTTGTTACGCCCTAAAAATCAGAGCCGTCTTCACAGCATTTTAGGCCCCCAGGCAGAGCAGTACACTGGGGCCCCTACCTACACAACCACACACAGGAATCAAAGTATAAATGGTCGATAAATTTGTAATCTTGAATAACTACTACATGCTTACCCTACAAATGTTCCCAACGAATCTCAGATTCAGTCTCTAATAACCAATGGCATATAGATATAACCAATATCATTTCTATTAACTATTAAGTGAGTTGAAGTGATATTAACATATATGCTTTTACATTATGTAGTGTATGAGATATATACATTTACGTTTAGTTGCAGAGATGACTATATTATATCAGAGGCCAATGCCAATGTCCACTTGCTAACAAAAAATTAATATTCATTATTTTTAGTAAAACACATGCTAACTATGCATTTTCCAGTAACAAGTACTTACTTACTTACTTACTTACTTACTTACTTACTTACTTACTTACTTACTTACAGCTAGTCTCAGCATACCTAGATGAGCATGAGGCCCATATGCTCATGGGGTCCCCAGGCAACTGCGCAGCATGCCCATGCGTTAAGTCGGCCCTGTTAAGAATTCCATTTTATTTTTAATGTTGAAAAGAGAGTTTAATCCTTAAGGCTACAGATGTATAAGAGGTAACAACTAGGGAAGGGCTATGCAGGGCTCTGGTGCTCTGTATTCCTGTTCTCCATGGCTAACAGAAATCTAATTGAGCAAAATAAGCCTGGTTGCATATTGCTTATTTTGTGTAATTATGTGTCCTTTTTAGATTTACATAGTTCTGCTTTTCTTGGCACAGTGGGGGATTTTTTGAGAAAGGGCTAAGGCTCAGAACAGAAGGAAATTGCACATTATCACAGCGGCTTCAATTCTGGCAGCATGTCTCTGTTTCTAAACTAGTCTAGCTATTGACTGTTCATTTATATGTATGATATGTTTCAGGAGAGGGAAGGGTTCCAGATTTCTTGAACAGTGCTGGAAACTAGCAGAAACGCTGTCCATTAGAGTATACTGGGCTTTTAAATAAACCAGCAGTAAGTGGCTCTCCCTTGGTCATTTATCTGTCCCAAATGATTTGAAGTGGAATACTCTAAGGCAGTTTCTTTTCTAGCCCTTTCCTAGATTGTTGTTGATACTTTTGTTTTAGATCAGGTACCTGTCATCATGGTCCCCCTTCCCTTGAATATTTTTTTTAAAAATATGTATGCAGTAATATTTTTGTTAATACGTAAGTAGTTGAAGTACAGGGTGACTGTTATACAAACTGAATAGGACCAGTGTTAACAGGATAAAAATGCACCATTCATCTTTTCCCCCATTCTGACACATAAAGTCTGCTGAGTGAGCTTGGAGCTAGTCACAGTTCTCTCCGAACTCTTTTCACCCCCCACCTGTCTCACAAGAGGTCTGTTGTAGAGAGGAGAAGGGAAGGTGATTGTAAGTTGTTTTGAGGCTCCTTAAAGGTTGAGAAAAGCGGGGTACAAAAGCCAACTCTTCTTTTTCTCTGCTGCATGTTGCTGATCAAGTCAGCCGTATACATAAATATCTAAATTAAAACATGTGTCTCCTGTAGTAGAAGATAAAGTCAGCAAATTCCTATAGCTGAGAATAATTTTAGTTGGCCTTACAGCATCCATTCAAGAACATATTACTGTAACCAGATTACAAGCATGAGGCTTACCTAAGACTATCTAACATTCATGGCTGAGGAACTTTACATGTTCTTACCTACTTATATCCAGATACATCCAGAAACTTTACATGTTCTACCTACTATGCCATCCCATGTCAAGGATGATCAGGGATCAGTAACAGACACAGTTTTTAGAAGGACACTTCACATCAAAGCGAATACTTCTGCAAAGGTTATCTGCAGTAGAAAATCAGAAGCTCTCCCTCTTCCCTAGCACGGTCATTTCTGCTCTTGATGAGGCAGTGCTGAGTTCTTTTCTGTTATTACCCAGGAGGTAATTTGTTGAAACTCTTTGTTCTGACTGGCTATATGGAAATAGCATGGGGGAGGGTCATCTCATATCTTTTTTTTTTTTGACATTTCCACCAAATTACAAGTTTGAGGGATTTTAAAGGGAAATCTGGTAAAACTGCTAGATTTAAAACTTTGTAGAATGGCTAGATTTGAAGTGTATTTTGGGAGTTGGCAGAATGTTTTGTCTAGTTCATAGCTCAGTTTTAGAGGAGTGTCAATCTTCCTTCTCCACAATCCTGCCTCCCTATCAAGTGTGGTGGGAAGCATCACCCAGAAGATGTCCTCCAACTCAGTGGAGAAGAGGCAGAGGACTCTAGACCTATTTTCTTAGAGGAGATTAGTGTGGGTAACTTATTAGTGTGGTGCAGTTTTGTCTGGCCCTTCTTCTAAGGAACTTTGTGCAGTGTGCACAAATCTCCCTTTGTGTGCTTAGCTTCACACAGCTTGTGACTTCCATGATGGAACAGAGATGGGGTTTGAATGCAATCAAAGTTGAAACTGTCTTTCCTGTCTGTATGTGACTGAAATATTAACAGAATTTTGTTTCATATCTACAAGCATGGATGGTATAGTTATCGGCTCACCTCTTTAATAGCTCCTGTTAGAGCACATTTCCGTTGAAATTAAATAAAACCCATAGTAAGGTTTGTGTCATGGTTCAGAAGAACTTTGTAACGTCCTTTTTAGCCCCCTTTCTCCCCAAAGGGATCAAAGGATTCATTTATGGCACTGAACTTGATGGACCTTGCCATTCTTGTGTATTTGCTTTAGGTATATTATTAACATCAGAAACCCAAATATTGCTGTCTTTTTTGTTGGTTTGTTTTTGCTTGTTTTCTGTAGAGGATGTGCTGAGTAAGGATGCTGGGGAGTGTGCAATATGCCTGGAAGAGCTACAGCAAGGAGATACAATAGCCCGATTGCCTTGTCTATGCATATATCATAAAGGGTGAGTGCACACAGAATTCAGTTCACTACGAATGTTGAAATAGGGCCTGCGAAATGTTTTTTGTAAGTCACCTTTTATTTCAGCATTATTTTTGTCTGTCACCTCTTTTGCCATCTGCCTTATCAGAATATTCAGTTTCTTCTCTTTTGCAAGAATCAATTTCAGAGTCAGATAGCTGTGATAAAACAGACCTGGTGCAAATATTGTCAGATGCTGGGAAGTAAAAATTGAAGAATGCTTTTAAAATTGTCTCCAGGCTGTTATAAAACTTGAGTAGAACCAATTTGAGAAATATTCTAGATTTCTGTCTCAGAGCTAGTGGTCATTTTCTCATCCTTACAAAGGGGGGGGGGTTGGAGTGTTCATGTTGTTGTGCATGTTAAAGGCAGAGCCAGGGGTCTTCAAGCTCAGTTTAGAAAAAGAAGAAGAAGAGTTTGGATTTATATCCCCCCATTCTCTCCTGCAGGAGACTCAAAGGGGCTTACAATCTCCTTGCCCTTCCCCCCTCACAACAAACACCCTGTGAGGTAGGTGGGGCTGAGAGAGCTCCGAGAAGCTGTGACTAGCCCAAGGTCACCCAGCTGGCGTGTGTGGGAGTGTACAGGCTAATCTGAATTCCCCAGATAAGCCTCCACAGCTCAGGCGGCAGAGCTGGGAATCAAACCCGGTTCCTCCAGATTAGATACACGAGCTCTTAACCTCCTATGCCACTGCTGCTCCTTCTGGCCATCACATTAGTTCAGTGCTGGTGCAGGAAGTCTTTGCTTTGACTTCTTAGTACAGTCTTTATTTATTCATGCTCTCCTACAGCTCTGTAACAATATCATGGTGGCAACTTGCATACATCTTAATAAACAATGATTAATATAATGCATCTAAACATATCAAAATATAAAACTAGACAGAATAAAACTAGAAGAAGCAACAAGATGTATCTAAAATTATCCTAGAAATAGCAATCAGAACATCTTAATGGACCTGCATTTTTTGTATGACAGGAATTTATTTTTATTTACCAGTTTTCCCTTTTTGGAGCAAGAGGACTTGTGTTGAAATACTGGGCTAAACTCTTCATGAATACAACTGGCTTCAGTGACTGCTTGACCAAACTTGGATTTGCTAGTGTAGACACTGGTCCATTAAAATAAGAAGAGTTCTCACAGCTGAGAAGTAGGCCCAGTTCTTGCAAACTCACTTCCTGTCAGCTGATCTCAGGCTTTGGTGCCCCTCCCCTTAATGATCCTTCCCATTCCCTTTTCATACCTGCAGATGCTCTAGAGCAGGAGTCAGTGGCAACTACAAAACTGGTAAACCAGTAATTAAACTTAGAAGACCATTCTAAGTTACAGACTCCTGCAGGCCTTTAGTGTCAGCTGCCCAAGATAAGACAGTCTGTTGTTAGATAGGGATGGGGCCGTGTTGGATCATATGACTGTGCACCATACTAGAGCCATGCATATGGCCTCTGAATGGAGAAAGGAGCCTCAGGATTTGAGTGATTCTGACATCAAGCAACGATTCCATGGCTTATGACTCTTGGACGTGCTGATCAGTGCAGATTCCACAGGCCCACTGCCTTGTTCCTCTCTGACAAGGAAATCCTTGCTTTTCTTTCTAGTTTATGACATAAGTAACTTTACTGTTAAAAAGAAAACAACTGAGATTTTTCTTTCATGTGTGAGAATCACAGCCAATGGAAACCCAATACATCTTTTAAACTTGCCTATTTAAATGTTCCCTAAATGTAAGGGTATTTAATGGGATTTGAAAAAGGCAGGCTTAACACGGATGTGTTTCCAGGATAGTTTTTATTTCATGCAATCTTAGTGGAGCAATTTATGAGTCACCTTAAGACACAAAGCAATAAAATAAACCTTGGTTTCCTATGGTGGGTTTTAAACTTACCTGTAATTGAAATCATTTTGGTTGTGGGAAATTACTTAAATCAGAACATCTCTATTCCCCCATTTTACGAAAAATAAAAAGGTGTCATGGCCTCTTTCTAAGTGTGGCTCTTATTTACTGCAACTTCTCAGTAAGAAGAAACACTGACTTTTATTGCATGACCTTGTCTCCATGGTAGATAGCAATACGTAAATTCAGTTCCTTCACTAAGTAAATGAATTAATGAAAAAGTCATTAAAATAATGACCTTGGCTTGATTTTTACATTTTGATATAAAATTCTTGATTTCACAGGAGAAAACTGTCCAGTAACTATGCCGCCTTAGTGATATTCTTTCTTGTCTTTTATTCTAACAGATGCATAGATGAATGGTTTGAAGTAAACCGGTCTTGTCCTGAGCATCCTTCAGATTAATGGTTTCTGTTTTGTAGGTAACTGCTGCTGCTCTTTCATATTAATTGTAATTTGTTAAAAAGTATCACTAGCCAAAGCTTGTACAATTTGTAATCTGAAAAGCTGTGTAATTTCAGTGAATGAATTATGTCCTGTGACCATAATTACGTTGCCCTTTCTTTTAAACTACATTCATAGAATGCTTACTTCAGGGATTAGATGCAGTTTGTTCATTTGATCCTTGCAGATAATAAGACCATAAATGGTACCCTGTTTACCTGACTAAGGAAGACTAAGTTTTTTCCCACTTGTGCTGCACTTGTGCTGCTAAGGAACCGGGGGTGGTGGTGGTGGTGGTGGTGTCATAATACACAACTTAGTTAATATGCAGTAATAAAATCCCTTTTGTGTGTAACATTTTTGTTGATGACTGAACAAGGCCACTTGTAGAGTGGTTTCTGTTGTTTAAAGATTTTACTGGGCTTTGAGGAAAATTAAGTTCCTTCTCTGTGGCTTTCCTTGTAGTCTCTTACACTGATCAACAGATGTAAAGGATTTGAAGGTCTGTCTTCAGAAGTTGATGTGAAACTGGACTTGTGTTCATTTTGGACCAGGAAGGCAGAGATGGAACGTTGCCCAGATCACATCTCACAGTGTACCAAGAACTTGCCTAAAGGAGACACAGGGATTCTGAAAATGCTGCACAGGAACGATCCTCTTCCTTTATGGACTTTATGGACAACATTTTGTATCTACAGGCCAAAGTTACTAATTTTCAGTTTAATTTTTTAAACGCTATCTACAGAAGCAGAATATTGTTGCATTCTTTCCTGAATGGAAGCTTTGTGCCCTAGATCAACACTATGGAACATTTACACAAGGAAGATGCCATTCTTGGGTTGGAATATTTCTGCCCTCCTCACCCCTCCTGCACTGAAGAAAAATAAGTGGCAAACAGTGAAGTACAGTCAGATGATGTGACCTCACTCAAGAAATTCCCCATCTTGTCAATATGCCATTCACACTTTTTCTGTGAAAAGAATGCAAACATTCCTTGACTTTATCAATTTTTTTGAGGAAGTAACTCTTTGCCAGGATGCAGCCCAATGGGCAGATTGTTAATTGACAGGCTAAAGAGTTGTTGAAATCTCTATACTGTGCTCATTCCTGTATAAGTCTACAAAAGTCCACTTTTACTGCTTGTGGATATCAATGCAGCAGCAGCGAAAATTGGGGGTGGGGGCATAATTTAGCAGCTATGCAATTTTTTAAAAAACAACATGGGAAAATAAGAGTTACCATCTCAAGTGCTGCCGATCATGGTAATTTTAATGGATATTTTTAAACCGTTTCAGGTAGTTATTTTCTTTGTAATACTTTACTCTCCAAGTTGTGTAACTGCAAAGATCCATAAGGCGATATGATTCCTGAAGTTTTCATGGGAACGATGGGACCGGATTTGAATTCTTGTGTGTATTGTTTTTAAATCAAAGGTTGTTTCAATGACAGGTCATAGTAACTTGCATCCAACACATAATTCTGTGTCCAGTGGTTCATAATTCATACCAATATGGGTTTAAGCATCTGCTGCTGGGCAGAGAGATTGGCTGTCTCTTCAGTCATTTAATTCATTACTGTTCTATTGCAGCTTACTATGAATTGTAAATGGAGGTATCTGGGGGTTTGGTGGGGAAGAAGCTCATTAAGAGAAATTATGAGTTTAATATATTTGTTTCCACAAGGAAAGGGGGCCTGTTTGGAATTTATTAAAGTACCTTGTGAAGTTTGTAATAAGGTGAAAAAGTATTGAATAAAGGTGACTGAAAATTTTAAAATGTTTAAATAGAAGAAATAAGCTGTATGTCACATTATTTCATTATTCTTCTGTTGACTTCAAGAGGCATTTTTTTCCTCTTCTGCTGGTTCTCTTGTTTTAACGTGCAGGGACGTCAGTAGAGACATTTGCTAAGCTCAGAAATGTATGCCCCTACTGGATGCTCAGTGCCCTTGGACTCATCTCTGCCCCTTGGGAATCCCAGACTGAGTGTACAGCCCACTGATCACTCCAGTGACAGCTAAACTGGTCTAAGCCTTTTAATAGTAATGTGGGTTTTCTGGGGAAATTTTCCAGAAATTTTTCTGCTTCAGGTTTGAATAAATAATTTAAATACTTAAATGACATTAGCAAGATTTAAATAATGCTTATACAAATAGTGCAAATACAACATGTACTAGCATGGATCATGTACAAGCACTAGGGTTCCCCCATGCTTTGCGTCCTACATTTAGCCCATCCTGCAAGGCCGATTTGCAGTCCTGACAACTATAGACAAACTGGCTACACAGGGTGAGAAATTTTCCATGAAAAAATATAGCCTGAGAAAATTTGCTGGAAAGTTCTCCCATTTTGGAAAAATGTTCTGCTCCATATCACTGGCCTATAGTATAAGTATGTACCAGGTGCTGTTATCAAGAATCATTGCTGACTCCAAGAGGAGGAAAAGTAGGTGCTTTCTTTATTACTCTCACCATATCCAACATTCTCTTGTGGGCAGAAATAGACGTTTGGAAAACATGGGATTCACTATTTCCAATCTGCATATGATGAATAATGAACACATGTAGGGAAGGAGGCGGCACAGCAGTCTTCTCTTGCAACTTTTCCTGTATCCTTCAGCCCTGCTAATTTTTCTCATTGGACTGATGCCAGTTGATCTGAGCTAGGCTTAAGGGTAGCAAGCCAGCAGGAAGACTGCAGAAAACAGAAATGTGGAGGGTGGGTAAAGAGTGAAATATATTTCTTTCCTCACTATTTGTGTCAAAGACAAATCAAAGATGGACAGGAAGCTTGGGATTCTGAAGCACCTAATTCCGTCCTCTGCAGGACAATGACAGGGTGGTTTCTAGTCGACAGGCATTGGTTTCTAGGCTTGTGGATTGAGTACCAGAACTGTAGTGCAAGGCAGAAGCATAGTACAATTAAACCTGGCTTTAAATTTTGCACTTGTACTTTGAAACATTACACATTCATATTTTTCCACAATATCCCCACCTGCGAGTTTAAATCATCTCTGCTGCATCCGCTGAGATTCCAGAATGTTATAGGAAGATCTACTGTGGTGTTTTGTGCTGAGGTAGGGACAATTTAAACAAACTTCAGACTTGAATGTACTCAATACTGTACTCACTTTTTTAGCTTTCTCAAGGACCTGTTTTAACATCTTATGTAAACACCTGAAAATGTGAAATGTTAATGTGAGAGGCAAAACGTAATAACGGGAGACAGTGCACTTCCTTGAAGAACAGAGTATAAAAATGCTTCATCAATGAATGATAATAGGTCAGCATTGCCAGAACTGGTTATAGTTCTCTGTCAGGTGTACAATCAATGGCTACCTGGTTTTGATCCCAATAATATGAAAAAATGGCTCTGAAATCAGAATACGTGGGAACTTCTCAGTTGTAATTGTCTCTACTAATTCAGAATCCTTCAAGGAACTGCAAAACACTCATTCATTTGAAGCCTCAAAAGGCTTCCCCATTTACATCCACCTGCTAACAAAAGCAGATGTTTTCATTAAGGCTTGTTAATATTGTTTGCTTGTTTGAATACTTAAAAAAAACAGAAGCCCATCATTCATGTCTCTGTATGTCCACACCAACCCCATTTAATTCCTCATCTGCTTTTGAGCCAGAATGAGAATTTCCCAACCCTGTCTTGTGTGTGGCTCTATGATGCAGACGTGTTGGTATGGAAATTCCCCACTTCACCGTTGCTGGTGAGTTAATCTCAGTGCTGATCTTCTCAATAGCATATCTTGCTATTTATACTTCCTTGTCTGAGGTTTTAAGCCTCAAATCTCTTTCCTTTACTTCCTCCTCGTAGCCCGTCTCACTGTACAGTTTGAACATTTTTTCTGCTCTTTCTGAGCAGCTCTCTTTTTGACCTCAGCAGTTCACTGCACAGGCCTAGCCAAAGGAGGAGCTTTTTCCCCATAACTTTGGGTGCAACTATTTCTTGGTGTCTAATGGGGTTAACTTGCCTTAGATGACTGTGGCCTCTGATCCAGCCCAGGGCAGTGAAACATAGAGCAAAATGCTCAAAACTACCCCGGTTGTTTTTTTAATTATTTATTAACTACAGTGGGTGCACTGTGTTCTGCTGGATATACTGAAAGACAGAAGTGCATTGTTCTAAAATAGCTTAGTTATGAAGCTAAATTCTAGTATATGGAAGCAAAATGGGAAAGGTTTAGGATGATGTTCCTTGAAATTCTTCATGCTGCCCAGTGGAGTTTTATAGTGAGGACTTTTGTCTGTTAGTGCCACAGGCATTCAAATGTAGCATGAAACAAGCAAAGCTACCCGGAGCTGTGTATCCACCATTTGTTTGGCCCCGTTTTAGTGGCTGCTTTGTCTACAACAGGGGTCTGCAACCTGCGGCTCTCCAGATGTTCATGGGGCCGCAAGTTGCAGACCCCTGGTCTACAGTGATTTGCCAGAAAGCCCATTACCTGACCCTTTTTAAGCCTTCACAGATATGTTGCAGTGGTTGCCTTCAGCGACCTGCAGTACGAGTTTTTATGCACCTGTGGCAGTTCTTGTTTTCACTGGATGTTTCTTTCCAAGAATTTTCCTTCTTGGCCCAGGGCTGAAAGGTTTTTAATTGGTAGATTAATGGACTAAAGTGATAGTTGACAGATCAGTAGGGGGCAGTATTATGCATTAAATTTTATCAACCCGTACTAGTTTTTTCCTACTGTCCCTCAAAAGAGCACAAGGATGCATAGTGAGCCCCGTGGCACAGAGTGGTAATCTGCAGTGCTGCATTCAATGCTCTGCTCACACCCTGAGTTCAATCTTGGTGGAAGTTGGTTTCAAGTAGCCAACATAAGGTTGACTAAGCCTTCCACCCTTCCTAGGTTGGTAAAATGAGCATCCAGCTGGGGAAGGCAGTGGCAAACCACCCAGTGAACATAGTCTGCCATGTGATGTTACATCATGTGTCAGTAATGACTGGTGACTGCACTGGGGACTACCTTTACCCTTACCTTTTTACCCTGGTTAACAACCCTGAGATAGCTTGAGCTGAGAAGGATGGAGAGGCCCAAAGTCACCCAATTAACTTAATGGCTGACTGGTTGAATTCCCAACATTTGATCTGCTGCTCTACACAAACTCTCCGTTTAAACTGGTGAGTCTTAAAAGGTACACTGATATTTTTAAAAGGCAATTTTGGTTCTGGGATGTGCTTTAATAGGAAATGAAGATAGTTTTTCCTTCTGATGTGTTGGCTTTATTACCTTACTTGTATATCTCTAAAAACACATTCTGAAATTTTTATAATGTTGAAATATTCCAAACCAGAAATTGGTTAAAAGCCATATGATTGACTAGTCCTAAATCTTGCCCGTTGCAGCTATATCATTAAACCTCGTTTTCCCTTAAAATTCATTTCATCTTCTTTTAGATGTCAGCAGTGGCAGAGGGTTTTTTAAAAAATGTAAATGTAAACATGATTCCTGGAGAAATGGCATATTGAATGCTACCCCACAATATAATCTACTGCAGTGGTTTTCAAATTTCCTATAGTCGAAGAACCTTTTTCACATTGGCTTTTTTGCTAAAGGGCCATTGTATGTTGCCGAGTATCTCAATGAATGATGTAGAACACTCAAGTCACATGGAAAGGTCTTGGGCTGTCTTATGCATGGAAAGAATGCTTGCTTTGTAATACACCAAAAATTCCCTTGAAGGTATGAAAGCAATAGCCATTATGGATCTTGTAACTGAAGAAACTTCAACAAGCTTCTGAAGTTGAGGCCTGATGTATGTACTTACGTGCAAAACCAAATTATTTCAGCTACACTGTAATCTGTTTCACTGCCTTAATAAAATACCACAACGGTTTGACAAACTGGTAGGCACACTTCAAGTTTTCAAAGGAACTTTGTTGAATGAAGCTAATTCTAAGTTGCTAGCCATAGTTTTTATTAACAAGCAGTTGTTAATAGCTTTTATTAAAAAGCAGTGGTCATTGACCGTAAATAAAGTCGTCGCCTTCTAACAAGCAGTGATAGGGGAGAACTGTTAAAGACTTTTGGCTCCTTGGAGTGTTCCTCTGCTGGATTGAAGTGCCCATTTCCAAAGCATATTACATAGAACTCTGAGCATGAATCAGCTTACAGAAGATGCTACCAGAAACAGTGATACTGGGCAAGATGTATTCCTTTGTTCCCCTGCTGATATATGAGAATGTAATTAGCAACATCTAATGTAAAACATGTTTGTACATTTTTAAAACTAAGATATGACTAGGAAAATTATTTGAGGGGTTTTTAAGGTACGACTTGTTTGGTTTGCCAGTACACAGTCATACAATTTTTTTCTTTTTAAAAAAAACTGGACTCTGTTGTACGTTTTAACATTCCATTTGTGTAAAATATATACAAAGATATGTTAATAAATCTTTTGAAGCACACTTTTCATCATGACTAGGGCGTCTGCTGAGCTTTTTTTTACCCTCAGATCTTAGAAAGCTGTGGATTACAAGGATGATTAGGTGCCTTTCTTCAGTTGATGGCCTTTCAAAGTGATTTAATTAGGGAAACCTGTGGTATGCCTTCCCTGATCTTGTCAGATCTCATAAGCTAAGAATGGTGGGCCTTTGTTAGTACTTGGATGGATAGACCACCGTGGAAGCCCAGAGTTACCACACAGAAGCAAGCAATGGAAGACCACCTCTGAACATCTCTTGTGTTGAAAACCCTACAGAGTCACTGTAAATCAGCTGAAGCTTGATGGCACATTCCTCCTCCACACCACCACTGATATTCCTTAAGATCTCATTCTGCTTTTACTGTCCTGGGGTGGCGAAACAAATCAGTTTTATGTGTCCTTAGCTTAGCTTTGGTGCCATTGACTGCAGAAATGTTCAGATTCTGACAATGGAGAGAAGGCAGTAACTGCATAATATGATGGAAAAAAATTATTCATGAGGTTACAGGGCTTGTATGGGTGAAAAACTGTGAGTTGGGTAGATTGCTGTGAGGAGGGAGGAATGAACAACTGAATGGTTAACTGGTGTCAAGGAGTAATCCCGTATTAAATTATTTTGATGAGTTCTAATTCTTTTGTCACTAAGTAAGAGGTATTGAAATGTTTTTAGTTTTCTGAACACCATAGGAAAAACAGACATTCGGGTTTATGAATCGCTCTACTCTGAACTCTGCAGAACTTTCAGAGTCCTCCAGTGAGATGTGGAATCCTACCAAGCAGTGTCTTGGAGAGGCCCTGATGTTGTGCATATTCTGTTCCATTTCATTCTCTGGAGCTGTGCTTTCCTCCCTGCCCCCACCACAAGCCTGGTGGAATTCATTTCTGTTTCCTGATATGCCAAAGAGAAGCTCTTGTCAAACTTTCACGTCTCTCCCATTTTGTCATGGATGTTTTCAAGCCTTAACTGTTCCTGGTAAGGTTTCCCCCTCCCCACCCCTTCAGCCCTTCTGCAAGCCCTGGAACTATAGGCAGCGACCTTAGGCTGTGCCAGCTGGATTCCTCCAAATGATATTTCCAAATGAACCCTGCAGATTCACCTCAGTCAAATGCAGATGCAGCATTCATGTTTAGCACTCTGCTTCTTTTAAAAGCGTTCAAAAGTCATTCCACCTCCCTGTGTGATGACTGTTGAGAGGCCTGGCTGAGTACAGTGAAGGCCTGTTAGCACTTATAAATCTGTGTCCAAGTTGGTGAAGCTTATACTCCATTGGGGTGTATGCAGCGTCCTCAGTAGGTTACCAGGTCTGTGTTGGGAAGTTTCTGGCAATATGGGAGTGAAGCTTGGGGAGTGGGGGCAGGTTTACAAACTTAATTAGATTGACTCCGTACCAATTTATATCCTTGGACGTTGTGAAGTGGCTTCATTTTAATTTTCTTTTAAAAAAAATAAACTTGCTAGTCATAAATATATGACAAAAAACAGGAAGTAGCAACTGTGTGTGTATAAAGTGGCATCAAGTCCCAGGCAACTTATGGTAACCCAGTAGAGCTTTCAAGGCAAGAGACTGACAGGCGGCTTGCCATTGCCTGCCTCTGCACAACCACCTTGGCATTCCTTGAGGGTTTCCCATCCAAATATTAACCAGGGCTGACCCTTCTTATGCTTCTGAGAGTAACAAGATCAGGCTAGCTTGGGCCATTCACATCAGGTTAAACAGTTACTGGTACAAAAGTATATTCCTTTCACAGTTATCAGGAGTTCACTCTCACTTGGTTTGGGATATTCTGGCAGCTGAAACCCCCTCACATTTTTTTAATGTCTTAACAAATGAGCCCCTTGCTGTGAAATGTGAGCAAAGCCTTGCTGTGTGGATTTGGTTTTCTCTCGAACACACTGCACTATTCACTCATCTCTTGTTGGTTGATTGCAAGGTGACTTAACTCCAACACAAATTGCTCTGCTTGGATTGCAGCCCATCACTCTGCTCCAAAACAGATCAATATCTGGGCCTCGGCCTAATTCTTTAGAGGGAGCGAAAGCCACCCCATGGGTTAGTTTCTTCTTTGGCTTGGCATCTGAAGCAACCAGGTGTGACAGCACAATCTATAAAGTTCATCTGAGAGTGCTGGTGGGCTGAGAGGCTGCAGAGGCTGAGGCAACAGGATCTCAATTGTCATACCTGCACACCCAAAGAAGCTGTTCCCACCCATTGGCTGATTTTATCCAGTATCCAGGAGCAGCAGTGGCGTAGTGGTTAAGAGCAAGTGCATTCTAATCTAATCTGGAGGAACCGGCTGATTCCCCGCTCTGCCATTTGAGCTGTGGAGGCTTATCTGGGGAATTCAGATTAGCCTGTGCACTCCCACACACGCCAGCTGGGTGACCTTGGGCTAGTCACAGCTTCTCGGAGCTCTCTCAGCCCCACCCACCTCACAGGGTGTTTGTTGTGAGGGGGGAAGGGCAAGGAGATTGTAAGCTCCTTTGAGTCTCCTACAGGAGAGAGAGTGGGGGTATAAATCCAAACTCCTCCTCCTCCTCTTCTTCTTCTTCAAAAGAAAGAGAGAGAGAAAGAGCCAGTGGTTAAAAGCAGGTGCACTCTAATCTGGAGAACTGGGTTTGATTCCCCACTCTGCCACTTGAGTTGTGGAGGCTTATCTAGGGAACTAGATTAGTTTGTGTACACCAGCACATGCTAGCTAGGTGACTTTGGGCTAGTCACAGTTCTTTTGAGCTCTCTCAGCCCCATCCACCTCACAGGGAGTTTGTTGTGCAGGGGGAGGGAAAGGAGATTGTAAACCCCTTTGGGGCTCCTTACAGGAGAGAAGGGGGAAATATAAATCCAAACTCTTCTTCTTCTTTGTGTAGGGTTGCCCTCTCCCCTGACAGGAAGTGGTGGGACAATTGACTTTGGCTCTGAGGGACATGCAGGGCTGGAGGGCAGAAGGGAGGTTTGGGAGGGGCTCTCCCTGTTTTCCTTTGCTGATGCTCCTGAAACCTGGAGACACACGACTGCTGACCATGTGTAATGAAACTGGAGCAATGAAAAAAGACTGAAGGAATGATCTTACATCTTGAGGAGGGACTCATAGTCAAAATGGAGGAGACATAGTCCAAGTCCAGATCTAAGTTCACCCCACCATTGTCCTGGCCAAGCAAGTTCCTGCCCTGCCGCCATGCTGGCAGAGGAGTGGCATACTGCCAGTGCTAAAACTGCTGGGGCTGTGGGGATCACATGCATTGTACCCCCCTGACTCACCCCCACTACCCCGTTCCTTATGCCAGGCCGGGGCTGCTGATGTATTTCCCCTCCTGCTGCTTCATGGCTCCAGTCAGGCATCTACTGCCATACAAAATTGTTCTGCCAAACTTGAAGGCAAGCAGGTACCAGCCCCACACATTTTCCTTAGAGTCAAAAGCTAGTGTGATGTAATTGCTAAAAGTGTTGGACTAGGACCAGGGTGACTGTTCACATCCTTACTTGGCCATGGGACAGTTGCCCTCTTTTAGCCTACTCTGCATCACAGTTGTGAGGGTAAAATGGAGGAAAAGGGAGAAGCTTGTACACTGACTTGAACTTCTTAGAGGATGAGGGGGTAAAAATGTAGACAGGCAAGGCTCTCTGCCTTAGTCTGGCTCTATACTGTACCTTGCTCAATCTCCATTCTTATTCTTTGTCCCCATCACTCACTGAGTTGGAATGCTTGCTAAGGTGGGTTGCTATCGTCTTAGAGAACGTCGCTTGAGTCTTAGGCCTACAGATTGTAGCAGAAATGGGACTCAAACCAAATCTGTTGCTCAGACTCTTTGCCACTTAAGATGAGCTGTTTTCCAGTCACCTACAGCTTCGGTTTCTGGATTCAAGGCTAGGAAAAGTTGAGATGTAAATATGTCAGGGAGAAGCTCAGAAATCTCCCGGCGCGTGCAGCTATCCTGACAGCGTGTAGATTGGGTAATAGGAATCCAAAGTGGTACTTCATCACTACTTCAGATGAGTAATGTGGCAAAAGACAGGATGTTTTCTTCAGAGAAATTGAAAGGATTTCCAGATGAATTCTTGGTACGCTTTGAGGACTCTGCACAAAGCAGAATTTTGCATTTAATTGCATTTAAATGTGTTAAGTTATACAGACCTGGCATCTGTACATTTGCCTTGTGAAGAAATAGATCATATTGGATCGTGCCCAAACAATGAGAGCACAAATCGTTGTCATCCAGCACTTGGATGGTCTGCAAAAGCAAAGATTTTTTTCTCTAGAAGCAATTGTACTTACTCTAGTGTTACAAAGCCAGTCATTCAAAGGTTTGAATGCGTCAGGATTAATTGCATTCAGGCCCAGATATGCCTTTGGGGAATACTGAAAAACAATCACATTTTAAAAACCCTTTAAGTATTTGTAAGGACCTGCCTGCTGAGTAGTCCTCATGGGAAGCCACCAGATCAGCACCAGAGCTGACATCCTTGGAAAGCTTTATGGGTCTCAGGATCTCATAAGGCCCACTGCCAACCCCTGTGACCTGCTGCCTCTCCTCTCTTTGTGGCAGGCGATGTCTGTGTTCTCTCTCTGGGCCTTTGTGCTGTGCATCCACCTCCTCTTTCTCTCCCACAAATTGCAGCAGTGGGAATGGCAGCATGTGCAAGTGACATCACTCGTGGGAGATAGGAGCCACCTTTGTCATCTCTCCTTAAGCAAGTAGCAATGGCACTTCTACTAGTTCTGCCTTGGCACTGGTGGCACCTCATGAAGGGAGTACAGAACACCTCCTTCACGCTCCTTTCTCTTGCTACACTGAACAAGGAGTGGTAGAGATGGCGTTCCACTGCTCCCACAGGGAATCACACCACAGAGAATGACGCAGGAAGTTGCCCTAGCCACTGAGTTAGACTACTGGTCTATCAAGGTCAGTACCATTTACTCTGACCAGCAGTAGCTATCCAGGGTCTCAGGTAAAAGTCTTTCACATCATTTACTGTCAGACCCGTTTTTATAACAAGCCAGGGACTGAACATGGACCTCTGCTACTGAGCTACACCTTCTGCACAAACTTTGCCCCAGAGGCTCTTGTGCTGTTACGGGGCGGGGGGGGTGGGGGGCAGGGGGCGGGGGGAAGATGATGACATTGACAAGATCAGCCCTCTTTTTACCTAGCAAATGTTGGAAAGAGCATTCTTTCTCCAAAGAGCTACCAACTGTGGACTTGGCTGTTTGTTTTTGAAGCGCTGCATTATAATGTGGGACTGTGGGAGGGGTGGTATCCCAGAGACAAGAGATGCAAGGAATGCCTTTATGTTTTTGTGTATAGCAAGGAGAGTAGAACAGTATTCTAGCTCCCTGAGGGGAATGGTCTGTTCTCAGCCCCCAATAAACCCAGCGGCATGCTTTGAATATTGGCTTTTCAACTTACTGTTTTGTACAAGAGAGAAAGAGTCAGAAAGAAAGCAGTCAGAGTCAAGGCTTCTGGACAACTAAGGCAACTTTTTACAGAGGCAAACAGGTGGCTATAATCCTCTGAGGACATAATTTGGGTGCACAAACTGGATACATGCAGGTGTGTGTCATCTGTCCTCGCCCGTTTTTCCTTCCTTCAAGGCTTGGTTGCTTATTTAGTTTGAACAAAAGGGCTCATAATAAAGAAAAGAACGAGCGTGTTCCCTCCCCCCACTGTCCCCCCCCCCTATAGTATAGCACTGTGACATGTAACATTGTTTTTTCAGGTGCCTGTCTCCTCCCCAGGGCATGGTGCAGCTTTCTGATAAGCCTTTTATTGCACGCACCTGCCCGCACACACTCACTCACTACACATCAGGAATCTGCACAGGATGAGTAGCGTTAATAGAATTTCTGGCATACACACTACGGTGCGCATAGAGACAGGGAGATAGTTCACAATTAGGCCTCTGGGACTTTGATGCTAATCCTGATGTCATCTCCCACATCTCTCTTAACTTGCTGGCTCCCCCCCCCCCCCCCACTTTGAGCTATTTTTTCACCTCTGACTCAGCAAGTGGCTAATGCGTACTGGTGAGCCAATTAATGGGATGAAAATAGCCCCTAGGAGCTCTTTGTCAACGTACTGGAAAAGCTCAGTGCTGGTTGGGCAAAGTGCATCAGGCAAACCTTTCTGCATGTCTGAGGGACAAACCACACATTAGCCTCTGAACTCCTACATTTCCTCCTCCCTTGCAAAGTATTCTGAAGGGAAGCAATTTGCATCACAGCAATGAGCAATTTGCATCACAGATGGCATGGGGGCGGGGAGGGGGGGCAGGAGAGCACCATCTCCCACCCATTAAAAAAAATTGTTTTACACCTTAAGTGAATAGACAGTTTTTGTGTCTCTGGACTGCTAAGCTCCACTCCCACTCACTTTGGGGTGCACAACGTAACTTGAACATCCTGTTTGGAATGTGTCAGTTCTATCCAGGCTTTTCCTCAGTCATCTTTGAATGTACTTTTAATGACTTTTGTCATTAAAATTACTTGCTATGAATTCCTTATTTATTGTTCAATAGATGGAAGCCTTCTGTTGCTCCCATTACCTTGCAGATAATATATGTGCAGTGATCATGAGGTTTCTAACTGATGGTTCTTCCCTCCTCTGTATCACAAAACCCCTTTTGCAAAAAAGGCCTTCATGCTTTGTTTCCTCTCCACCCCTTATAATATTGTAAGTTACTAATTTTTTATTGGTGGTGGTTAGGAAGATTTTGTGAACTATTTTGAGGGTAAGCTGTCTCTTCTTTCTCGTGAGTTAAGGAAGAGCTAACACAGCAGTGGGGAGATGGCCTTGTATAACTAACTGTACACTAAAATTGCCCGCAGAGATAAGGCTCCAGTTGTGAAGAATATCTGATTGGCTTCTTACTTCCTTTCTTGGCTTGATGCCAAGTCACATAATGTAAATCAATTGCTCATTCTGGTGTGTGTGTGTTTGTGTGTGGGGTGGGGGGGGGGGGGGAGACAGCCCATTTGGCCTAAGGCAGCATCTTGGACTCTGCCTGGTCCCTAGGAAGAGGGCAGTCTGAAGGTAACACCACCAGCAATTTTACCTGGGTTGGGCAGTTGATTGGTCCAAGGGTCTCACTCCACGCGGGAATTCTTGATAAAAATACAGGTTCTACCTATTTGTGGTGTGCTCTGTGAGGCCTTACAGCAGGATCCAGACTTCTGGATTAGAGGGTCAGGATCACTCCAGGACTCAATGGTCAGGCTGTATGTGGCTTTAATACCAAATTCAACAGACCCTTTGAGACCACACTATCAGAGAAAATTAACTGGGCCTGCCCCATAGGGCTGGTTCGTCGCTTTGTACCCAACTTTGAGGCAGAGCTGGAGTTCTGGCAATCAGGAGTTCCCCTTTGTTTAGAGAAACTTCCTAATACCATGTACTCCTGAGACAGCCTAGCCCTGCAAAAATATTCCTTGGCTTAAAAGGAAGACAACACACCATTATATCCTTTATAAACATACCATTTTTTCCCAAGAAGCAATATCCAGATACTGCAACAAAGGGCAAACTTGAATTGCTCAGGCCCCTTCTGCACATGCAGAATAAAGCACTTTCAATCCACTGTCAATGCACTTTGCAGCTGGATTTTACTGTGCGGAATAGCAAAATCCACTTGCAAACAAATTGTGAAAGTGGATTGAAAGTGCATTATTCTGCATGTGTGGAAGGGGCCTCAGAGATGATTGCTTAACTTCAGATAACTAATCCTTTTAAATTATTCTGAGTATTCATATGGAATATAAAGACTAGAAAATAGAGGTGGTGAGTAATAGATCCAAGGTGAAGGAAAAGAGATTCCACCTAAACATTAGGAAGAACTTCCTGACTGTCAGGGCTGTTCAACAGTGGAATTCACTGCCTCAGAGAGTGGTGGAGTTTCCTTCTTTGGAGTTTTTTAAACAAAGGCTGGATCAGCATATGTCAGGAGTGCTTTAGTTGTGTGTTCCTGCATTGCAGGGGGTTGGACTTGATGGCACTTGTGGTCTCTTCCAACTCCATGATTCTACGATTTCTAGTATTTTGACAATGTCTGTATGTTAGATAACCCTAGGTAGAAGAACATAAAAGACAAATTAAAAAATTCTTGCTGAATACTTTTGGTCTTAGGTATAATTTTGTGGAATGTGCACATTTGAGTCCCTGAAATGTTTAAATGCATGATTTAAGAACAAATTAATCTTTTCCACAATGGAAGATAAGGATCCCCAAGGTCATCCGTGCCCACCTTTTTCTCTTAATTCTTTTCTGTTCATCAGATCATAATTAGACTCAAATTATAAAATAAATCAGGATTATTAGTGAGAAATCTGGACCATCAAACTAGATCAGAGAGGGACAAAAGTAATAGTTCCATTAGGACTTCATTTGACCAACCTCCTTGCAAAGCTTGTGAGATGACTGATTAAAAATGAACAGTGAGAACTGAAAGAATCCTCTAAGGATAACGTAGAACATCACCAGAATTTTTATTTTTATTCATCAGCAAAACAGAACAGGACTCTGAGAAAACAGCAGTCTGGGTATTTTTTCAAACAAAACTGTGATTTTAAAAAGAGTACTGTAATGCTAAATTGTTGTAATTAATATATGGGGGGAAATGTAGGGCTGGATGCAGACTAAATTTTCCTGCCCGCCCCTCCCGGTAGCACATCTTCACAAAATGGTGCTCGTAGGGGTTAGGGGTCACTGAGGAACAAGGTAAGGGGTGGGCGTCTGTAGCAGAGAAGGGTAACTGTATATTTTTGTAGTTTGACTTTTTCTCCAGGGGGGCTTTCGTACTGCTTATTGGCTGGTTAGCAGATACATTGGTCTGTCTTCTTGTTCATTTGTTGTTCTTGTGTTATATGGCTGTTACACCTTGTTATTAAATGAGCACTTTGCATCTTATTATTGGTTGTTTTTTCACTAGCCAGTAGCTTCAGAGTGGTAGGTATCCTTTTGGTTTGATTAGATATTAGGTCCTGCCATTTCTAATTCTTTAATCGCTGCAAGGGTGAATTCTAAACGGCAATCTAAGCTTGAGTTATACAAGTTGTAACTTCATGCTGCCCAACTGTCCTGTCCAAGGAAAAGCTGGCAGTTTTGCTGGTCGTGCTGTACTCTTATTCATATGCACCTGCTCTTACCACAGCCCACAACTGGCACATTCTGAGCACTTACAAGCCTCCTAGGCTTGTCCTAGGGCAACAGCAAAGCCAGCCAGTGTGTTGCTTGAATTGTGTGTAACTCAGGTCTGATTTGCGAGTCACAATTAAAATAAGCAAATCAGAAAGTTGAATAACATTCTTCAAGATGAATTTACTCACAGGGTGACAGACCCCTCTTCTCTCCCAGTAAATGTTTGGGAAGGATTTTAGCCAGCTACTGGATTTTGCTATGTACTGATCTATTTTAACTTGGAACTTAAACCTATTTTTATTTCCAAGGTCTTGAATGCTGCTGAATAAAGCCCCCATTGTAAGCCTCCAAACTGAATTCACTGGAAAAAGCCTATTCCCCAAACTTGTTATGCCAAGCAGTTCAAAATGATTCAAGTAGCGAAGCTCTGTTTTCCAAGAAACACAGTCAGACAAAGTTGGTGAAGTCACCCTAGGATTTCTAAATAGTCCACTGTAGCTGACCTTGTCATCAGAATCAACCCTCTAGCTTAGTGACTCTATTTTTTTCAAGAATGAAGAGCAATTTAACTCCTGATGCTCTGAATAATGAACTGGGTTTCTATGCAGTTTCGGAGACTGAATACTGGCTGAGGTTATTGGGGAAAAAGCAACACTTTCCACTCATTTTCAGAGGCAGAGAACATGCATGGTCTCCATATGAGACATCTTCCAAAACTATACCCAGCTCAGAGGGTGGCATAAGTCTTCTCTGACCTTGAAGTCTAAAATCCTTGTATGTATAAGAAACAAGGGAGAGGAAGAAGGGAGAAAACTGGGAAAGGATCTGTAATGGTACAGATTGTTGCCCCACCCCACCAGTGGTAAAAAGGCCTAGGGCAGGGGACTGCAGCCTGCAGCTCTCCAGATGTTCATTGACTACAATTCCCATCAGCCCCTGCCAGCATGGTCAATTGGCCATGCTGGCAGGGGTTGATGGGATTTGTAGTCCATGAACATCTGGAGAGCCGCAGGTTGCAGAACCCTGCCCTAGGGGCTGAACAGAGAGTGAGCAGGAACACCCCCAAGCTCTTCAGGAGATCCTGACAGGCTTATTCTTTGCTGCCACCTCTGAGGGAATATTGTTAACACTGTGAGATTTCTCTTTTCCCTCCAAAATTGATTTGCTCTTATCAGGCACACTTAAATTACTTCTGAAGCTTATTAACAAACAAACAAGATGGAACATTTATTTACAGATTTACGAGAACAGATGTTACAGAGATAGTTAAGCTTTTCATTTTCTTAGGCAGGAATACTTAAATAAATCTTTTAGTTGTTGCAGACACACATTAGTTGTTACAGAAAGATCTTCAACTCAGTTTTAATAAATTTTTCTTCACTAAACTACTTTCTTCAAGGGAAAAATCTTCCTTTCACAGATTCAGACAAATATTTAAATATCCTACTCTTTCCACTAAAGAGAGACACACTGGGCTTCACAGAGCAGGGCTCTGCGGTATCACAACTAGAACCCACCCCTAACTCTGACAATTAAATAACAAACGCCCTCAGAGACTCCATGGTCTTGTATCTAGGGCTTTCTCTGCAGAGATCTATAATCAAGCCCTCTGTGTGTTGTAAGTATTATCCCTGTGATGATATTTCTCTTGGAACTTTAACAAAACTGGCTATACAGCAACGCTCTTTCCCTCAGCTTTCTGGCTCTCTGCCCTTTCCCCATCTGCCCCACAAACACACACCCTCTGGGCTTTATAGACAGCTGCAGTACCAGCCAGCCAATCAGGTGGAGCTCTGGGTTAACTTATTAGATTATTTTTCTCTGTTAGAACTGCGCTTTGAAATTAACCCCTTTTCTGCAGTCTGTCACAGGATTTTTCTAAATGAATGCTGGCAGATGGAGCTTTTGTTAAAAGAGGCTAAGAAACTGAATTAAGAAGGCACTTAAATTAATGGGTATATGGATAAACTGGAGAATATTTGTGTGCGTGAGGATATTGCTAAGGGGGAGAGTGGTAGTACAGTGGTCCAGAAGAGAAACGACTTCACACTCCTGTCAAAGCCAATCACACAATCTTGTATATCTAGAGGTTGAACACTAATCATGATGAATGTTGTGATGTGAAGGAGCAGGGCTGCAAAGAACCACCACAGGCCCTGGAAGAAAGTTTCCTTCTAGGCCAACCCTTTCATGTAGACCCAACCCAAACACTGTATGAAGGAGAAATGATATGAGTTGCTATACAACTCAGTCCCCAGGGTGATGAGGAGCTATGGACATAAGAAGAGCTCTGCTAGAAGAAGAGGAGGAGTTTGGATTTATACCCCACCTTTCTCTCCTCTAAGGCAACTCAAGGTGGACTACAAGCTCCTTTCCCTTTCTCTCCTCACCAGACACCTTGTGAGGTAGGTGGGGCTGAGAGAGTTCTGAAGAACTGTGGCTAGCCCAGGATCACCCAGCAGGAATGTAGGAATGCGGAAACACATCTGGTCCACCAGATAAGCCTCCGCCACTCAGGTGGAGGAGTGGAGAATCAAACCTAGTTCTCCAGATTAGAATCACCTGCTCTTAACCCCATTACAATGCTGGCTGTCTTAGAACAATGGTCCATCTAATCCAGCATCCTGTCTCACACAGTAGCCAACCAGTTATTATGGAAGGCCAATAACAGGGCATGGAGGCTGGGGTATCCCCCTAATGCTGCCTCCTGGCACTGATGTTTAGAGGTTTACTGCCTCTGAATGTGAACGTTCATTGGAATGTTGATCCCGCCCCCCAGGAACTTTGGCACAGAGTCTCAGTCCCCATGTAAAACAGGCAGACTAACACACCAGTCCCTGTTCCTGTGTTCAAATGTGTGTGGCCACTTAGGTGGCTGCCCATGTAGATGGAATGACTCTCCCATCTGTACCACTGTGCCTCACATCTTTGCAGTACATTGGTTTTGACAATGCAAATCAAAAAGGGTGACAAATTGAAGCAACAGCAATAAATAAGTCACCTGATGATCAATAATAGTCAACTACTTGATGAATACCAGCTATTAGCGTGTGGATCTTCCACTTCCACATGTAAACTCCCTCCATAATAAATAAAGTTAGACAGACTTATTTACATTTATGTACATCACTAATATATTAAGAACACAGAGATGATGCATGTTTGACCACTTACAAAGAGACCTTTTTCTGGAGAAGTAGGGTGCAAACTAAGATAATGTTCCCTTTAAGATGTAAAAGCAAGAGTGGTGGTTTTTTCAAGAACACACAGAATAATGCAGGCTTCAAACAGTTGGATTAAATGATATATGAACCATCTATGATCTGGGTCAATACCCCCATCCCAACAGCAGCTTTGAGAAGGAGGGGATTTAATTTAGAAAAACCCAGAATTAAAGATGAGCAAACACTCCAGCCCAGTTTTGCAAGACTGCTAAAGGAACAACACTAGGAAGTCTTATCACAAGCTTTCTATCCATTTTTTACATTGACTGTAGCGTACTCTAGCCTCACATCCAATTTGAACTGCTGTAGGTGTTCTGGCTTCAATTGCAGTGGCAACAGCTCTTGACATACAGGCAAGTATCCAAACTGGAAAGTAATTTCTCAAAAGCAAATGATCCTTTTTTCATTTTCAAAAGCTTTTGCTTCCTCTTGGCTTATTAGGTTTCCATTTAAGCTGTTGGAGGTAGAGAGAGAGAGAAGGGGGAAATTAAAAAGAAGTAGCTGTTTCTTCAGGTTTTTTAAAAGAGCATTTCCCATTTCCTGTTTGTTTTGGGAAGAAAAGTACAAGATGCCGCTTCGTTCTGTAGGGCAAGGAACTGGCAGAATGGAAAAAACAGTATTTGAGGAGCCTTTCCTGAAATAGAATGGCTATATAAAACCTGGACAGTTCTAAAGTTAAAAATGACTTAAATTGTTTAGTTTAGAGAAGGTAGGCCTCTTATTTTTCTGAAGAAAGGTATGCCTATTGGATTGCGAGTAGCACAGGCTGTTCTGTTATACTGCTTCTCGCCAAGTCAGAACTTTTCTCGAATTCTTTGGAGAGGGGAGGATAGCTCTGCCAACCTCTCTGGGTAAGCTGCAATTGGCGTAATAGAGGCTTAATGGGATGTTATTTACCTCCTGCCATTAAAAAAAGTTTCAATTGCCCATTTCCATACATGGACAGTGCAATCTACCCGGGCGGGGGGGGGGGGGGGGGGGGGTTTCATGGTGTTCATGGTTTCATGGCACCACCTCCAAAGAAAACTGGGGAAGTGCAGAGGAGGTGAAAGGAAACAGAAAATCTCAAATCCCACAACTCATCATTGTTTTTCAAGGGCTTACACCTATTATTTTCATGTTGTAAGTCACCAGCAGGTGTAGGAAGCATTTCTGGGCTGAAATCCCCACAGAAGCAGACTAACGTCAGCTCCTTCCCCATGAATGCCCCTGGAATGCTCCACCTGCGCCAGGGCAGGCTCCTGCACTGGAGAGCTTCTAATGCTGTGGCAGCTTCCATGTTTGGGCAACACAGATCCATGCATTCCCATTTGCCACCCTCACCAGTTCATTTGCCCCTTGCACCAGTGTTAGGCGTGCCCCACCCCCACAAATTGCACATAAATCTTTTTTAAGGGCTAAGGCCTTTTTTTCTCCAGGCCTATTGGCACCCCTAAGCTGCAATGATCTCATCATGTTCTCATCTAACCCCCACAAGCAAGGTCACCAGAGAAGGCCAGGTTCACCATTATCGTGGGGATCAATGCTACTTTAGCAGCCCAATTCAAGCTGTGTTGACTCGGAAGGAAACTGTGGTATGAACAAAAAGTCGACATGGCTGTGCGCACTATAAATCAGGGTTGGCTATCCTTTTTTTCATGAAAAATATCACCGAAGTATACAGCTGATGAAATGTACCTCAGCATGCTACAAAGTTTTGTTCTATAACGAGGAGGAAGAGCATTAGAAATGAAGCTATCAGCTGATCAGCACAAATAAAAATGTAAGAAAGAAAAGAATATTTTAAAACAGAAAAGCACAGAGCAGACTTTTTTCTGGGTCTTTTAGGGGATGCACAAGCTACTCTGCAGCATCCAGCTGGCAGTTAATGAAAACCCCTGGCATAAATGTATTAAAGGATGGTTTGCCTATCAGTTCAGCTCATAAACTAGCTACAAAATTAATCCCCAGTTTTGAGGGCCACACACTTCACATTTGGCCCTATAAAGCATATACTTACCTACCCTTAAAAAAAGCCAAAGCCAGTACTGATAACAAGGGAGTCCAACTAGTGATCGAGTGAAGCTTAGCAATGGTTGTTCCAGTGTAAGCCACCACTGCAGCCTTTTTTCTCACAAGGCTGTTCCTGTGGCTACCTTCTGAATTCCTGGCTGAGTTTTTGCTTGTGGGGCAAAGGAAAGGGGGGGGCGGGGCGTAAAGCTAAAGGAGTCAGGTTAAAGAACAGTGGAGCTACAAGCCTTTGCCTGTAGTACTGGTCAGAAATTTTTTTTTGGTCTGTTGCCACCTTTATTGCACACCTAAGTGGTACACGTAAGATATGCACACTACTTTTCATCAACCGTATACTTCAATGAGAATCTGGATTAGGATGGGTGAAATAACCCTGAGATTATCAGCGTGCTCTTTTTTTTACTTAACTTTCTTGGGGATTAGTAATTTGCTGGATGAGGCTTGGCGCACGTATTACACACGCAAAAGCTTGAGGAGCCTTCTGAGTGTCACCCTTCTGAAAGTGACAGAACTGTCCTTACCAGACTTCTTTAATGGCCGTATTGTCCTGCAGAGCATCAGCCAGGCACTTGGCTCCTTTGGCAGTGATCTGATTCTGGATAAGCCTTAAAAAAGAAAAAGAAAAGCACTTTGCATTGGACAGGCTCTCCTGTTTGCGCCTGGTTTGCAGCATCCTGCCTGTAACACACTTGGCTTGTCCCCGGTACAGCTGAGGAGGAAAATCAACGCTCCTTTTGGTGAACACGGCTGGTAGCATGCCAGGAAGCAGCGGTTTCTGATTTCCATCTGCATGGCTGCCCTGTTTGGAATCAGACAATTCCCCCATAGAAGCATGGCCAAGAGGCTCTGAGCCTCTTCAGTCTAAAGTGCCCGGGCGTCTTTCAGGGTTACTGAGAGCAATTGTTTTCTTGACCACACAGCTGCTCTCTGATCACAGCACAGCAGCTGTCTGGCGGATTATTCAGGCTGGATCCAAGCTACTGCTGGAGGAGGCAAGTCACTGGCTCCCTTAAACTGGCATGGCACCATTTAAGAAGAGATGTGAAGGGCCTAGTCAGAGAGCCAATAAAAATGAGGCGAATCATTTCAGAGAGTAGCTGTTGTTCCCCCTCAAGTTAAAACAGGAGCTCTCTCTTTCTACCCAAAACAGAGAACTCATACACAGAGCTGTTTTACTGCACAGGTTACATCCCATTTATCATGTTTTCTAGCGTGTTTCTTCCCAAGCCTTTTTCAAGCCTGAAAGCTGTGCTTTTCAAATTATATGAGCCTTTACAGATACCCAAACTGGCTCTGGCTGAGTCCTCTCATCTGAACTTTCCCCCCAAGACCACCGTCTTATGTTACTCTGGAGGTAAGGGAGTGGTGGATCCCTCTTATGTTTGTTGGGTAATGACAAGTTTGTTGGGTTTATGGGAGTCACAGTGAACTGGCCTCTCCACGTGCTAGTAGTGATCCCGACATGGCCATCGGATCAAACCACACATTGTGTTATGTAATGAGTGGCAAGGAACGACACTTTAATTGTCTGCAGAGATCCCTGTAGGTTTGGATTTCAGTGCAGGGGGAGGAGGGACTCCAGTGTCTCCTGCACTGTTTTCCAGAGCTGAAACAGCCCGGGGGGAGTTATTTGCCCCATTTTGGAACTGCATGTGCAAGTCTGGCACTCCAAGATGAGGCCAGTAATGCCTCTCCAGGCCTTTTTGGCTCAGGAAAATGGCACAGAGGGGGATAAAAGGCAGGAGCTCCTCCACCCCACCATGCCACAGTCCTAAGCTGAATTAGGCCTCTAAGAGATCCTCCATGAACCAATGTAACTCACCAAAGATGGCCCAACTTCTTGTTGACCTTAAGCATTTCGGCAAAAACCTCAGCTGCTTCGTCATTCAACTCGTTCTTTGTCAGCCTAATTTGAATATAAAAGGTTTCATTCATGAGAATTTGTGACTGTTCTGCAGTTCAAAATGTTGGCAAAAACCTCAGCTGCTTCATCATTCAACTCGTTCTCTGTCAGCCTAATTTGAATAAAAAGAGTTTCATTCATGAGAATTTGTGACTGTTCTGCAGTTCAAAATGTTGGATAGTTCTCTTTTGGATTCTGTGATGTCTAAATTGCCAATGATGTGCAGCTCTGGTGACTATTGTTTTATTTCAGAGGACTTTACGGTTAAAGACTGATCCAAATAAGATACAGAAAAGTGAGACCTGTTATCAATATGATGCTAAAGATTTAGTTTTGCTTTGATATTTAATGGCCAAATGCTGAAAGTTTAGTGTTTAAGTTTATTTGGTGCAGAGGAAACCAGAAGTCTCTGTGAAATAAATACTTGATAACTTGGTCAATGTTTGTTTTTTGTGTACATTTTTAAGTAGAAATAAAAGTTGCTACCAGAGGACTTTAGGGCTGGATGGCAGAACATTTTCTTCAATGATCTTGCCGGCTCAGAATGAAATCAAAACACTTCAACAAGATTCATATCCCTAAGTGACCTGTCCCAAATTAGATGCTGCTTCGGGGAGTTCCCTGACTTTCAGAAATGGCTTTTGGGAAGGGTGCATGGGATGGGCTGAAATAGAATTTCAGGGTCTAAAAACACCAGTGCATAGTCTGCAACACATCTAGCTACTTGAATGCTGGACTAGATCTGTATCCAATCCTTTCCAACTACCCATCTAAGTGAAGGCTGTCTATGGACGTGTTTAGTTTTCCCAATAGGCCCCTTTAAACCAATATTAAGCTCTCTGGAAACCAAATCTGAGATCTGCAGCTGATCTAAACTTTTATTTACTACTTATTTACTTAATTTATATCCTGCCTTTATCCTCAATGGGGACCCAAAGTAGCTTACATCTTTCTTCTCTCCTCATTTTATCTTCACAACAAGCCTATGTGGTAGATTAGGTTGAGATATTATGACTGGCCCAAGGACACCCAGTGAACTTCCAAGGTATGATCTTCCAGATATGAGTCCGACGCTCTTAAGCAGTATGCCACACTGGCTTTGAGCAATGTTGTTACTAATGTTTATGCCCAATAATGAATCAATTATGTGAGGAAACCTAGTGCATGTCTGCGTATCTTTTCATGTTTTATTTTTCACAGAGCTGGGGCAGGCCCAAATTAAGTGCATGAGAGCCCTAAGCCTGTTTCCCAGCATTTTAAAATTTTGCTTTATTTGTTGAATTCTTCAAAGAGGTTCAGGGCATCAAACAGAGATTATCCCTCCAGAAAAGCTACACTAAGAGAGACAGTGACTGTCCACTAAGTGATCATGAGGCTGAACTGAGGGCCTAATAAAATACAGCAGTCTGAAGCCACAGCCCTGACCTGGATAGTCCAGGCTAGGCCAACTTCATCAGAGGCTAAGCAGGGTTAGCCCTGGTTAGTACTTGGAAGGGGGTCTACCATGGAAGTCCTGCACTATAACACAGAGACCAGCAGTGGCAAACCACCTCTGAATGTCTCTTGCCTTGAAAACCTTATAGGATCACTATAAGCTGCAACCTGGCAGGGAGGAAAAAGGCTATAGCTTCATCAGCCTATGGGTTAGTCCAACCATGATGAGAGCTGTTCCTAGACTGCCAACATGAACTGAGACTTGAGCATTTTTTCTTCAGTAATCCCAATAAAAGGCATGGACAGTTCTACAGATAGCCTTGCTCTAGGTCCCATAACTCTTTGCTACATATACATTGCCATGTGCAAAGTGTTGCCCATCTACTGTGTTCATGCACTTTCAGGGCAATGCAAATTGGAACATGTTTCCTAGCATGGTTGTTCAGTTCACTTCTTTATTGTTCATGACGTAAAACTGCAGTCACTGCTTCCCAGAGCCTTGCATCAGACCATTTGGGGTTCCGTCAAGTTTCACCTCCCCTCTTATCAGCCTCATGACTAATTGTTCAACATTTTGTCACGGCCAGTCATGCATTATTAGACCCTATGGTGAAATAAAAGTTTGTAGAGTTCAGACTTTCATCACTTTGGCTGGAGTAAGAGTTTGCCTCCCTGCTTTAAAACTGGCCTTGAAGGTAAATGTGTTTAGGACAGAAACTAAATACAAAGAGTTATTTACCATGTTGATGGGGTGTCTGTTGAGAACACAGCAAAGACTATAAAAATTAGGTGGCTACTTCAGGGAATGCACCCAGAAAATTCCATTGATCTTTGTTTGATATATTAACCTGAATTCTGCATTGCTCTGGCTGGGGCTCCTCTGCCACTTTTGAGCAACTGCAAGAGAACACGAAAGCCCCTGATGGCACAAAAGAGTAACGATTTCCCCAAGGCAGTTTATATTACCTGCTGTTTATTCTACTATCTGGATGTGACAATCTGATTTTGCTTTCCTCCAATCCTCTAGAGAATTTACAAGAAAAATTCTTCTTGGAAAGCCCCTAAGCTACATTTCTTCCTTGCATATTTACTTGTCTTGACAAGACTATGTAGGTAGAAATGGATTCCTTCTCAGCTGCCAGTCTCAACTGCTTTTCTGTGGTAAGGCACGGCCTTCGTTTCTCCCTGGAGTGAAGAAATGGTGCTTTTTCTCGACTTTGGATTCATTCAGACAGGTCTTATTTCAGGGATTGAGAGCATTGGTCAAGACTTTCCAGTCCTTCAGTACAGAACCATGGCACCCCCTCCCTTCCTGACTGACTTGCACTAGAATTGAGTCTTTCATGAGGGGCTTGTGCTTTCATTCAAGGGAGAAGTCATCAAAATTGTGGCCCAAGGGAATAAAACACAGAATTCCCACAAAAACTCTTGGTTTTGCCTGAACACTACAGTGCTAAATCAGAAACATGGGAATCCAGCCCACCCCCACCCTGCAGGATGAAGTATCCTAAAACTTACATCTGAATATATTTCCTGTCACAACTGAGAAGGCAGATGAAATACCTGTCACTTTTATTCCTTTCAACTGGGAAATATGTTCCCTCTCCCTTCTCTCTACTGCTTAAAAATACTAAATTTTCGTTTAGTTAGGAATGAATAAGGTGACATGTCTAGAAATCCCCCAGTTGGTTCACTCCCAGCTTTCTCCTTTCCCTCATTTTCTCCATCTTGTAACAGGCTCAGTGTTCATTTCTCCCTCACCTTATGCACTTTTCTGTTTTCCTCACAAACAAGCAAAGCCAGGTAAGCTTGTACTGAATTAGTCTTTCTAGTCTAAGCTAACTCCACTAATACCCCCATCCTTTCCAAAATATGGAATACCTCAGCACCTGGAAAACTCTGTTAGTCCTACTGACTTCCTTCTTTCCAAAGTATACAGACCCAACACACAGCCCGCATACCCCTCTTCCTAGTAAATCTGCCCTTTCCCCACTAGGATATTCAAAGCACACATGGCAATTTGTTCCTCACCAAAATATATTCACAGTGCTGTTGTGCTTCATTGCTTCTGCAAGACATTTGCCCCCTTCCGTAGTGATACCACTGAATGCAAGACTGTGAGGGAAAAGAAAATGTTTGAAAAACACATCAGCAGTAAATATGTGTTTTCTCCTTAACAGCCAGTAACAGCCAAAGCACTCTCAGAAATGACAAAAATGTTTATTCACACTGAAATATCAAAACTATGGTGTACTGCAGGTCAGGTTAAACTTTGACAGCTCTCTAGCACTTTTGTATGACAGTGGGGCGACTAAGCTTGTGACAGTCTGGGTTCAATTATGATGCTTACAAGATGACTCTGGTGACTGTGTCTCAGCCTAACCTACCTCAAAAAGTTGTTGTGAGGGTAAAATGGATGAAGCAGAACCATATGTTCTGCTCTAATTTCCTTAGAGAAAGGACCAGGGGGAAAATAACAGATCAATAGGGAGAACTGCAGCAAAACTGTTGTCTTGGTCTTCTAAGGCTTGAGAAACATTTTACCTCAGAGGCATAGGAGCCCATTTTCCTGTAAACTGCTTCAACCATGCTCAACTAAGACTTTGTTGGAACCAAAAGGGCAGGGGAAATAGTGGTCCTTCCCACACGAAGGAAGAGATGCCTGCATGGCAAAGAACCATACCATTCACTTGTTGTGTGGTTGCAACATGTCAGCTGTGGCACTGGATTAGTGTACCCCAAAAAATGAGCAAGCAGTTCTCATATTGCTAAAGACAGAGTATAAATTGTTTGTCAAAAACCTGCTCAAAAGATACATATATTGTTCCTCAGGGTAAGGAAGATGCAGGATATCTGTGAAAACAGTGTAGTTTTTAACAGGGTTTTCAATACGTTCACCATTTTGTACAGAGGTTACCAGCTTTTAAATAAGGATTAGACAAATTCATGGAGGATAAGTCCATCAACCGCTATTAGCCAAGATGCCTTTGAATATTAGATACTTAGGCCCCTTCCGCACACGCAAAATAATGCGTTTTCAAATCATTTTCACAACTGTTTGCAAGTGGATTTTGCCATTCCGCACAGCTTCAAAGAGCACTGAAAGCAGTTTGAAAGTGCATTATTCTGCATGTGCGGAATGAGCCTTAGAGAGTACAATAGGGGAGGCTTTGGTTTCTATGCTCTGCTTCTAAGCCTTTTAGGCACATCTTGGTTGGCCATCTTGGAGAACAGGATGCTGGATCATGGGGTTTTTTGTTTGTTTTCAACCACTATATGCTCTCCCCTACAGGTCTGTTTTTTTTTACAAACCTGATGCTTCACAGAAAGGTATATGCAAAATGCAGATCCAATACAAATACAATAAAATAATACAGCTACCTTGGGATCGAGTATAGCTGTGAGTGCTTATAAATATTTTAAATTGAACAAATGTATTCAGGGAAAATAGTCTGAGTTCATCTAAATCAGACTATTTAGTTGCTTTGGAGAGGAAAACCAGAAAGCGTTTCCAGTTTCCAAAGCTAAATCTGTGGTAAATTCATATCCAAGTAACAGTCAGCTTGCTGTGAAGAGAGGGAAAAAAGGGGCAAAACCCTCCCTCTTTTCCCCAATGCTTGCTTTGACCTTTCTTATACCCAGAACACAGCACCCTGAAGCGTTTTCAATGTGGAAATGCAATAGTGCATACTAAGAAATAACGCTCCAACAAAAGGCCGGGTGGTTCAGAACAAATAACTGGAAGTAACCACTTCCAATCCATGGCAGTCTTCTCTATTAAACCAGCAATTCAAGGGAGACTTCTCCATTAATTTCTAAGCACCTGGAGTTGGGTTCCCAGGCAAGTGGTATGCCGGCTTCTTCCTGAACCTGCGATGACCTGTTCCATTGCTCAGCTGCTTAAGAACAGATGATTTCAAAGCTTTTAGTAAAAGCCACAGCCTCACTAACAGAACTTTATCTTAATTATCTGTAACTTAAGCTGGATCTGAAATGATATGATAGCATGTGGTGACAGTATCATATTGTACAGCCACAAGGTGCAGAATTGCTCAATGGGCAAAATTCTCCAGGGTCTTCCTGTTAAATTCTGCCAGATGCTGGATTAAAGTACTGGTGTAATTACCACAATATTGACGATTTACAAATCATCCCAATCTATATTTTTCCCCTAATTCCAGATGAGCTGCTAAAACAGCACGGTTTACAATCCAGCACCCTGCATATGAATGAGCTGCTATCTCTGCTGACGTTCTGCAGACGTACAGAGCTCTTTCCACTGCTGTGGGGCTGAATCACAGCCGTTATACAGAGAGGTGCTGAGCATTCACAATTCCCACTGATAACAGTTGGCGCCTGGTGATTCATACACTAAACATCCAATCTGTTCTAATGAAATCCATTATTAAACTTCCTATATAGTATGTTTTATTGCTGCACTGAACCTCCTTGGGGTCTTGCGGAAAATGCATGACGTATTTTAGTGGCTATTTTTATTTGTAGGGGAGAATAAACTAGAAAATTAGCAATGGAGCAAATGCAAAGAAGGTGGTGAATGTTCAAAATATACAAACATTTATTGAAAAATCTACCCTGTCTTCCTTTGAGCCAAGCACACGAGCCATGCATCTAACTGTATCTTGACGAGAGAGAACAAACCCAGTAATTAGCTCAGGAGACTTTCAAGCAAAATATAAATAATTTAAATTAAGAACTTGAAGGTAACAATTGGGGGTAGAAGTTATAGTGATTAAAAATGTTCATTAGAGCTGGGATCCAGAGGACTGAACAATGGGTTGGAAGCTTTAGCACTATGTTAATTGAACAGCAGTGTCCCAGGCTGTATGGGAAATCATTTGTAAAACTGAGAAGAACTTAAAAAGCCACTTGTGAGAGTAAAAAATAAGTTTAAAACCTTGTTGGACATGCTCAGGTCTTTAAGATGGATCTCAAGAAGCTTGTTACACCAAGGCTGTTCCCTAGCCCTTTTCACAAGTACAAGAAATGCACAGACAATCTGTATATGGCATATATTTGACTTTTCTTTATACGTGCTTTGAGGAGTTCTCATGTTACATTTCCAGTGGAAGCCAAAAACATTACTTTTTTATTTAACTGAAACATTTCTATTCTGTGCTTTCAGTTAATTGGCTCTGGAAACAGCTTCCAGTTTCCAAAACAAAAACAACACCACACATAACAAACCACAAGCAATTAAAGCAGACCACCTTAAAACATCAACACACTAAAATGATAGACAGCAGTATAAAAATAGCTTGAGGTTCACTAAAGGTGGTACTCAGGGTTGTCAGTTCTGAGTTGGGAAATTCTTGGATATTTGGGGGTAGAGCCTGAGAAAGGAGGAACCCAGTAGGGTATATAATGCAATACAGTTTCTCCTCCAAAGCAGCCATTTTCTCCACAAGAGAAAGTAGTCATTTTCTTCACAGTATTCTGAAGATCTGTTGTAATTTTGAGAGATCACTAAGCCTCCCCTGAAGACTGGCAACCACAGCAATAATCAATGTGAAAAGACGGGCCAAACTCACAAATTAGGTGAAAGGGAGGTTTCAGTTTTTAAAAAATTGAATTAAAAGGAATGAAATTACTTGGTTGAGAATGCTCAAGTAGCTTGGACCCAGGCAAATAGTTGTGAGCAGAAGAGTCCCGAAGTTGAGGTGCCATGGTGAAAAGGCCAACTGTAATAGGCACTTGTTTTTTTTTCCAGCCTGCCATGGCAGGGGAGAGTGGGGTAATAAGTCAAATTAATAATAATAATTAATTAGTTCATTAAATGTGGGGACACATGCCAAGTCTCTGTAGATGCTCCTAGATTGGCTCTGTTCACAGAATATATGCTAAACTCACAAAACTTTCAAAGAACAAACTTTTCAAAATTCAGACCATTTCCAAACTGCTTTTGAATATCTTCCATTTCAGTGGCATTGGAGCGGTCATTTGTTGCAGCAAAGATAGAGTCTCGTGGTCAGGGCTGGAGTGAGGGGGAACTGTGCCCGGGGCACATGTGCATCCTGTGCCCCTGCCGCCACCACCCTGCCCCCCTGGAATGCCCTGGAACGCCCCTACCATGCTCCTGTCCCCTTGGTGCTACGCCACTGCTCGTGGTACCTTAAAGACGAACAAGGTTTTTTTCGAGCAGAACCTTTTGTGAATGTCCTTGTTCAGGTGCGAAGCATATGCATCTTCAATTTGAAGAAGCAAGCCTTTATTGGCATAGACAGCAGTACAACAATAATAAAAACAGATTTAAAAAGAGCATATGCATCTGATGAAATAGGCTCTAGTCCTTAAATGTTTATATAGGAATCAATAAAATCTTATTTGTACATAGGGTACCACTAGATTCCTGTTTCAAATATTTGCCATGTAACCTTGGAGGATGGAATGCTGTTATTTCACAAACACAAATCCAACTCCCTCATCTTTGAAACAGTTGCATGTTTCCTAGGGCGCTTTGCCATTGTGCAGGCTCAGCTGGACATTAGCTTAAGTATGCAAAGTGATTTCCATACTCCCATGCCCAGGTGTGACACAGCTGAAAACATGAAGGTATTTTAAGCTTGATGCTTGCATGCTAAACACAGTCTTATGGTGAGCCAAAAGGCATAGCAGTGCTTTCTAAGTAATAGCCTGTTTCCCTGAAAATAAGACCTACCCCAAAAATAAGCCCTAGCATGATTTTTCAGGATTTTTGGAGGATGCTTGAAATATAAGCCCTACTCCAAAAATTAGCCCTAGTTACAGATTCCCAGGCGCAGCTGATCTGGTCATGTGGGGGGCGCAAAATCATGGGGAAAAAATAAGACATTCCCTGAAAATAACCCCTAACGCATCTTTTGGAGCAAAAATTAATATAAGACCCTGTCTTATTTTTGGGGAAACAGGTAACTCCAAAATATTTCTCTGCTTGGTCTTTACTGATTTGTTTTTGCAAAGTCTGAACTTTTTTTGTCTTCAGAACAGCCATTTAAACAATGGCCATTTTTGTTTGGGTTATGTTGTCCCAAGTACAATGGGGTTGGGAAGTGTTTTTATTTTCCATCAGGGTACACTTGTGCACCTCTGTGGGTTTCCCTGGCTTTTCTTTGATCTTTCTCAAACCCGCTTCACTCCAAAGTTTTGGGAAAGACTGCAGTGAAACCTGAATGGCTATTGCATGGGTAGGAAAAATCGAATTCCCCCTCCCACTATGTGACAGCCAATTTTGTTCTAGCCATTTTCTCTCCCACAACTGGAGGCTTTTTATTTTTATTTTTAAAAAACGGCACTAGGATATCATATTAACATACCATTGTGACAATAGGTGTAACACAAGGGTCCCCAATCTGCCGCCTCTGGGCACCATATCACCTACTGACATCTTTTCTGGTGTCCACCAAGTATTTTCAGGAAGTGAGGTAGGGCATCTGCCCAACAAGGCTTCTGATTGGCTGAGCAAATGTTTTAAATGTTGCTTTGGCGGCAGTTGCCACCACAGCACAAGAATTGATGCTATGTTATGGAGGTTAAGCTATGGCAATTTTTTTCTGGCTAACTCTACCAACCGCAGCAGCTGTTGTGTGGCAGCCATTTTATTGCTGCACCCATTATGGTGTGCAGGAATTCCAAATGGGCCAACAGGCTCAGAAAGGTTGGAGACACCTGGCACAACAGGTCCTCTAAATTCTCCACTTTCAGTTTTTTAAAAAGTGAGTATACAGCCTCTTCCCTTATTAAGATATAAGAGGAAAGACATGCTTTCATAATGGAAGGGGCTACAAACTTATTTCAAAAAAAGAAAAAAGAAAGGTTGGAGATTAACAGAACTAATTATTACAATAGTATATCAATATAATGATAGTCTAGTGCAGATTTTTAAAAAATTGAAAAAGCCCTCGTGGCCTTGGCAGGCGGATGACAATTGCTGGGGGACTGGGGCAGGGAGACTCGCCACATGGCAGCCCTACTGCTGCTGCTGCTTTACTTTATCTCCAGCCATGGCAAAACCACACAAGCTCACCCAGCCCCCTCCCCGCACCCTGCTGTGGAAACTACCACCATTTCCTAGTTCCAGTCCCTTTGTTGCTGTGTTGTTATGCTAGCTGTGATGTTCCTTTTTCTATTATTTATTTAATTAGATATACTCATGTTATTTTTGTACACCACTTTCAAAGGCCTGAAAATATCTCTATATTTTGTAAACAAATAATGAACACAATAAGTTCTTTTGGGGATAATAGGAAGGTACTGATGGGGAATGTTGTGTAAATAGATCTTCAGGTGCACACAGGGCCAACATGAGTAGTCCAGAATGCAAAAATCAGGCTTGTGACAGGATGACACATGACAACAATGCTGAAACAACTACACTGGCTGCCTGTTTGTATCTGGGCTTCATTTCAGGTGCCGGTTCTTACCTTTCAAGCCCCTCATGACTTAGTACCCACATCTCTAAAGGCCCATATCACATATGAATCCATGCACAAGTTGCACTTCTCTGGTCAACTCCTCCTCCTGATGCCCCCTCACAGAACTGTTCTCATCTAATTGATGTAAGGCATTTTTGGCCACTGGGCCCATGTTTTCAAATGAGGGAATGAAAGAGGAGGTTCTGAGGGTATTGCCTACCTTTAGGAGGGCATGCAAGGTGCCATTTCATGAATAACACTTAGGATATCAGTTTGTGTACAAAACAAATTATTATTGTCAAGTTTGTATTGTCTCTGAGATTGTCAACTTCAGAGGTTTTTTGGAAGGGGGAGCGTTTACTGAAGTTTTGACTGTTTCTGTGTTTGTCAGCAGCCCTGAGTAACTAGAGAAAGAAAAATATAAACTTTCCAACAAATAAATAAATGGGCTGCAGAACACTGAGAAGAAAAAATGGATTATACCATTTCAGGCAGTAATTATTGATGGCTTCCTCCGATAAAAAAAAACAACCACCTGGAAACAGAAAAATAGCACACTGCTCTGCCCACTAGGACCTACTAGCTGTGTGCCTCCTCTCTAGGGCACACTCAGTAACAGTTCTGGTGCAGAAAATTGTGGAACTCTCTCCCAAAAGAACCCAAGAGGATTTCCATCCCCCTCACATTCCAGCAGGCTATGCAATAAAACTACTTTGCATAACACTGGGTGTGGGCCTTTCTCCCATGAACAGCTTATCACAGATTTACCCAGTGGCCAGACCTTTGTATGTTACAGATGTTTTCTGTAAAATCATTCTTCACACCCTCCCCCCTGTCATTTGAGTCCCCCCACATGTCTCTTCAGTTGCATTCATTCCACATGCTACTGCTAAAAACTTACAATTCCTAATGTGGTGGGATTTAATCCATGATGCAGAAGAACAACTCCTCCCCCCCCCCCTTTACTTTTGAGCAGGGTTCTAGTGTTGCTGTGCAGTTACATTTTAAAGCAGCAATTCAAAAATGTCTCTTCCTCTATTTCTACTATTGAGAACTACCAACCCAAAATGGAAACCAAAACAACTCTTGGAGCAGGCACCATTACCAAAAGGGAAAGAAACACATAACCCACCCCCTTACACAAAGAACTATATTTTTCAATCAAATTTGAACTGCAGTAACACACAATCATTACTGCAACAGTCCCCAATTACATCCAGTGATTACTCTTAGTATTCTTTTCAATTGTCCCTAGGTTCAAAATTGTTCTCTGTCCTTATGTTACATTGGTAGTTCGATAAGAAATTGATAAAGCTCATCCATCAACCATTCCAGTTTGTATCTCAGCCTGAATGTTAAGATTGATAGTTCTGCATAAAATTGACAAAGCTGATCCAATCAACCGTGCTAATCATATGCTCTGCCTGAATATTAAGATCGCTAGTTCAATGTGAAATTGGCAAAGCTAATCCAAATGACTACACTAGTTTGTATTTCTGTCTCAGTGTTACATCTCAAGTTTGATATGACAAAGAGAATTTTTTAAAAAAAATCCTTTTGGTAATGGAAAACAAGGGGGAAGAGAAAATGGATGAAGGGGAGGTTGGACAACTACACAGGGCATGGTTTCCATTTGCACAAAATGGAAGCCAAAAAATAAAATAAAAAACTCCTGGAACAGCCCCCATTACCTGAAGGAACAGAAACACATAACCCATCCTACCACATGCATACAAAGAACCACATTTTTCAGCCAAATTAGAGTTGCAGTAACATATAATTGACATATATAATGTCAATTTCCTCCTGCAAAAGCAAGTTCCTTGTCAATTTCACTTGCTTCTAAATGCAGACACATGCATTTCTACCACTTCTGCATTCTTTCATTTTAACTTAATGGATGCAGAGACCCAGCTTTTGGCAGCTTGGGACACAAGCAATGACTCTATTATTGAGCTGCTGAAGTTGTCTATAACATTGCTCCCTGATTTCCCGCACCAAGACCCACACATTTCTTTTCACTGGCTACTTGCTGTCTCCTGAATGTTCATGGATATGTACTTTTGCATGTATGAGTTCATCACATACTTACTTTACATTTTAAAAACATGCTTAAAGTAACACAGGTGTGCGCCTAACTTACATTTTACCCACAGTTCTAAACATACATCCTGACTTAGATAGCCCAGGCCAGCCCGATTGTACCAGATCTTAGAAGCTGAGCAGGGTCTGCCCTGGTTAGTACTTGAGTTGGAGGTCAGCAAGGAAGTCCAGAGCTGCTATGCAGAGGCAGGCAATAGCAAACCACCTCTCACTGTCTCTTGCCTTGAAAACCCTACCGGGTTACCGTTAGCTACACCTTGAAGATAGTTTCCGCCTCCTAAATATGACTGTCCATCTTCCCTTGAAGAACTCTACTAAAGTTTGCCATCTTGTGGGAGAACCTGAGAATGGCAGCTTGTTCTCATTGAGTGAAAAAAACAGCAAAGTTTATGATTTGGCTTTGAGATGAAACAAAAGTGATTGACAACTGCTGTTTTTTTTAAAAGGAAATCTGAACCTTAAAAGCTTTTCTTTCCATTTGCAGTTGCTGCTAATGCCAGTTCCATTTTTAGTTATTTTTACAGCCAAATATGGACTGGCAGTACTGTCTTCTCACCACAGCACCATATTTTAAAACATCAATCATGTCTGACTTTTAAAAGGTCGATGCTCTAAATGAGGAACTAAATGTATTTGCCAAGAATGTACCAGTATTGACAATACAGACAGCAGTAGACTAAAGAAAGATGACACAGGCCCTGCCTGATGTGTCTGACAACCTACACAGCACAACCCACTCCATGTCCTTATCCTGGGGCCAGTTACACAGTCCTGTTCTTTGGCCCTGATATTTGGGTTGCTGCCATGTTTCATGGTGTGGAAATCTTCTGACATAAGATTTTGACATAAAAAGTTAACCTTTGAAAATAGGGTCACCCAGAAAAACAGAATGGTTGCAGTGTTAAGTTGACGCAATTCCTTACCTGACATTTGTTAAAGTGGGGTGATTCTTCAGTGCTTCTGCAAACGCCTTTGCACCTTCGTCCCCAATCTGATTACCCCACATTCTGTCGAGGAGAAAAAGGCAGGGCATGTGAATAAATGCTGGTTCTTTACCTTTGCTCTCACAAGGAACAACACTGTGGAAATCCAGTTCTGAAATCAGATTGCAAAGAGTGTGAGATGTCAGATAAATCTGGAAGTGAGTTACATCAGAGAAGGTTGTCCAGGAAATATTTCCACAGACCAACAAATAAGTGGGTTCAGACAGGAATTCTATACCCTTCGTCCCAGGAACAGGAGAGGAGTGTTTTAAATTTGGCTAAGACAGGAATTGTATCAAGATAGGTAGCAGAATTTTTAGCTAAAACTGAAAAATAGCTTGTAAAATAAGGGATATAACTGAACTGGTACAACTCTTCTGACAGATACTGTTTAAAACTTAATGGTTAGGCTGTAAATATTTAGAATCGACATATGGCAAAGAAAAAAATATCACTCAGAATCTGCATTTTCATAAATAGTCTTAAGACAGAGATCACCACTTATCTCTAAAAACAGGAGACGTCAAGTAGCAAATGAAGAGACCCGTGAATGGTAAACCAATTGTATTGTTTCTTACTTTTCTTGGATTTTCTGAAAAGTGATTTCAGCCCCTGTGCACAGATTTGTCTCTTGAAAAGCTAGAGTGGCAATTTAACCAAAGCAATGTTTCCCTAAATGTGTGCTTCAAGAAGCCCCCGATGTTACACTAGAAGAGGCTCTGGCTGCCTAAATGAGATGCTCATAATACAATTGATTCTTGGGCATTAAAGGCCAAAACAGAGCCCTGGAATACATGTCTGCCTCAATATATTACATTACCTGCTCATAACAGCCAGGGTGCATATCAGACCTTGCATTCCAGGAAACTTGGGAGTTATACCCACAAATGGACACATGTTGTGTCTTGGCTTTCATAAGCTGTGAATACTGCATGGCCATGATGGTGGCGCCACAAACAGTGGACTATGATTTCTAACACACAGGCAGGCCACACTCTGCAGGGATGCTACTTAAAGCCATATGCCCTTCAACTTGTTAATCATCCCAGCCATAACATTCTATGTACACAATCTACGCTTTGCCTCTATTATGGTAAGCCCTGAGCAGTGCCCTCCAGATGAAGGGTTTATTTCTTTATGTATTTATTTATTACAACATTTATATCCAGCCTTTCCTCGTGATTCAAGGAGGCTCCTGATGAATCAAACAATGAGTACATTCAAGAGTGTCCAGGAATCCAGTTATCTGGATTTCACAACAGGGGGTTTCCCCCTTGCTTGGCAGTCCCCGAGGAGCAAGGCACAGGGGAAAGAACTGGCACCTGTCCTGAGTATAGTGGAACATGGACAGGTTCAGCACAGCCCTGAGCGCCAGCACAAGTGTCCTGCAGGACAGGCAGGGCTCAGGGGAAGATGCAGCACAGCAGGAACCAGAAAGAAGGTTAGTTCTGCCCTTCCCAGCTTCTTGCCCCACTTCAAGCACAACAGAGCTGAAAAAGAGCAAGAAACAGAGACCAAGAAAGAAGGGTGTGAGGCTGGATGTGCTCGCCCTTTCAGGGACAGGCAGGAGAGGCAGCTCTTGGGGAAAGGGCATTGGGGTGAGCATGGAGAAGGGCAAGGCAGGAGCAGTGGATGGGCCCTGTGTCATGGCAGGGAGAGGTGAAGTTGGAAAATCAAGGCAGATAGAACAGGCCCTATTGGAAGGGCAAGAGAAAGGGAGGTGAAATAACAGTCTTATAAATAGGAAAATAGGGAGGAAGTCATCTAGAAGATTTGCTGATGTAGGAACTGGCCAGCCAGGGAAAGGAGAAAGCTAGGGTTCTCACACCCATTCTACGACCAGGGAAGCAACCTTGAAATAGCTGGAATCACGGTAGACGGCAGGAGTTTCGACAGGTGGCAGACTTGCCTCCCAAAGTCCTGCCTCCTCATGGCCACATCTGGGATCACTCTTGAGGTGGAACTACTACTGCTCAGTGGCACAGCATCTACTTTGCATGCAGAAGACCCCAGGTTCAATCCCCAGCATCTCCAGGAAAAAAGGAGCAAGGCAGTAGGTAAAAGACTTCCCCTGAGACCCTAGAAAGTCATCACTGCAGTCTGAGTAGACAATACTGACCATGCCAAGGGTATGAGTCATTAAGGCATATTCATATGTTCAGATCCGAATGCAAGGGAGTGAGTTCAGGTTGGCTACAAAGAACTCAGTGGTGGGATCTGAGAAGAAACTTGACCCATCTAGAGAATCAGGCAATGTGAACAAGCAGTATTCAGAAAGGTAAGCACTTGCGTATATCCAGACATACTTTAAAAGACAATCATTAAAAACTGACAGGAACAAAAGTGATCTCACTCACCCAATTTCATACATAGTTTTACTCTTCTGGATGGCATAAGCGAGGCTTTTTCCTCCCTCGGTAGTTATTTTGTTGGCTCCTATTCTGCACAGAAATGTATTAATTGCATGCTTTTAGTCTGAAGACAAGTCAACAGTACTTTCAAAGCTATTCATTTCTCTCAGACACTGACCACAGCACTAGCGCAGATGCCTTCATATAGATCTCAATCACTCAGCTCAAATGTGCACAGGGCAAAAGACACAGATTTTACTTGGGAAAAAAAACAGATCAAGACGCTAGACATGTTAAAAGGCACTCCCTGTATCCTCCTTCCATGAATCTTCAAAATAGCTCTTGAAGGGAAGCGCTAGTCTTGTACTTATTGGATTGGGTCCAGGCTAAATTTGCAATTTCCCTTGTGCGCCTTCTCATATTGACCTCCTCACGCCACTCCTCTGGGTTCCCTATTCTCCGAGAGCAGCATTTTACATAGGTCTGTGGGCTGCAGGTGGGGGGGGGGGGAGTTCCACTCTGCCAGTGGAAAATAAAGGCCGTTTGATATCCCAGGAAGTGAACAGAGGGATGGCTCAGATACTAAATCTGAGCCATCCCTCTGTTCACTTCCTGGGATATCAAACGGCCTTTATTTCAAATTCCATGTAAAAGGGAATGAAAACATTTCTGACCACTAGTGTATTAGGAGAAAGTAATGGGTATCACATGATTTTTCTTTCTTTGTATCTAGAGAAAGTCTGGTCCCTAATTTTTGCTTATTTAATAACCAGCAACAATGATGATAATAAATAATTATAAACAAAGGCTTGAAAGAGAAAGGATTTGCTGTTAATTAATAATGAGTAACTACCACAATGAGGACAGTGTCGATGGTAAATGAATTACCAGTATGAATTCCACAAAGTGGTAGTCATGAGCTGCTCCATAAAGGCTAGTGTTCAGAAGCAGCAGCATTGGCTTGGATCCTGCCATAAAGATCTGCTGATAGAAAGCAAGCTTTCTGTCAGGGATCTTGATTTCTCTCCCTCCTTCTCCCATGCCTTCTGAAATGCTGCTCCTTGGGGTCAGGTGTTCCCCTGGAACATCTCAATGGAGGGGACAGAGGTCTGCAGCAAGAGGGGAAATTGTCAAACATCACTTCTCCCTTCTGCATGTGGCAGGACCCAACCTACTGCCAGTCAGAGGCACATATGGCAGAAATAGCAGCTAACCATGACTGTGTCAGTCAGCATAAGAAAAATTATGCTTCTCCATACTGGCCGAGTTTCTCTTGCACCAAGATATGTATAATGAGAGAATATGCAGATACCTACTTAATGTATGTGAGGCTTGGGCATTCTTCAATGAGTCTTGCAACATACTTGGCTCCAATGTCAGTGATCTGGTTGTTATACAAGCTTTTGGGGGGGAAAGAAATCCATGAATACAAGTTTACATTTGTCATTTTGAACTGAAACAGACTTCAAAAGCTTATCATATATGCATGATTTAATTATTTAAGTTATTAGTTCTTTGGGGCACAGCTCTGTTTATTGGTCAAAAAGGCACCTAGTAAGTATACTGTTTGGTGCTACCTACCCAAATTAATTAAGCAGCCCATCACAACTGTTTCAGCTTCCTCAATCATACTAAGGACATCCCTCTGCATAACCAGTCCACAAGTGTGGATGTGCAATCATAAATGCATCTGAATGTCGGCTTGACATTGCTTTGGATGGGATGAACATTTCAATATCCATTTATATATAATCTCTAACTCTGTACTAATGAAACTAGTTGCACATTATCATGAGCACTTAGATCTGAATCTGGGATTCTATGTGATTGAATGATAATATCATCATAAAATCAGGAGATCTCTTTAAGACTCAATTTAGGCAGGATAAAAACTTTTTCCTTTTAAGTAAACTGCTTTTAAGGACTATTGCTCAGATTATAACTTATAATTAATTAATTTTATATACCGCCCCTCCCCCGAAGGGCTCTAATGACATTAATAGCACATTAATGACATTAATAGCACAAAACATATTAAATGGCCATCGCAAATGAGAAACCTTTCTCTTGATGGTACTGAGATCCAAACTTAAAATACATAGACATTGCATTCACTTTGAAGGATGAACATGTGTATAACATGCTGTTCCCCTCCAAAAACTTAAGATGATAAAGTGCTGGCAACATGGTCAGAAGAATCCAAATACAGTTGTAATTGTATTTGGGCCCTCCAAAATACTTGCAAGAAGGCCCCATTCCCTCCTGGATGCCATTCATGTGCAGTTTGAAAGCGTAAGCTCTAATGTACTTATGTGAACAATTTTCTTACTTGCATGAGGAATCACATACCAAACTACTTGGAGTAGATTTTGGAGAGGTGGTATGAAAATTTTTGCAATACATTAAAAATTTTTTAAAAAATGAGAACCATCCCAAAGCACTCAGCCACGCAGCCTGGTGTTGACCTGTTAAGGCTCAAGAAGAATTTTTTGGCCCTGTTCACACATGAATGTACAACATATGCACATACATGCATTTTCGTTTGTATTATACTTCTTATTGTATCATTTTGAATTGTAATCTGCCTTGAGCCTCCCAAGAGAAAGGGGGAACATAAATGAAATAAGTAAATAAAGGTCCAACTGTTGGTGACTACAAGATCAAGTTATAGGAGAAACCCTAAGCAGATCTTTCTCAGAAGTAAGTCCCATATTTTGGGGCTTACTCCCAGAGGAGTGTCTTCAGAATAGAAGCCCATGACTTCCATGTATGAATCATCACAGATTGAATACCAGAGATAGAGGTTTCAAATTGCCCCACACACACTGCTTTCCAATGGAAGCAGATCACACAGTCAGTTGTAAATCAAGTGTTTTGTAATCAAGCATGTGTTTCTCAATAATCCCTTGGGCTTGGTGAAAAGGGACCAGTTTCTAGACAAATTTGTCGCTCTTCTCATGGTAGCAGAATATTTTATTTAAAATATTTAGATTCTGCTTTTCCACCAAATTTAGGCCTTCAAACTAGGTTAAGAACACCAGCAACATATAACAGAAATACAAAAATATTATATATTTTTGTTTATAATAGAAATGGAAAGGTAAAAACAAAAAGCAGATCCAGTTGTTGAGGAAACCAACAAAAAAATCACACCAGTTGAAACATGTTTTCTGTGGCATATAAAATTAATAAAATGTAGCTGGACAGGCTACTCTATAACTTCATAATAGGGGACTCAGAAAGGTCCTCCAGACCCCTGCCTAAACAGGTCCTAATCCCTCCCTGATGGAGAACAAAGTAATCTTTCATATTCTGACTCCTAGACCCTTCAGGCCTGTAAAGATCAAACTTAGTGCTTTGTACTGTGCCAATAAACACTGACAGCCAATGTAGATCTTTAAACACAGGTAATGCCAACTTCATAACCTACAGAGTTAAGCTGTAGCAAACTCCAAGCTGTCCTCCCTTCCTTCTGGCTGTCCTGGCTTGCAGCCATTTGCTCCCCAGCCAGAAAATTGTCTCATCATAAACTTGTATTTCATGTCAGGTTGAAGGCTCCCTCCAGCTGCCAGTTCCTTTGTATCCACGTTTCACAGATAAGAGTATTTAGCAATGTGAGGAAAAATCTGCCAAGCTAGTCATGAGCCCGCTGAGAGGAGAAAGGCAGATGCAGCTTGAAGAATTATAAAGCATCAGTGGCTTGGGCCTCATGTTGTAGTAATAGTTGTCGTCTGATAGGGAAATTAAAACAACAACAGCATCTTCATGGCTTTTTTTTAAAATGGAGAACCATCCTGTTATGGAAAGATGGCAAATCTAACACCGAATGGTGATCCAAGATGTCTTAGCAAAGTGTGAACTTACTGTTATTTCAAGCGGCAAATTAAAACACCAACATCTTGTAAACAGTTACGATCTTTATTTTAAAAAAATCCAAACTGGGGCTTCTTATCTGTCTGTACATGCTAAGGGCATGTGATAGGGCAACCACATGTATTTATTCACATCAGTCCCATTCACATATAAAGCAAAAAGTGATGGGCAGTAGTGTCTATTTTTCACATGGAAGCAAGCACAGAGGAAAGCTCAAGGCCTCCCCTTACCTGCCCTAACTCACTGCACTCCATTTCTCAAACCACTTTTCTCCGAGCCCTGTTCCCGAACTGAAAGTGAGTTGAGTTTTGGAAAGAAAGTGTTTAAAGCATCAGAGGACAGGTAAAATGGGAGAGAGAAGAAGCTGTTGCTCCCCTTACCTGTATGCTCTGTTTTCTTAAATTTTAGAAGATGACAAAGAAGAAGAGTTTGGATTTACACCTCACCTTTCTCCCCTGTCAGGAGACTCAAGGTGGCTTACAAACACCTTTCCCTTCCTCTCCCCCCAACAGACACCTTGTGAGGCAGGTGGGGCTGAGAGAGTTTTGAAGAACTGTGACTAGCCCAAGGTCACCCAGCAGGAATGTAGGAGTGCACAAGCTAATCTAGTTCACCAGATAAGCCTCCCCCACTCAGGTGGAGGAGTGGGGAATCAAACCCAATTCTCCAGATTAAAATCCACCTGCTCTTAACCACTACACGACGCTGGCTCCTTATAATTCTTCTTTAGTATCTTCAGGGAAGAAAAAGTCAACTCGCATAACTAACTGAACCAGAATCTTACACAAGCAGAGGCTGAGTGGATTGAAACTGATAGGATTGTGAAAACATGAGACTGATTCACCCTTTGCCCAGTTGTACACTGCATGCAAGCTGAGTGGATATTTGCAGAAATTATCACAATATTGCTTTAAAACTGTACCCAATCCTATTCACAATCCTCCTTTCTGTCAAGAGAATGTATTCTTAATATGACGGCTAGCTGTGTATCATTCATACATACCCCAGGTAAGTCACGATTTTGTACTTTGACAGCTCATCATAAAGTACTCTTATTCCTTGATCTGTGATCTGATTAACGCTTACCCTAAATTAAAACAGAAAAAGGGGGCAGAACAATAGTTAGCTCATCAATGTACATTAAAGAGCGATACAAGCATTGTGTAACAACAACATTGTGTAACAGCTTTGCAACAGCATAACTCTAAGCTTGTAAGTCATATACAGAGATGGTTATGTTTATAAAAAGCACATAAGAAGATAATCTGGGTATTGTATAAAACTACATATAATACAGTAAATGAAAAATCTACAAGCAGGCTGACATCTTCAACATCCCAAAGGTTATTCTTAATGGGCATCCCACAAAAAGAATCACATGTGGGCCTACCTCCCCTTTGGTGAAAAAACAGGGTTTTATATATTCATGTATTCTTTGATTCTAGCCAAGTACCACACAAGTGCAAAGTCTGTTAATGAGTTCAGACCTGAGTGGCGTCCTGAGAAATTTAAGCTTTGATTATACAATAAATAGCAAGCTTGTAAAAGCCCTAAAGGCTGAGAAGAAAGACTTCAGTGTATGAAGATGTGAAAGACTGAGGATCGGGGCACTTCCAGTGATCGGAGCGTGCGGCTTTAGTGAGCTGCACAGCTCCTCTCCTTTCTCTGTGATGAGTTAATAAATGATGTGAAAAAGGAAATCAACATTCACAGAAATCAGCTCTTCCTAGCATTGTTTACGTTGGTCTAGAATTGTTTTCAACATCTCTCTATTTGGAAGCTTACAACTGACACTACGCAGGGACTGTCTGAGAAGTATGTGCTTAGTCCAAAAGCTCACCTGAGCACAGCCAACCTGCTAAAGCAAGGCAGAAGTTGCTTTATCCCATAATCGTTGATATTGTTGTTATCCAGGTCCAGAGCCAGGCGCCTCTGGAAGTGATGCATGACAAAGGAAATGGCGCTGCAGTCAGCAGAATAGGCATTGCAGTAGGTCAGCTTGATGTAGTTTGCTCGCATACTCTTGGCAACCACCTTCCCCACCTTCTCATTCTGCGTCTCATAGATACACCTCAGCATCCAAACAAAATTGGGCATAACTTGAACCTGTTTGTATTCTTTTATTCTTGCTCGGGTGAGGCTTTTAAGGTGTGACTTCATGCTCTCAAAAAAATAGGTAAGCAGCACCTTCCTTTTCTTCTTAATAGACGCTGGTGAGACCAAATGCCTCAAGAGCTTCTGCCTGGCCTCGGAAAGCAAGCCACAAAGGAAGAGGTTGGTAAAATGAAAGTGCTCGTTATTGCGGAAAGGATCTTCTCCTGTTGGACGGTAATTATTCAACCAGCTGATTGGAAAGCAAGTTGGAAGGACGGTGTCTGGAGTTGAGCATTCAGCAAAAAACTTCAGTAGATCCTTGGCACCCAGTTTGTCGTCAGTAACTAGGAACAAAGCTGTGAAAAAGGACTGCAAAGTCACATGCAAGAATTCATAGGAAGACTGATCTCCACAGTCTCCATAGCGAGGAACAACTCTGAGGAATCCTAAGTGTAAATCCTGCTCGCACAGGCTGGTGTTGATCTCCTCTTGGTCAAAAACAAAGACAGACTTCTCCATCCCCATATGTGCAATTCTGCTCAGTGTAAACAAAGTGTCTTTTTTGGACTTAAATGTCTCCACTTGGCTTCGGCTATTCTTCTTCAACAACTCTGTCTTCTGTGTTCGATTCAAGTGAACTTCAGTCATGAGCAAGAATATATCTGTTAAAGTAACGTTGCAGTCAGGGAGCTCATGGTTGTCAAATGCAGAGTAGAAATGATCATAACATTTGAAGATAATCCAGCAAAATAAAGGCACTGTACATAAACTGCTCATATTGGGGTTGGCTTCCAGCTGGTTCAAAACCAAAGTCCGACATCCTTCATCTTTGAAGAACGTTTTGGTATACTCTTTCAAGTTACTGCTGGAAAACCCTCGGAGATATACCTTCTTCCTGATTATGTTTTTATGGATTTCTGTACCAGTCCTTGCTGTCAGGATTTTCTTAGATCCTTTCAGAAGTTTCCCACTTAGGAGGCCCACCAGCAACGCAAGAGGGTGTATAGATTCATTAGGTGAGCAATTCTCAGGCACACTGCTGAGATCAAAGTCAAAATGAATCTCATCAAAGCCATCAAATGTAAACAGGACTGTGTGAGGGAACTTCAGGATGAAGTAAAAAATCTCCTCCGGGTCCTGATCTGGAAAACAGTTGTATTTGAACAGGAGGTCTTTTAAACATATAGCTTCATCCTGTTTAAAACAACTAAACATCCGGCATCGGAAGCGGAAAAAAAATTTGGCTTCTACACTGAATTCGCTCTTAGACCACAGATTCTGAATCTTTTGGAGCAACATAGATTTCCCAATCCCTGCATCACCAAAGACATAGACTGTCTCACCATCCTTATTAATTAAACCCATGTTATCATCAAGCAGGTCTTCCAAGCCATTCACACTACCAAGTTTCTCATTGTTGTGATTGATCAGTTCCATAACGTTAGCAGAATATGTTTCTTCAAGCAACATGTCTTCCTTCTGGGCATATGAAGAGATAAACTTTGTGTCTCGTCCCAATTCATCTCGAAGTTTCTGGTGATACCTACTAACTAAAGACAAAATAAAGCATTACTGAAAGGATAAGCATATACAGTAGGTTTTTATATCTTGTTTTTCTCTAACTTGTAGTGTCTCAATGTGGCTTACTATTGCTTTCCATTCCTCTCTCCACACAGACACCTTTTGAGATAGGCAGGGCTGAGAGCACTCCGAGAAAACTGACTGGCCCAAGGTCTCCCAGCAGGCTTCATCTGGAGGAGTGAGGAATCGAACCCAGATCTCCAGATTAGGGTCTGCCACTCCTAATCACTACACCACACCGGATCTCATAACCAGCATGACTACTAAGAGCTGCTTTGGACTTTACAAAATCCCTAAAAAAATAAAGCCTGGGATATAAAGATCAATTGCACAATCCCTGGGGTTCTTTGGGCTTGTGTTTGTGGAAGAACACATATCTTCATTTGACCCCCCAAAGGTTCTGTACCAGATAGGTTTCTGTTTATCAGCACAAATATTTCATTCCTTGCTTCCAAAAGTGGAAGCACACATAGCAGGCCCTCCAGATTTGATCTTAAATGTTGGTTATAAACAAGAAGGTGCCCCTTGAAACACCAAGGATCCAGGCCATTTAATTTCTGATGTCACATCACGTTTACTAGGCAGATTCTGTTGACAGCGTGGTTGCCATGACTTAGAATTCAGAGTCAGAGTCTAACTATGCACTGCATTGTCTTCACTTCCTCCTCAGGTCTGCCATGAAGACAATGAGATGTGCCTGGTGGCTTCCATGCCTGGAACTCAATTGCCAGTTGTACGGGGGATATGATTCATATCGGGAACAAAGTGAATGTGAAAAGGAAATAGTTCAGAGGAGCCACAATTTGCTTCACTGGGGGGGGGGGGGGGAATGCCTAATGGGGCAAACAGTGACCTCCAGGGCCATTTTGGAAATAGGGAAAATTTCAAAATCTTTCATTGAGAGTCTTATCCTCTCTAATGTTTACGGGTGAGGACTAGACCACCCACTTGGCCATCAGTGACAGACAAGCTCCCCTCCCATCATCTCCACTCAATCCTTTAAGCAATGGGAGAAAAAGCGGGGGGGGGGGGTAGTCTGACAGCATAGATGCCGTGACGTCACCTCTGGGTGATCACTTGGAAACGATGTCACAGTAACACACACACACACAACCTGCCCAGGCCCCACTTCACCACAGTTTCCAAGATCAGAAGGTCCAGAACTAGAAATCCTACTGAGTGCCCATCAGAAAGGCAGTGAAATACAGACAGCTGCAGACCAGATGGAAGCTTCTGTATACCAGGGAGTGGGGGCTCCAGACACATAAAGGAAAAAAAACTGCTTCTTACAGTAAAAGGAAATCCCACCTAACTCCAAGTGGCCAGATGGGAAGAGAATACGCTGATTTGCCTTGGCATGTTAAAAACAGTTAAGAATCAGTCAAAGGAACAAATGAAAGAAAGGAGAACAGGAAATTGGCCAGCTCAAGCCTCTTAACTTGTAACAGTCTGGAGGATGAGGGTTTGGCTGGGAAAGGTTTTCTCCATCATTTCCTCTCTACGCTTGATGAGTCCTTGTGGGCAGGCTCATAGCAGCTCATCTCACATTTGACCAACACTTGGAACAGAGAACAACAAACTCTAAAGTAGGACCTCCTACCTGGGTCAGTATTTTCCACAGGTTTCTCACTAATGACTTCTGTAGGGTGAAACCCGATCTCTTCCAACCATGGATGAAGATCATAATATGCATCAGCGACTTGCTGCAGAACATAGATGCAATACTCCGCAACTTCCTCTCCTTTGCTCTGGGCTAGATCCAAAATTTTACGGACCTATTTAAAGACCACACAGACACTGAGGCTGCTGCATATGTTATGTCTCTAAAACACTGATCTTTGGAGCAGAACAACATTGCCCATCTTTCCCTTAGTGCTACTATTGCGTTAGATCCGATTCAGGACTAATAACTAGTTAACTATACAAATGTAGCAGGGGAAGGAGTCTGGCTTGAGGAGATGGGGAGAGAGGGTTGTTTGCTTATTTTTCCCCCAATTCCTGATTTCAGCTGCTTCTGGCCCTACAAGCATCAATCAGTGAAGTTATGGAAGTGATAAGAGGGGGTAGCAAACAGCTTCTGATCTAGTCCATTTCACTTCAAGGCCATATTTTTAAAAAGTGCTTGGATAAACGGATTTATTGGGGCTGGTAACTGAACAAGATCTGATCAACTCAAACCAGCCTATTGGAGCACTTCCTAAGGAAGTAGGCCATGGGCCTCTTGTTCATTGGCCCTGTTTTCCCAATACTCAACTATCTATGAACAAATTATAAATATTTTTCTGCCAAGTGAGAAGTTAACATGGTGAGAACAGGTACAGTGATCTATACTGAGCTGTCCTACAACTACATCCCATGAGTGTCCACTACATTGAAGTTTTGAGACATTTTATATCCTCTCCCTTTATAGCCTGTCTTGTCTTGTGGCTAACCAAGCTAATTGTTCTGTGGGATGATCTGAAATAATCTGTCTGGCTTGCTTCTCTAATCACACCTTAATTTGAAAACAGAACATGCACCAAGGGCTGCTTCATATGTCATTACTTCAACAGGTATCAAACAATACAGGTCTTCAAGGCTACAATCCAGCATATTGTTACAGCTACATTACAAATCCCATGAGTTAAGGACTGTAGCATAAAACTGCAACACCTTTACACCCAACAGTCTTTCTTTCACCTCAAAGCATTTCACAAATATCTGAAATGTGCAGCATTCAATCACTGTTGAATATTGAGCTATACTTGTGCTGTAGCCATCATTATCCGATGTGGACAAGTCAGGCCATTTGTGAAAAATTACCATAGAGCAGTGGAGCCATAATATCCAATGACTTGTTTTCATAAATTAATGTTTTCATAAATTCATGCATGTATTGTTGTTGTTATTATTATTATTATATCTGTTTACATCAACCCATGCAATTTTACACATACCAGTATCCAACTTAACTCTAATAATGTGTGCCACAGTCCTTAGAGTGGCTTGATGTATACAGTAGCCACCATCATCATCCCGGCCACAATACATGCCATTGTGTAAAGTAATAACTTAACACGCCAGCAAAAAATACAGACTTTCTGTAAAGCCAGGGAAGAAATGGGCTGTTCTGTTACAAGCTCTCTGATTAGCAGCCAAACAATGTAAATGCATTTCCAACAGAACAATCAGAGTCATTAAGAAGCAAGGAGGTCTGTCCCATGAGGAATTCATAAACACACAAACATCTTGACTGACCACAGAAAAGAGCACAGAAACTCTGAACTCTGAATAACTGGTTCGTCAAGTAAATCGGTCAGAGAAGGTTGGGAAGTAATAATTATTAACTGGAAAAACAGCCCAAGAGGCGCCCATTTCAGTTTGTGAAAGAATTAACTCTTGAGGCAGGAAATCGAAGGACTTGCAGCTTTTGAAAAGGAAGAAAGCATCAGCCCTTCCAGGCAGCCAGCATGCGTATGGACTTATTGACAGAAGGAAACAATTATTACTTTGAAATGGTGTAATGAAGACTCATTATCTCTGTCTCTTCACACAAAAACAAGCTGAGACACAACACTGAGGATTCTGCCTCCGATGATATCCGTATCAGCAGAGACAATGTACAGGCAATTTTATATAGTGTATTCCAGTGGCCATGCCTGAACTCTACTAGTCACTCTCATGCACAAAGGGGTTGATCCACACTAATGCTTCCCCAGCACAAGGATTCCCATTCACACAGCACCATTTTCCCACTTCCTCTCTCCCATGGCAATCTGAAATGCCCCCCCCAAAATCTTGTTTCTGGGGGTCCCCTCTCCTCAAAGTCCAGGATATGGTGGAGTGGAGGTACAGACTTCAGTAGACAGGGGGTAGGAAAATCACTCTCCGTGAGTAGAAATCTTTGTGCCTGCAGAAAAGTTTAGTCTGGATTCAACCAACAGAGACTATAATTAATTTTCCACATTACCCAGGGAACCTGCTTTTCAGAGAAGTCAAGTAAGATTATTCCAGAGTTCTCCTCTGCTCAGCTTTCCAAAGATGGATTTTTCCTCCAAGGCGGGCTAAAGCACCCTAAGAAGGACTAGGTCTAATCTGGCACATTCACATGAACAATTCAGGTGCGAGGTTATTCCTTTTTTGCCTCCTGGTTTTAATGGGCTCTGAGTAGGCATGATCTCCCAGAAACAGAATGGAACATGTATGCTCTAAGCATTCAAAAGAGGAAGCAGCAGGAGCAAAAGATGGATGAGAACACGTAGCCCCCATTACATTACCAATCACACTTTAAATAAACATGCTCTGGGTGTAAAACAGAAAGCTGAAACAAGATCCAGTACCTTGTCTGCTTGTGTGGGATACTGGGCAACAATTTCTGCATCCTCAGTTGATAAATATTCATTCTTAATCAAGTTGTCAATCAAACACTGGGTGTTGCGGATTCTGCTGACCAGCAGTTCTCTGTGTACTTTCAGTAAAGTGATGAAAGATGGTGGGCTGGATCCTGAAGGTGCTTGAGATCGATTCTCTACATTACCAGTCAGCTGACTTTCCATGGTGATGACAGCAAGATGCCGTTTGTTCCACGATCATTTTTGGAAAGGTGCAGAAGTGTGGTATAAAGTCAAGTTGAGTGCTAGTTTCAAGGGGATCACAGGATTGTCCTTTGCCTTGCTGGACCTGCAAACAGCACACAATACCCATTCAATACAGCCAGAGCAAAAAGGAAACATTCTCTAGCACTGTTTCTTGCAAGGACATTTGTAGATATTTACATAACCAATTAATTCATGCAGACTCTATAGAAAAGGAATATCTGCTATGTCTTCAGAAACATAACTCTCTGAATCATGCCTATTTTACCAAAGGAAGTGTGCTCAGAGTCTCATGATTTGTGGGTGAGTGGGTGGGTGGGTATCTGTGTGTAAGAATCTGAAGATCAAACTAATGCAGCCACAGGCGACCACTAAACCGTTAAAGTGTAGTGCAAAAATTAAAACAAGACTTAGCTGGAGTGGGTAGGGAGAACCTCGGTCTGTGCTACTGAACCCTGCTGGAACCAACTCTGTGGGATCAGTGCAGTTCCCCTTTCTATTTTTAGGGCATGTTTAGCAAACTGCATGCAAAAAAGCTCTTTTTTTGTTTGAATACAACACTCCTTCTGCAAGAGAGGAGGGACAGTGAAACCACTGGCACACATGTGTAAGAAACAATTAACCACATTGCAGTGAACTGCTTGCTTTAAGTTTAAAATGCAACCCCTGAGCTTCCTAAGAAACCACTAGTGATTGAAAGACAAAAGCAGTCACACTTCCCAGAAATTGAACAATTTTTTAGAAAATCTGAAATATGCAACCTAGAATGACCTAACTCATGATATGTTCTTCAACTTTATTCATTAAAAAATGGATGGCTACAGTTTTAATACAACATAGAAAAACCCTGCTTGCAATAGAGGGGCAGGAAATGCAGATATTCCAAGAGCATAATAAGAAATACTCAAAGAGTACCCAAAATACCCAAAGACAGGAAAAAAAGAGAAATGGCATTTATGTTTTTGGATGCAGAGCTTCTGACAATGTATTTTAGTTATTTCTAATGAAAGTCTTACAAAATATGAACTGTGCAACAGATTTTTTAAACGAGATGCAAGGTCTTTTTCAAAAGGGCAAGCTAAAATGTTAATAAATAGATCTGTAATGGAAAAAAATAGCAAAAGGAACACAACAAGAATTTCCAGTATCACTCATATTATTTATTCTGGCAATGGAAATAACAGTTACAAATAATAGGCAAAATATATGGATCTCTGGAATAAAAACTGATACAGATGTGTATAAAATGAAAAGTTATGCAGATAATGTTGTATCAGTAATAAAAACCAAATATCTCTTTGAAATATATAATGGAACAAATAAATAATTTGGAATATTGTATCTAGTTCTGGGCACCACAATTCAAGAAAGATATTGACAAGCTAGAGAGTGTCCAGAGGAGGGCGACCAAAATGGTAAAAGGCCTGGAATTCATGTCCTATGAGACTCAGAGCGCTAGGTATATTTAGCTGGAGAAAAAAAGATTAAGGGGTGACATGATTGCCATGTTTAAATATTTGAAGGGATGTCATGGTGACATGTTGATGTCATGCTGAAGAGGAAGCAAGCTTGTTTTCTGCTGCTCCAGAGACTCGGACACAGAGTTGTGGATTCAAACTACTGGAAAAAGATTCCACCTAAACATTACAAAGAACTTCCTGATGGTAAGGGCTGTTCGATAGTGGAAAAGGCTGCCTCAGAGGGTGGTGGAGTCTCCTTCTTTGGAGGTTTTTTAACAGAGGCTGAATGGCCATCTGTCGGGTGTGCTTTGATTGTGTGTTCCTGCATTGCAGGGGGTTGGGCTTGATGGCCCTTGAGGTCTCTTCCAACTGTTAATTATTCTATGAGGTGACGTAGAAATATCATAAATAAACCCCAGGACATGACCAAAACTCCCATGATTTAGCAATCTGTGCTGATCAGACACATCCAGCTTCATTACAACTTTCCATTTTACTCATACAGCTCTGGTAGGTATCTTGGTTGCTGCTTACTCAGAGGAAACTGATGCAAACTGCTATTAAAACATTGCATTGTTCTTGACGTTACAACACGCAAAGGAGTGCTACCAATTTAAGGCAGAGTCGATATAGCTCTTATGAAGAGAAATATATCAGGACTGAGAGATGAAAATTTCATCATATATCTAATGCCCATTTAAAACACGAGGGAACAAACTGTAATCAATCAGGGAAAAAAGAATAGGAAACATACATCCACTTTATCCTGTGCACAATTTATTTTGGCCCCTTGTTTTTTGCAAAACAATTTGAAAAACACTATCTTGGAAGTCCTTAAATAAAATTGCACAGTAGTAATCTGTAGGAAATCTTTCTTGGCAATTAGGGACAGAAGATTGAAACTGTGGATTTTTCTCTTCACTTGAGGGTCAATATTCACTGTTACCTGTTCACTCTTGGCTGTCTGTCTTGGAGTTTTGGCTAAAGAGTGGCTGATGCATTTCAGTGTCCGAATTGCCTAACATAAACATGACACAAATTGGTTCTGGTGAGTTTTCCGGGCTGTGTGGCCGTGGTCTGGTGGATTTTGTTCCTAACGTTTTGCCTGCATCTGTGGCTGGCATCTTCAGAGGTGTATCACAGAGAAAATTCTGCTTCTCACAGTGAGAAACAGACTTTTCTCTGTGATACACCTCTGAAGATACCAGCCACAGATGCAGGTGAAATGTTAGGAACAAAATCCACCAGACTACGGCCACACAGCCTGGAAAACCCTCCAGAACCAGTTGAATCCGGCCATGAAAGCCTTCAACAATACATTACACAAATTCCTGAGACGAGGGTGTGCCTCTTTCCATAGAAACAAGAAACTCCAGGACTGGAATGTAGCCTCAAAAAAGCAGGAACTATGTTAGTATCAGTGAAGCAATTACTATTAAACTTTCTGAGTTTACTATGCATACATAGAGAGATTTAATTTTTCTACACATGAGAATCATGTTGGGAGAAAAAAATTACTAATAAAGTCTCTACATTTTAAAATGTTTTCATGGAAAAAAACTGACTTAGATGCCTAGGCACTGCTCAGTCTCGACTGAAAGCTACCTTTCCTCCCCCTAAGCTGCTAATGTTATAAACAGATTTTCAACTTATGGAAACTCAACACTGACCAACTAGCAAACTGGAAGCAACAATTCACACAACTTGGCCAAGCAATCATCTGGCACCTTTATCAAGACTAACTGGAATTTTTCTTATCCCAAGATCTACCACCACAATCCTAAACAGAGTTACAGCAGTTCTGTGTATGGTCTAGTGGAGACACAGGGGAGGCAAAGTCATAAGCTAACCAGAAATCCTTCAGCTGACCCTGCCAAGGAATTGCTAATATTTAAAAATGTGTATCTGCCTTATATTGACTCAGACCAGTCTTCCATCTAGTTCAGTATTGTCTGCTCTGGCTGGCAATGGCTCTCCAGGATCTCAGGCACAGAAAGGTTTTTTTCCAGCACCTGTAGTTGAAGATGTCAGAAACTGAAGCTGGGACCTTCACACAAAAAGCATTTGGTCAATAACTGCCCCTCCTTTCTTTCTCAGGAGGACTGCGGGGAAGTAGCACACATGACTGAAGTTGGGTCCTGATTTTCTAATGAGGGTTAACAAGAAGTCAGCATTGCATCAACACATGGTCATTCTTGAAGATGAAAAAAGTCCCATCGAGGTGCAACCAACTCATGGTGACTCCATTCACTGAGTGGTTCAGGCAAGAGACGAACCACTGCCTTCCTCTGATTCTTGCAGAAGTAGCAGTACATTTAAATAGTAAGCTTGGAGGCTCAACTTGATTTAATTGTAAAGTTTTGTAAGCAACACATTTGAACATCATGTATAGGAAGAACTCTGTTGCATCAAGCCAAGGGTCTGTTAAGTTGAATTTCTTTTTGAATCACTGGCTAGCCAGATTACCCCGCCCCCCCAAGAGCCCAAGTAGGATAAAGACAACAGGAAGTATTAATCACATGCCCACTGCCTTTAAATCAAGAGGAGGGGGAAAAGAGTCTGGATTTATATCCCGTCTTTCTCTCCTGCAAGGAGACTCAAGGTGGCTTACAAACCATTTTCCCTTCCTTTCCCCACAACAGAAACCTTGTGAGGCAGGTGGGGTTGAGAAAGTTCTGAAGAACTATGACTAGCCCAAAGTCACCTAGCAGGTTTCATGTGCAGGAGCATAGAAACAAATCTGGTTTAGACTCCACTGTGCATGTGAAGGAGCGGGTAATCAAACCCGGTTCTCCAAAGTAGAGTCCACCACTTTTCACCACTGCACTATGCTGGCTCTAAAGAGATTTGTAGCAAATTATTATTGATGGACTTGGTGGTGGAAAGTGTCATCAAGTAAGTGTCATCAAGTCAACTTATGGCAACCCCGTAGGGCTTTCAAGGCAAGAGATTAACAGAGATGGATTGCCACTGCCGGCCTCTATGTAGAAAACCTCGGCTTCCTTGCTGGTTTCCATCCAAGAACCAACCATGGCTGACCCCGTTACCAAGGTCTTATGAGATTGGGCTAGCCTGGGTAAACCTGATCATGTAACTGATAGGCTTAGGCCCCCCATGAATTTTCTAATCCTCTTTTAAGATAATAAAATGAAACCACATAAGGGCAATCTGAGATGACAAATTAGGACAACATACTAGTTCGGTTACAAGGCACCTGACCTTGGTGAACCTCTGGGCATTTTGAGAATTTTGAGAACAGGCAGCAGATGTCACAACAAAACAGCTGCGATGGGGTTGGGGGTCCAATCACAAAATACTGGGCAATGCCAAGCATCCTATTATGTACATGGCTGTGTCCACATGGGTATTCCCTGCAAATGAAATGGCTCCTGAGCTCTTCTGAAGAACTTCCTACTCTAGTGAAACTGAGGAAAGCCATAGTTATTGGCTCTTTGCTCTGTGGGAGAGATTCTTTCAGAAAGAAGCAAGTTGACACTAGACAGCATGTTAGTAGGTGCTACAGCATTCACTGGCACTGAGGCCTGCTGGGTTAGTCAATTACCTCCCTCCCCACCAAAACACTGATTAGAATAAAGAGGGCAGAGGACGCAAACAGAGTTTCTGTGAGCCAAGAAGATCAACCCAAGGTGCTATCTGTGGAGTATTTTAAAAGTCAGCCTGATTGTGAAGGCAGCAAGGAAGTGAACACCATGTTGCTACAATGGACAAGAACAGGAATGGCCAAATTGAGACTGCGGCTAGTAAGATTTTTATTGATCTTTCATGGAGGCCACAACCACCTGAGTTGTCCAGAGAGCAATTCAGCCCAGATGGGTGACTCCTGAAGTCTGTTGGGTGGGTTTTCAATGCGTGAATGGGGAACCCTCTCCCTGAATTTCAAAAGGCACTCCCCTTGTTAGGCCGACATAAACCACAACTTAAAAATACAAGAATGATCACCCAAATGCTACCAAATTATTCCTCCAATTTCAGCCTTCAAGGAATCTGTGAATCAACACTGGTGTTAAAAAAGAGGTTTCTGGACTATTGGTGACTTCTCTATTGCTTATGGAAATAAACCATATATTGCTCCCGGCTCCAGACATGTCAGTAGGACAATCTAATACATACAGCCTCCTGTCGGTTCAGCCCTTTGCAGAGGATGCTGCCAAGACCAGCTCTCAACATCAGTGCCCTCCTGGGTCATCTCTTCCCCCACTTTATTATTTTTTTGTAACATCCAGTCTGATTAAGAGTTCTGGGGACTGGAAAGCTTGCACGCTCTTTTGCACAGTGCTGGTTAGTTCTTCCTCAAAAAGGGTATCCCTAGACAGAGTTCTTGGTTTTTGATTTTGCCGAGGATCCAGCAGTTTGCAAACAACTTTCTCCTTTCAAAAGTGCGAGAGGGGAGTCTCTCGGCTCCGTCACACTGAACTCTCTCCTGCTGCTAGTCTACATGATTCAATCAAAGCTCCATCTTCTTTCTTTTTAAAGATTAGCATCCTGAAATGTAGACGGAAAGCGGGGGCACAGCCCTCTGGGGGTTTTCCAGTCCACCCGGCGCCCCAAAACACCCCCCACTCTACGCCACCGAAACCAAGCGGCGCCGGGGCAGCTAAGTGCCACTCCCTTGGCTTTTAAACTCCCATCCGGGCTTCCCCTCCCCTCCCGTTAAAAGATCACTGGATCCCAGGAGCCACTCCAGGAGGTCAGAGTGGCGATCCGCCACAGGGGCGTGGCGCGCAGCGTGAAAGTCCACGAGCGTTTAGGTGGGGCTGCTGCTCCAAGTCCTCCAACCGTTGGGGGGAGGGACACGGACGAGATGCTCCCCTTTTACTCTCTCCAACCCCCCCCCCCCCCCCCCAGTCATGCATTTGCATTTGGAGGGGCGAATCCCGCCGAACTAGTGCGAAGAGCAACTTTCCTTGCAAACTTACCAGCAACCGGACGAGACGAAAGGTGCAGGAGGCGGCCCCGGCGGCTGCTTCTCCCAGACCTCCTGGCCCTGCCGGGCGTCCCTCGAAGCCGCCGCCCCCGAGACCGGGGAGAGGGAAGGGCTGCCCTCCTTGCTTCGCCTCGCAGTGCCCTCTGCAGGAGCCGCGCTCCAAGGCCAGGAAGGGAGCGACTGCAGCAGGCTGGGTCAGGGTGGCAAAGCGGAGGCAGCGCGGCCTTTAGCGGTCTGTGACATTTAACGTGCAAAAATAACCAGCTTGTGCAGCAGGCGCGTTGTGCAGCAGACGGGACCTTCCTGCGTTTTGCATGGGGTGGGGGTTGCCGCCCTAATTTGCTTTGCCGGTAAATCCCCTGAAGTTTAACAAGTTGGTTTCACTGTTGCGAACAGCGCGGGACGCACTGCGCTGAATGGCTGCCACAAAAATTGCTGCCAACACCTTCCCTTCTCTCTCCCTTGTGCACTCCCTGCGTTTTGTACAAATGTATTGGCACAGATCAGCAGTTTGGGGGGGAAGAGAAAGAGGCTGGGAAATTTGAATCTTTCTAGGATTGTGAAACAGGTCGAATCATACAGAAACAACTGACTGGAGAATAAAGCAGGGGCCGCCCAGTCTAAGCTTCTGCTGTTTGGTTTTATGGCATTGGATGGATCGCTCTGGAATTATGTCTCCCTACATTTTAGTAAAATGTCTGTGAAAAGATTTTTAGATAAATAATGCAATAATGACAGTAGACACCATGTTAAAGACATTTGAAGCCACATGTGCAGCAATGGAAGAGTCACATGAGAAACCATTAGGGTACTCTCACTACTGCAACTGGAGTGTTAGGCTAAGATCTGGGGAACCCAGTTATGAATATCCACTCTGCCATGGAACATTCCGAGTGACCTTGGGCAAGACCACTCTTTCCAGCTGTGCCTACTTCACAGGGTTATGATAAACTGGGAAGGGGAGAATGTGAGCTGTTTGGGGTTCAAATTGGAGAGTAAAGAAGGAAGCAAGGAGTTAAATCAATAAGAGCCAGACTATGTGGTGGGCAGCGTCATCTTCACATGCTATTTCCCTTCACAGTATGAAAACAAGGCAGGTAGTCTGCTAGAGCAGAATATTGAGCCACTATCTTGCTGACTTTCATTTCAGAAACTTCAGAAAAAGCAAGAATTAAATACAATGAGTTCTCCAGCACCATGTAAACACTGCAAGAGAACCAAGATCTAAATATGAGCAGTCAGTGTGATGCAGTGGCAAAAAAGGCTAATGCAGACATTAGGGGTGTATCAACAGTCATAATATCCAAATTGCAAGATGCCACAGTCTTGCCAGACACCGCATTGATTGGGCTGCATCTGGAGTATTGCGTGCAGCTGTAGAGGTCTTATTTCAGAAAGGATGCAGACAGAATGGAATGGGTGCAGAGCAGACAACGAGAATGATCAAGAGCATGAAGACCAAGCCCCACAAGAAAAGGCTAAGGAATTTGGGAATGTTCCGTTTGGAGAAGAAGAGGTTGAGGGTGGAGATTATTGCTCTTTTGAAGTATTTCAATAGCTGTCACTTAGAGGAGGGTAGGGAGGTGTTCCTGTTGGCAGCAGAAGATAGGACTCACAATAAATGGGTTAAATTATGAGTGAAAGATATTGGCTGGATAGTGGGAACAATTATTTATAATATGAGTAGTTCAGCAGTGGAATCAGCTGCTTAGAGAGGTGGAGATGAGCTCCCCCTCACTGGCAGTCTTCCAGCAGTGGGTGAAAAAATACTTGTCAGAGATGCTTTAGAGTAATTCTACGCAGAGGTAAGGTGAGGGGAAACTTCGCCCGCAGTGCGCATGCGCCCTGCATCCCTGCCACGGCAGAGCCTGCCTCTGCCCTGGAACGCCCCCCCCCCCACGGCCTGGCCACGCCTCCATCCGGGGCATCACACCCCACCCTGTTGGCGCTATGCCTTTGCACCTATGTTGAGCAGGGAGGTTGGACTAGATAGCCTGTGTAACCCTTTCCCATCTTCTAAGATGGTGGAATGGTAGAATAGAATCATAATTTCATAGTTTATAGCAAAATTCCAGGTAGCATTATTTCCTTATAATCCACTGAAGTCAAGGAGTTTAGAAGGGTACAAATTCTAATTTGGATTATCCTGTTAATTAGGAATACAGAAAGTACTGCAGGGTACTCCATTTGAAATGCATGTCAACAATTATAAAAATCAGTGTGCAGATAACGCTCAAGTAGAATCAATGCAGATGAACCAGAACAGAGCGGTTCCAAAATAGTTAATTTATTATGTTGTCTTCTCAGAAGCACTGACTGCAGCTTCAATTTCTTCAAACACTGGTACATTTCCCATATAGTTGTTGGTTTCTATAGTGTCTAATTTCTTCTGATAGTCAATCGGCAAACCATTCTGCTTTGCCCCCATACAGATGACCTACAAACGAAGGCACAAGTGGAGTTACAATCTAATAGTGACATTTTATCGCCATTGATCACAAAACGAAATGGAAAATGGATTAAGGGAATAGATTGTGGCCCTTTCACACATGAATGTATACTACCAGATTTCTCTGCATTTGATGACTGGTAGCTGAATGAGTAAACTCAATCTACTGAAAGTTACAACATATATAAGAATTCTTCCTGCTCTCGGAGCAGCGATAACTCATTCATACATACAGATCACCACTTGATGCTGCAAGTGATAAGCTTTCACACATCAAGGACAAATTCACATCAATACATTGCCTTGTAGCCTAATACTAAGCACAGCAAAAGTTGAAGACTTTCTCTAGAGTGGTGAACCGACTCAACCAGGATCTTGGGAGTCCTGGATTTAAATCCCAACCCTGCCACAGAAACTTACTGGTGACCTTGGGTGACCAGCAAGTGACTCTACCCTCACCTTAAGCTACCCTCAGTAGGTTGTTGTTATAAGGTCAGCAAAGACAATGATGTAACCTGTTTTGAGTCTTCCATTGGGGAAAAATAGGGGATAAATATCTGATCAAATAAATACAGCACAAGTGAAGGGCAAGCCGTTTGAAGCCTCCATATGCTTTGCTGAACAGTCCAATACAAGCCACAGTGCAGGTATCACCCTTGACATGCTGATTATTGCCCTATGCAAGAGACAGCACTGAATCATCTAAATTCACCTTAAGATCCAAATGTTTCACATCCAAGGAAGTTTTTGTACCATTTCATATTTTATACACGATCAGCAATGAAAGTGTATTATGTGTTTTCCCTACTCACAGATAATATTTACAGGGGTGGTCTTAGCTAATGGCCAGTAAGGGTGGCTGCTCATGGACCAATACTGGGAAGCCTTAACCACCTCCAGCCCTGACATACAGATGTAGCTGACTTGGAGAAAGCAGCTGCTTTTTCTCCCCGAAATGGGGGTGGTACCTCCTACGGATATGTTTTTTCTGTCACACCATTAAACCGAATGTGTCAGAAAAACAAGGGCTGCTTTCAGTCATGATGGGTGGGATCCAACCATTTTTCCCAACTGGTGAAAAACAGAGGAGGGTCCCCCTTTAATTATAAAGAAGACACTGGTAGGGATTGTGAGAGATGTGCATGGATAAAAGCCATGTGGGCTGGGGGATATAGTAAACAGGAATTAAGCGGCATTGAGTGAAAAAACAAACTGGATCCATCCCTTTGAGAAGAAACTCTTTCACAAAGGCCCTGCAGGTATGCCCCATTCCTTCTTACAAACATTGAAACAATAATAGATCACCCTATGGCACACTAAACACCATTTACCATTCAGATATCATACACAACAGTTTTTTAAAAAGCAGTTTCAGTGTCTTCCATTCTCAGCATTTGCCAGAGCTGTGAGAAGCAACCCTAATAATCAGAGATTTGCATTCACCGTTGTCAAAATGTGGAGTTCTAGTAAGAGAGATGCTAATAAGTAGAAATATTTCTAACTGCTGCTTGACTTATTAAAGCAGGAAGCTGTACCCTCAGCATGATATGATTGTTTAAAAAAAATACCAGTAACAGCATTCAGACACTGACTACAGCACAAAATGAACAGCCTCAAATGATTTTAAAATAACGTATTTTAATGTACATAAAATGCACAGACAGATAATAGGGAAATGAATCTAGAGGCAAGCAAGATAATTTTTTTTACAAGCACAACTGAGAAAAGGGAACGGAATCTTAACAAGCCATTCTAAACGAAGTTACACCCTCCCAAGCCCACAATGGCCTTGGTGGTAGAAAGTGTTCTCAATTTGTGGTGAAACCATAGAGTATTCAAGGCAAGAGACCAACAGAGGTGGTTTGCCATTGCCTTTCTCCTTGGTGGTGGCCCTGGATATCCTTAGTGCTGTCTCATCCAAGAGACAACTTAGGACCAACCCTGCTTAGCTTGTGAAATCAAGCCAGTCTGAGCCATCCAGATCAGGACACAATTTGCTCAGGACGTAACTCTGTTTAGGATTGCACTGATCATCTTGACAGGCAGGCAGATTTAAAAATACTACAAGTTTGGAGAATTTAAATGTAAGGTGCAAAAAAGTCAACTAGCTGTGTTTATTCTACTAACATCTTTGGTTCCAATATCCACATACTATAGCTGAAAACAAATAATGTATTGTGGACTGTATGTGTCGTTAAGCGTCTCCCAAACCATTTGAGACATGCAGCAACATTACCAAAGGAACAGATCTTGCAGGTTCAGCTAGTTCCAAGCATTCGTCATGCATATGGAGCAAATTAATATGACTAGTGGATCTCTACAACTGGGCTAGAACACCTCCTCTGCTCTCACTTTTCACCTCTGTGCAACTTCCCACCCAAGCTAACAGGAGTGGAGAGAGGTATTTCAACCGCACCTCATCTACATGCCAGTTTGGATCGTGCACAAGTTTGGCAATGGGAAAAGAACCACCCTTCTGTGCACCATTGACTGTGATGAGGCTGCAAGCAGGCTGATGCCACATCTGCTGGCTCAGCTAGTAAAAGAGCTTTTTACTGTTCTCTGCTCAGAGATACCGGTTTCTGCCATAGTTATAGTGTAGCAATAACTAAGTCATGTGTTCCTAGAAGTTAAAATTCATTGTCAGACAATGGGCAAAATACTTCATTGGCTCAGTTTCCTGGAACTAATACCAGTGGTGTATTTGCCTAGGGACAGGGGGTACCTTCTGTCCCTGGGCACCACTGATCTGGTCATGTGGGGCCCTCCTGCAAAATCAGCCCCCCACGCAGAGGCGTAGCTCCAAGGAGATGGGGGAGTGCAATGCACCCTGTGGGGGGCGTGGCAGGGGCATTCCAGGGCGGATGTGGCGTGGCTTGGGCAGAGGACACACCAGTGCACTGGGCGCTTTTCCCCCTTGCTCTGTCCTTGCCCCCATGTGACCAGGAAGACGGAAAGGAAGCAGGAAGTCCTGCTGCCTTGTCGGCTTCTGGCGTCTTCGGCACCACCCATGTCATTATCTAATGAGCAGGGAAGCCAGAGGACCCCCCAAGCCTCGCCCCCCTCCCAGCTGCCAGCTCTCCGCAAGCCCCGCCCCCTTCCCGGCTGCCAGCTCTGAGCCGGCAGTCTCTTCTGCCAAGCTTATAAAAGCAAAGGCCCCAGCACAGAGCTTTCCAGTTGCTTCTGTCCTCTCCAGAGGGGAGAGCAGAAGGGACCGGCAGCTGGGAGGTGGCAGGGCTTGGGGGTTGGGCTGGGGGTGGGCCAGCCCCAGGCGTAGCAGGGGGCGCCCAGAGAACGGATGTCTCCAGGCACCATTCTCCCTGGTACGCCTCTGATTAATACCATAATGCAACTCTGCTCTAGATGAGGAACAATGTTCTCATCAGCTCACGCACAAGCTTTTCTCTCATGCAATCCTAAACAGTTACGCCCTTCTTAGCAAAATTCATTTCTGTGGACTTGGAAGGGTGTAACTCTACTTGGGACTGCACAGTTAGAATCACAAAACATACTTACTTTTTTATAGTGTGGAGAAGGAAGATTCTGTACATAGTCATTCATCTCATAACTTCGACATCTGAGTGTTTTACCTTCTTGAGTGTTAACATTAACTTCTATCGGGACATAAAGACCACTTTCAACTCCCTCTTGTCTGAAACAGAAGTCACAACTTTCACATCAAACCAAAACCATGAAAGCAAATGCAATAATTTGTCTATTTAAAGGTTGTTTAGTGAGCACTATGCAATATCAGAAAAAAAATATTTTAACAATATTTTCCAGGAATGTTTTAACCTCAGACTGCCAGCAACACCATGTTTATGCAACTAGGTTGTGTCCCAACAGCAGTTTTGTGTGCTGCTAGCAGCAAAATTTACTGTTAAATTGAAAGTGAAAGAGAAATAAAGTCTTGCAACATTTTATAGACAGAACAGCTCTCTATGATAACCCTGTTAAGTCTCTTAATCTCCTGTGGATACAGAAAGGATCAACAGAGTTTTCACATGCTGGCGGTCTGGATGTACACTGTTTGTACATGCACATGCACATACCAAATGATTTAAAAATAAGAACCAGTCATTTTAAGAAATAAGTTACAAGACATGGGGTTTTAATGATGGTACCCTTGCCAGAAGGAACGACTATCTCCTGTAGACCTTTCCCTTCCTAGTTTGGTGCATCCCAAATAATCTGCAAAAATACACAGATGCACATGTTCAAACCTGTGATGGGTTGAAATCCCACCCCAGATCACTGATGCCCAACTTGGTACTTTTGATGAATTCTTCCCAAAACCACAATCCCAGTCCTGGCATTTCTCCACCACACTGGAATAGGACACATTTCAGAAGAACCCCCTTCCCATCCCTTATGCTTGCAGGAAGCAGCCATTCAGAAACAGTTGCCTCCATTGTAGGAAGATGCTTGGCTTGCAACTTCCCAACATGTTCTGATTGGTCTAAGCCTCCCATGTAATTGACATGGCCCACATAGTAGCCACTGTGCTTGTGCTTACTACAACTCCAAAACTGCCTACTGACTCAACAAAATTGAAGATCCCTGTTTATCAGGGCATCTTCCTGGGGTGGATTGAGAAGAAGATTCCTTTTCTAGCTATTCATTTGCATATCAAGCAGTACTGGCACAAGAAAGCAGCGCCCTCATGCCAAACAGGGATGGTAGCTCAGCACCTCTGAAGCAGCAAGTTCCCCTTTAACAGAGTTCTTCCTGTTGCCCCACCCACTGGCGTAATGCCCATTGGGCAAGGTGGGCAGCTGCCCAGGGCATCACCTTGTGGGGGGCATCAAAATGCTGGGTTCGTTTTTGGGTATTTTAGTGGTTTTCCATTTTTGGCCTGCAGGGGGTGCAGTTTTTAGGCTAGCGGCACCAAAATTTCAGCGTATCATCAGGAGACTGTCCTTATGCTACCCCCCAAGTTTGGTGAGGTTTGGTTCAGGGAGTCCAAAGTTATGGACTCCCAAAGGGGGTGCCCCTACCCCCCATTGTTTCCAATGAGAGCTAATAGGAGATGGGGGCTACAGTTTTGAGGGTCCATAATTTTGGCCCCCCTGGACCAAACTGCACCAAACTTGGGGGGTATCATTAGGGCAGTTTCCTGATGATATGCTGAAGTTTTGGTGCTGGTATGTCTAAAAATGCACCCCCTGCAGGTACCAATGTCCTGGTGCAAAAAAAAATTGGTCGTGGTGGAGTGGCTGCCCATGGGGGGGGGGGGGGGCATCCAACTCAGGTTTTGCCCAGGGCTACAGTTTGCCCGGGGCTGCCTCGTTACGCCCCTGGCCCCACCACTGCTGTCAATTAAAAGTATCATGTGAAAGCACCCAGAGTAGAGCCCTTTATAAGAAACAAAATTCCTTACAGTGCTGTCATCCATGACTGTGTATCTTACACCTCCTGCAGCAAAAATCAAACATGAACCCTGGCTCTCACTAAATCACACTCTGTAACAGAAAATTAAGATACTGTCTAGGTTTTTAAAAATCCTGAAGTTATGAGATTTAGAGCACAATCCAGATGTGTGGGGGGAGCACTGAGGTAGCCATGATTCCTCCAAAGGGGCTTCAGGCAATGCAGAAAAGTACAGTAACTTGAAAACCCTCCTGCCACCAAATTGCCCCATAATCCAAACAGGCTGCGGACTGAGTGGGGAATGTTCCCAGGCTGAAACTCTGGTAGAAGCCTATTACAGTAGCTCCACCCCCAGGAACGTCCTGTCCCATCCCTCCCCCCAGTCCCAGCATTCGCTCAGATCAGGGGTAGGGAACCTGCGGCTCTCCAGATGTTCAGGAACTACAATTCCCATCAGCCTCTGTCAGCATGGCCAATTGGCCATGCTGGTAGGGGCTGATGGGAATTGTAGTTCCTGAACATCTGGAGAGCCGCAGGTTCCCTACCCCTGGCTCAGATGCATACATAGCTCCGCAGTGACACCCACTTCTGAGGTTGGCTGCCGTGGAGCTGTGGGGCAGCCAGACACCAAAGTGTTGGCTCCCTCCATCAGCATGGGTGCCCCTTACGCTGGCAGAGGGGGCAAACACATTGGCGCAGCCCTCTACCACTCTCAAAGACCATTCCCTCCCCAACCTGGGGGACCCAGCAAGATTTTTTAAAGATTATCATTTCTATTTTGTAACTTTTAATTTAATTTTACAAGTTAGCACTTCAGATCTATGTCATATTTGTTCCTACCCCAAAATAGTTTTAATGTACCATTCCAGTTTGACAACTGTTTTGCCAAGGAATTGGCACCTTACTACAAAAGCATCCGGAACAAGACCATTAACAATTCAAGACTCAATTAATACACTGGCAGGAGCCAATGTGGTATAGTGCTAGAATTTCCAACTAGGATCTAGGAGACTCAGGTTCAAATGCCCACTCTGTTATGTTAGCTTGCTGGACCTCTTTGGACCAGTCACACACACTCAGCCTAACCTGACCTATCTCATGGGGTCATTGTGAGGATAAAACGGAGGCAGAGATTAGTATAAACCACTTTGAGTCTCCATTAAGGAGAAAGGTAACGTATGAATGAAATAAAAATAATTATGTGCAATCATGAGCCATTTACTTGTCCAGAGAACTTAAATCACTCCTTTTCATCAGCCACGCTACTCCCCAGACTTCATCACCAGGGCTTTGCAGAATAGTAGCTGTACTTCCATGCCAGGTCAAACTCAGCTTCCCTTGAGGAGAGCCAAAAGCAAGCTTGTAATCCTGTAAATTAAATAAGGGAAATGATCAGTCTCTACTTATTTATTTGATGGTTTTGTCTTGACTTTATCTTTCTATTCAGTGTTGCAGTTGGCGTGCAATTACAAACAGTATAAGAGACAGAACTTCAAAAAAGCAGCAACATAAAGGTATGGTTTTGCTGTTCCCATGGTGGAATTAATTGAAAGACGCTTACAGACAGGAAAATCACTGCCTTGTCAAGTGCCTAACTGGAGCAAAACCTTTGTGTGGAAGCAAAGTTCAGTTTTACCACAAATTTGCTACATTGTAAGGTCCCAAAGCTGATCCAGAACCCACACTCTGTAGTGCTTACAGTCTGCAAGTAACCAAATCACAGTCATGTTGTTGTCCCCTTGATGCCAACATATTTGCCTTTCAAATCCTAAATTAGAACAAGACTGTATCTTATTAAATACTTTTATTATCCTGAGAACTGCAGGAAGATAAACAGTTGCTAAATTAACATTATTTATTTACTACATTTACTACATTTTTATTCAGTCCTTATTCAGTCCAGAAACTGCTTGTTTGTTGGACAAACGTTTTGTTCACGATCACACATCTCCCACATGCAGCAGTCCCAACTTAAGAGGGCAACAAGTGTCTTCGGCATATGGGGGAAAAAACCTGACAGTGCCTACCTGCAACTTAGCCATGGCATGAAAAGCTGCAGATGGGTTTCTTAATGTTATTCTCTCCCGTAACAAGTTACTCCCATAGGCAAAATACAGGAAATGCTCTTCCTTGCAATTGTGGACTCCCAAGTCACCACCTGATCCAGCATCAGTACAGCACTTGAGGGTTTCCATCTGTCAGAAAGGGACTCTGTGAAAAGGAAAAAGCAGTTAAACATTTGTTTCTGAGGACAGGACTTTGTCCCCGAAAAGACCACTGAACCGTGGTTCCAGAGTGCCACAGCATTTAATTTCAGGCCCTTAAGGAATATAATATTCTCCCTCCCCATGCTTTTGCTAATGAAATTTGCTAATTTCTTGGGGTGGGGTTACTCTCTACCTATTTCCCCCTGGGAAGAAAACAACCTAAAAATGACCCTCAAAACTATGCTTATGCAAAAAGCTCTCTTTTACAGTAACAACTACAAGGGAGGGAGGAGTTTTACAGACTCCAAAGCAAAGAGACTGGGGCGTCTGCAGTGCTAAGGAGGGGAGAGAGTGCAAAGCAGTTGTGCAAAAAATAAAAAAAGGTGTTCCCTGCTAAGGTAAAGCTCATCTCTGCACAGAAACTAAAAGGGCATTGGAGAAGATCCCTGCAGTTTGTACTGCAGATTTCTTGTTCTTGGCACAGAGCAATGGGTGTATGGGAGAAGTACTTTTCCATGGACACACCTGGGATATGTGGAGAGGCTGAAAGAGCAGCTTACTAATCAGACTTGATCCAGTTTAATTGAAGAAGCAAGAGCAGACAGCTGCAGCCGTTTTCCATTCCTCTCCCTTCCTGGTAGAGTGCCTCCTTGGCAAGATCATAATTCTAAGTTCATATCTCATATTCAAATCAACTTCAGATAGGATTATCAGATGGGAAGAAAGGCAAGTTATACATGAAGTAAATAAATATCAAGCCAAGGAATCTTTGCAACTGTGCTCTCGTGAATTGTCTAGGAATGCCTAATAAAGGAACCACACGTTGTACTTTCCTGCCCCCCCCCCCTTCAGTTTCAGGCAGACAATGTAAATGTGTCCTATGCACAATTAGTATTTGTTTCAGAAGGGGGGGGGTCATGTCACAGTAGATTTATGATGACCCAATTGGACTTTCAGAACAAGATACTTCAGGGGCGGGGTGGTGGCCTTTCGCCACAGCACGCCCTGAGTGTTCCTTGGAGGTTGCCCATCTAAATACTAGCCAGGTCTGACGCTGCTTAACTTCTAAGATCTGACAAGTCAGATGAGGGCTGTTGCACGTAGCCATTATAAACTCTGCCGATGTCTCTTACCAGCACTACCACAAACCTTAAAATAAACCCAACCCGACATTTCAATTCAGACCCCTCCTATCACCGGAGGGCTACTAATTCCTCCAAGACGTTACAATCGCAGCCCCTCCCCAAGAGGTCAGGTTATCCTCCTTCTCCACGCAATAAGGCAGCAAAGTAACCCCTCCCGCCCTGCAATTCTTCGGGGCTTTGGTAAGCTGGAGGCAAACCCTGGCAGACAGCAACACCCCCTTCTCTGACGCCCCTCACCCTGTTTGAGCATCACCTGCAGCCCCCACCTCCAGTTCGCCTCTCCCTTCCTCGCTGCAACAACCACGGCTGACCTCACGCAAAGAGCGAGCCGCAACCCATATAGTCTGCGATAGCGATACTCATTGGCTGAGAATGTTTCAACGGCTGTCGCCGACGCTTCTGATTGGTCCAAGGCGCCACCGGAGTACTTCCCCTTTCTCTTTGCGGTGAGGGGTCAGTTTCCACGCAGGTTCAGCAGCTTTGAAGTTTCTTGGTGCCATCAAGCTACATGTTAAATTGCGACTGCTCCGGTGCGCCCGCCAAAGCCACACACACACACACACACACACACACACCCAATAATTCTTATTATTTAATTAACCCAATGCTGGATGGACACAAGCCTATGCATGTGTTTATTTGGAAGTTGCCCACAAAACTGGATGCACAACAGCCCTGTACAGCAGGTCTTCGTTGTTATCCCATTATTGCAAATGGGAGACTGTGGCTGCTCACTGGATTCACAGCAAAAAGATTATTCGAACTCCGATGCTGTAATATAGAGACCTCTTCCGCACGGGCAGATTAAAGCACTTTCAATCCACTTTCACAATTGTTTGCAGGTGGATTTTGCTATTTCGCACAGTAAAATCCAGGTGCAAAGTGCATTGAAAGTGCATTATTCTGCATGCACAGAAGGGGTCAGAGTAAGCGTCTGATCATGTACAGAATGGGTTTTTTTCACCATTGTGTGCTGCCAGAGGTCTGAAGTTAGTGAACAGAGTAGTATGTATGTTTCTGCCAGCTTATTTCCTTACTTTCTAGCCCCGTGGTGGTGAACCTTTGGCACTCCAGATGTTATGAACTACAATTCCCATCAGTCCCTGCCAGGATGGCCAATTTTGCAGACAGCAGACAATGGCAATTGCAGAGGCAGACAATGGCAAACCATCTCTGAACTTCTCTCGCCTTCAAACCCCACCAAGCGACACCATAAAAAATTGGAGAGTCATGGCAAGATTTCAGAATTATAAGGCAATGTAATAAAAGCTGTATTAGTATAATGAAATACGGTCAGATTAAGATTTGAGAAACTCAGGTTCAGATCCCCAGAGAAGTTTGCTGCCTGATCCAGGGCCAGTCACACACTCTCAGACCAACTGACCTGCCAGGGTTGATGTGAGGATACGAGAGCTTCCAATTGCAGTCAGGGAGACTCCTGGGGATTTGGGGGCAGAGTTTAGGAAGGCAAGGTTTGGGGAGGGATCTCAACGAGGTATAATGCCATACAGACCATCCTCCAAAGCAGTCCGTTTCCCCCAGGGGAAATGATCTGGTGGGCCACTGCGAGTAGCAGAGTGCTGGACTAGATGGACTCTGGTCTGTTCCACGCAGGCTCTTTCTTATGTTCTATGTTCTTATCTCTGTAGCCTGGAAATTCTGGGCCCCACCTGGAGGTTTGTAACAACAACTGCACCAATGGCTCAAAACTCAATTATAATGTATTATTCTTAGTTAATAAATATTTTGCCAAATAAGTCTCTGCATACCATTTAACCACTCATTTACAAAATCAACAGCAAACTTTTTTACAGAACTAACAACTTATAAACCTCTAAACTTTTTTTTACAGAGGTAACAATTTGTAAACCTCTCCTTTTTAAATGACAAACACCAAAGTGTTGTAGGGAAGACTCCCGGGTTGGGTCTCACCTTATCACAAAGACTTTGTTTGGTCCCTCATATATATAAAAGAGAGAATTGCAATGTAACCCATGGAATGAACTCAACAAGTAACCTAAATGCATAATGCAATGTACAAATGCACTTACAGTCTCACTGTTAACAATTTCCCAATACAATTTCTTTGTGCACCAATTGCTGCTATCGTAAGTTTCTTCAGGACCGTCTCCTAGGAAACATTAATGACAACAAAAGTTATATCAGTGAAATTATATGCCCATAATTGCTCAGAACAATACCATTTCTAATAAATTCATCTACCATTGTACATTATTGTTTCTTAGGAGAGTGTTCTGAAGAAACTTGCAAAATAACTACTAAAACACACCAGATTGTTATTGTAAAGATAATATGAAAGAGGACAGAAAAGTATTGTCACTCTGAGTCCCATTGGGGAGAAAAGCAATGTATAACTATCTAAAAATTATAATAAATAAATTCTACCTCTAGAATATATGTAGCATCCCTCTGTTACCTCTGCTTTTCAAAAAGGTAAAAGACCTCTGACTCTGCTGGATAGGATACTTTTAAGAGACAATTAACACTGAATTCAGCAGATGTCAATGGGCTGAAAGTGGGCCTCTTCGTGTATTCGAGCTCTTTCTAATAGAGTTAGACTATTCACTTACCTTATTGTTGAATGGCTTGCTTTTAGATCTAAGCTACTTGTTTGTTTGAGAGTATCTCCCAAACTGCTGATGGTGCTGTAGCCATTTAAGTTGTGTGAAGTCGTCTCCAACAATTGCTAATTATTTGAATACTCTTTCACATGAGCAAAATAAAAAAAAAATCCTACTAAGCACAAACAGTTAACTGAGTATTTGTTTCTCCAGGGTCTGCTAAAATGGTACTGGGTGGCTGGTGAACGAATCAGTCTGTAATGGACACACGCGTACAGTAATAGACAACTGGTGGAGAAGGCAAATAAGGCTTTGAATACGAGCATGGCAGAAATGTATTTTGTTCATTATTCCTGTGGAGATTAAAAGTACTGGATCTCCCCTGATTCTCCACAAATAATGTCAGCAGGAATTCTTACTTACAAATTAATGTAGACAAAGAGATTTCATATACAAGCAATTTGTGATGTATACAGTCTAATCATTATAATGCACACTTATTTTATTGTTTCCAAATGTTTTTTAAATTTTTTAAACTAGGGCAAGTGGCAGTTCCCTTATTCTCAATGCATCATGCAATTAATGCAAATTAATCTGAAGACCTCTTAACAATGAGGGATATTAACATGGCTAGTTCTTGAGCAGCATCACTCATTCTCACAGAACATTTGTGAGAGCCAGAAGGTGCTTAGATAAATTATGTGGGACAAACTTGGTCTCCTGACCTGGATAGTCGAGGCTAGCCTAATCTCACTAAGCAGGGTTGACTCTGGCAAATATTTGGATGGGAGACCTCCAAAGAATACCAAGGTCATTAGGTGAAGGCAGACAATGACAAACCACCTCTGAACATCTCTTGTCTTGAAAGCCCCACCAGGGCTTGCCGGATTGGGGTGGGGAGAAGGGAACACTGCTGAGGCATTCCCAGGACCACCATCCCTGAGTAAACCAGAGAGCTTCTCACAGCTGCTGTTATATCCCTTTCAACAGAAAGAACTAAGTGAAATTGTAACTTCATCCACCACATGGTGGGCCATCTTTGTTTTAGAATGTTGTTTTAGAATGCTCCGTTTCAACAGACTACTTTGTGGGTCTCAGAAACCTGACTCCTCATCTGAAAAAAATATCCTGTTTTCATAATGGATGGATCAGCTCTGCTTTCTTAGCTATTTGTTCCTTTGTATAATAGATGTCAAAATATTCTTCTGGAACAGACAACTTAAGGATACCAAGCTTCTCCAAAATCTGTTTGATCATTACCATATGATAATGCTCATTGGCAGAAATCTGCCCCAGAGCTAGCATGGCATAGTGATTACAAGCATGTGGACTCTAATGTTAGAGAACTGGGTTTGATTCCCCACTTTTCCACATCAGAAGCCAACTCATGTTCAATCCTCTATTTGCAAAACCCACAGTGGCCAATTTTGCTGTAGGAAATGCCCACCGAATATTTGAAGGTATTTCTTTTGTGCAGATACACTGCCTAGGAGGGTTGCTCTGTGTCATATTATTCTGACATATTATTTAGGCCAGTTTAAATCCTTGCCATCTTTATTATACTTTATTATGTCATTGTAAAAAGGACTAATATTTGGCATTGTTAGCTAAAGAACATCATTACAGAATGGCATTTTCCAAACAGTGAATGGCAAGAGAAGATTGGGGCAAAAATCGTATCCTGTTATAGAAATCAGCTTTTCACCACCTCTCCACTTGATCATTATACATTGACTTTATGACTCCCTGGGTGTTGTGTAAGTGCTAGTCAGAGGTCAGGGCCACATCCCTCCAAAACGTATGCCAGTAATAAAGTGTTGTCACCATTAGGTGCCACTCTGACTCTACAAAAACAATGCTACAAAGGATGACTGAAGCTAGCTCTTCCCTGTTGAAAAACCGTTTAAAATTCTCTTCATTTTCTCTGCTTTATATTGACTTCAAGTGCTCTGATATCTTCAGAGCAGTATTCTGATAGGTACATTTTGCCGTGTTTTTGTGTTTTTTTGGCACTCTATAGACATCCTTTCTCCCCAAATTGATTCCCAACTTTTGTAGAGTTGTGGTAGGTGCTTGGGATAACCTGGTCTCAACTGTATAACATTCAGTTCTGGATGACTCTGCCGAGGGTTACCAACGTTAAGGAGGGGCCTGGAGTTCTCCTGGAAACACAACTGATCTCCTGGAGGAAATGGCATCTTCGGTGGACAAAGTCTATGGTATAGCATAAAGCCTAGGAAAAACAGAATCCTAGAGTGAAATCACATCCTCACTGAGCCATAGGGTTGCCAGGCATGGATGGCTTTACAACTAGCAGGAGATGGGGGAAGGCAGGTACTTACTTTGGGAGGATAGCATGTGATGGTGTGACTTCCACCATAACCCGGAACCTCGAGCATCACAGCAGATGTTTCCAGGTTGTGACAAAGACTGTCCCTTGACCAGATGAATGTAGGCACCAGCAACAATTACTAGGACAGATTTGCCTGTCAATAATGGCTACCAGGTAAGTAGAGTTGCCAACCTCCAGGTAGTAACTGAAGATCTCCCAGATAATAGAGATCAGTTACTCTGGAGAAAATGACTGGGGAGTGAGCATTATACCCTGTAGAGCATTATAACCTGCAGAGGTCCCTCCTGAAACTTCAGCCCCCAAATATCCAGGTATTTCCTAGCCCAGACCTAGCAACTCTACTGATAAGTTTACTGAGCTCCCTCCCCTCTCCAGGCTGCACCCTTCCTGATACTGCCCCTAAATCACCAGGAATTTTCCAAGCCAGAACTGGTGTGTTGTCAAACTGATCTCATTTTTATTTATTTTGAAATTTTATATGCTGTTTCTGCAGAGACCTACATTCCCCTACTCCTTTGTAAGCCTGAGATCAAGAATCTGTGGCTCTTAAATATCACAAGTAGCTTTGGGAGACACAAGTAGCTGAAAAGCAGAATATAATAAAATAAACAGATGCTAAAAGAAGTGCCTTGTAATGGGAATTCATCTTTTCCAAGTGGAAGCAAGGTTTGGAGTACTGTATTTACTGTGACCTTAAATGAATTTTTTGAAACATTTTAGGTTCCAATCACTTTTAATTAAAAGTTGCTATGCCAGAAAGGTAGCTGTGGTGAATTCCACACAGCATATGTATCAAGGTTGCAGTTGTTATAAAGGAACACGCTTTCCTTTTTCCCATTTACATGTGTGCCCTTCAGTCATCCAGGCAGGGATTGGAACCCATGGAAACAATCTGGGTTGTTTTCACGTTTTCATTTGGAGAGGCTCTCTATTTTTTTAAATTTCCTGCAACACATGCATAACTGCATAGGCATACAGAAATGAACCCCTGCAGCCATGCCAAGTCCCACAATACAATTGGCTGCACCTGCATAGCTGCGCAAGTGCAACACACACACACACACAAAAGAAAAACGGATCTTCCTGCAATGGCCAGGCAATATTGAACGTGTTCCTGTAGATTGTTCATACTTGCTACCATGGGGAGAAAATGTGCTTGGGGGACTTTGTACCCCATCAGGCACTCAAGAGAATCTGCCCACAACCTGCTGGGCGCCCTACACAGAATGGCGGTGGATTCTCCCTGACAGTGGACAGTGTGGAACTTAAAGTGACAGGGTGGAAGCGAGGGAAATAAAGCATCTCCTACCTGTTGTGTTCACATAAGAGCTCCTCCAACCGGGGATTGTGCAAAATAATCGCTGGTTTAGCAATTTTCCAAAATCCTGGATTGATGGGAATAAAATGGGCCAAACTCCTGTTTGGAACGGGACCTGTGTGAAGTCCCCCCACCCCAAATACTTTATAAAACGTCCTACACCCGTTATATGTGGCCTGTCTGGAATCTACCTGTGTTAGTCTGCTACAGCACACACACACACACGATTAACAATTTTTTAGTCTGGCATAAACTTTCATGAACCATAGGCCAATTCTTTAGATCTAAGAAGAAAAGCTTCACTGTACAGTTATTTAATGCAGGTGGTATAAAAATAAAGAGAAGTACTGGGTGAAATGTATTTATGTACATTTCAGATCTAGGCACCAAAAACAGATACCATTTGCGAGTTGTGTTAAACCCATTATAATCTGTGATGCATTATTCTTATGTTCTTATCCCAGGTTTTGCTGAAATAGTTAACAAATTTAATGAGTAAGAAATCCCAAGTCCTAGCTCAAACTTGATGGGTAAGTGAAACGTCATAATTAATTCTTTTAACAACAGTTTCATGTAGCAGTCTTCCTTTAAGTTCTTTTATTGATGAATTGTGACTTTTAGATAAATAACATAAATCCCCGGGAGGTCAAAATATCCTCTCACTTTTTTCTGGATTTTGCAATTTTAATTTCAGATTTACAGTATCTGTATTTTTGTTGCTATTTGGATTCAGTGCTTTCATCTGAAGAAGCGACCTCTCATCTGCAACTGTATATGCCAAAATAAAATGTTGTTAGTTGTTAGTGTAATACAAAACTGTTTAATTAAGAACTACAATATCATATACTCTATTAACAGTTTCAAAAGGTGTTCTTAGAGTGGATTCAGGGGATTGAAGAACTGCATCCTGGAAAGTCTCTATAAAAGGGTGGGACTTGGTCACCTGCCACTTTAATTCATGTGCAGTTTATCATTTCCCTCAATCTTTAATAAAGATAACAATAAGCACTGTTATTAGGTTACTGGTCCTTCCTTCATGCAGGACTCCTGGTAGTTTCAGGAAACCATTATGTGATGTGATTATGCTGCACTCACAGAATTGTCTGAGCAGTCATCAGTCAAGAATCTTCCATTTGTCTCTTGAACCAGCCCAATAACATCCTCACTGCATTCTTAAAACCTAATTCTTATGAGTGTGAATATCCTTACTGGAAAGTATAGAAAATATAACATTCTAAATTTATGTTATTTTACCACCACCACCCTCTTCTTGGCCTAAATTGGGCTCAGGGAGGAAAACAATAATACAATTTACATCAAATATCAGTTAAAATGTCATCAATACTACTAACATTAAAACTTGACTACCTTAAAGTGGTGTCCTAATGAGAATCCCCTCATTGTGTTCAATTTTAAAGTATTGTGTATAATTCAAACTAGGGCTTCCCAAAGTGAGTGGTACCCACTCCCCAGGGGCGTACTGCTCAGGGGGACTTATGGGGCAAATGTCCCCGGGCAATGCCCATTTAGGAAAATTGCCCCCCACAGTCCTCTGGTGGAGAGGCGCTCCCACCCAGCTTTTGTTTTGCCGGCTCTCAAGGTATGATCCAGCAGGCAAGGAGGCGGTGGTGGCACTACTCCCCTCCCCGGCTGGGTGAGTCCTCTGTGAAGCCAGGAAAGGGCAGTAAGGCACTCTCGGCCAGGGTCAGTTGTCTGGGCCTGAAGCTGCGGGGCTCCCTCCTGGGGTTGTGGCTCAAGGGCAGGGTGAGGCTCTCCCCTCCACTGCTGGCTGTAGCGGCCCCCTCTGGACTCTCCCAGTCTGTTGCAACCTTCCTGGCTTCAGTAGCTGCTGCGCCAGGGGCGTACTCCAGGGGTGGCAGAGCAGGAGGCTTTGGTGTGCCCGCAATTGGCCTCCCCTTGCCTGGACTGGCCTGACCACCTTTCCAGCTTACTCACAAGAAAATTGCCACCCCACCACTCCACATCTTTCCAGCTTACTCACATGAAAATCGCCCCCATCCCTCCACATCTTTCCAGCTTACTCACAAGAAAATTGCCCCCCACACCCCTCCTGTGATGGTGACTTTGAGATGACCTGGTGCAAAAAAAAGTTGTTTGGTTGTGGTGGGGAAGGGGAGCTTCCCATGGCGGGAGGGAAACTCAGATTTTGCACCAGGCTACATTTTTCCTAAATACGCCTAGGGCAAGTCTTTTTTTTAATGAAAAGCAGTACTCTCCTCACTGTGTAGCCCTGGCTGGTGGGGAGGAGCCAAGGCAAAGAACCCCGCCACTGCTGCTTTGCAAGGCAATTTTAAAAAAGAAAAGCAGCAGCACTCTCCTCAATGTGTAGTGGGGGTGGCAAGGTGGGTGGTGGGAAGGAAGGAAGGCAGGCAGGCAGGCAGGCAGGCAGGCAAAGAGACTGCACAGGTATCTTTATTACTAAATTTCTGTGCTCCATTTACATGGTTCTCTTGAAAAGACCTTCCTGACTACTACAGTACACTATGGGATGAAGTCAAGGTGTACTTTATTGCCTTCCCAACATTGTATTTTCTATAGCAGGGCTTCAGTACAGTCACCTGGCTTCTTTCCAAGCAGAGAAACAGACTGAAAATTACCAACTGTGAGGGTTGAATACTTCTTCTTTGTGCCTGTTGAGAAGCTGATATCCCTGCACTAAGTACTATTAAAGCTGTGAGATGCAGAAATGCCCATGTATGTTGCTAAACAACTCAATAAATTGGTTTACTTTTACTGGGTCATGTTTTATTTGTGAGATGTGTGTGTGTGTTTACAGTGTTAGACGTTGTTGTAGTAGACCTAATATCAACAAATATGTGGGGTGGGGGAGACTCACTAGGGATGTGACCCAGGAGCCAAGGGGGCAGCAGATAGAAAAAGTCTGGAAATCACTGATTTAAACTGATCCTTAATGTGAGTGAAGTTAGTCCCAGGGAGCAATAGCAGGGAGACCGAAGGGACCGAAAAGGGCAGAAATCTAGTAGATCCAGTGTTTGTACGAGAGAGTGATTTTGCTGAAAGGTTTTCAAGGCAAGAGAGATTTGCCATTCTGTGCCTCCACATGGACTGACAGAGTACTGTGAATGGCCCACTCAGCAGGCTTCATGTGGAGGAGTGGGAAACCTGTTTCTCCAGATTAGAGTTTGCTGCTCTTATCACTACTCCACACTGGTTCCTAATAGATCCAATAGGGTCCAGCAACAAAGCACAGGGGATGGAACAATAAGGAAGGGAAAGAGAAAAAAAGGAAAGGGGAGGAGGGAGAAAAGAAGAGTGGCCAGTTGATGTACATCATCACTGCCCTTAGCCATAGGCCCAGCAGGACATCTGCAGTTTCTTATGTTTGATAATTTGTTTCATAGGGCACATATCTGGTTTTCCAAGGTTGTGTTGTCAGTTACAAGGTATGCCACAACATCATGTCAGACTTTACTGTGTGATTTTTGTGAAGGGTACTTACAGGCCCCGTGGAACTGAGCTAGATTTCACAGGGCCCAAGTGTCACTCCATAGTTTTGGGTGAATCCTGGAGCACTGCAATGATGTGATGGCATCTGGGTTCACCATGAAGCAATGTCATAGCATTGCTGTGACCTGCCCCATGTCCCTGCCCCCGACTCTTTAGCCAGATATCAGTTGGCAATTTTAAATATACCAGCCAAAAACATGCAATAAACAGGGTTACGGAGAGGGACTAAAAACACAAGAGAATTTAAGGGTTTAAGAATTTAGATTATTTTGTGTCTCTACAAACCATGTGGCCCTTTCTCAAAGATGGGTTTGAATTACCACCATTCTCTTTTCTTAAGGAGAAAAAAAATCTGCCTAGCAAAATGATATTTTAAGACCTTGAGCAGCAAGCATAACTAAATTTCAGAAGTGTCATTAGAGCCTTTCTTGGTATCTGTTTCTTCTCATTGAGGAAGCATTTCAGTTGGATTGTAATACTTTCAGATAGGAATATATATAGAACATAAGCTCTATTATAGTGCTTAAGCTAATCAGGTAGAAATTCAGACCAAAGAGAATGCTGAAATTGTTTATGCATTGATCCTTTTAAAGCTTTTCCTGAGGTGCTCAGGCTCCAATGTTATTACGATTGAACCCTTGTTGGTAGAGAAGGAAATCTGACATCAGATACAGGCTGTTTTTATCATAATGATAAACAAAAATTGAAGTGTAGTCTGCCAATAGCAAGGTAAGAGTTGTGGTCTAGACTGAAGCCAGTGGAAAAAATTCCATTAACTGCAGCAGAGCCAAGATTTTATTTGAAACACTTCGCTGATTTAACTGTCCTGTGCATACCAATATCCCATTCCAAAAAGCTCTAGCTCCATTCTAATGCACCACTAAAAATAAGAAGAGTTTGGATTTATACTCTGTCTTTCTCTCCTGTAAGGAGACTCAAGGTGACTTACAAGCTCCTTTCCCTTCCTCTCCCCACAACAGACATCTTGTGAGGTAGAAGGGGCTGAGAGAGTTCCAAAGAACTGTGACTAGCCCAAGGTCACCCAGCAGGAACGTAGGAGTGCAGAAACACATCTGGTTCACCAGATAAGTCTCAGCCACTCAGGTGGAGGAGTGGGGAATCAAACCCAGTTCTCCAGATTAGAATCCATCTGCTCTTAACCACTACACCACGCTGGTTTTCAACAGATCTTAATGCTGCTGTTGAGCTTGCTAGAACTCTTGGTCTGCCTCTCTCATCTGCTGACCACTCCTGCAGGATGACATGGTTGGCTCTTTTCTCCTAGTATTCATGCCCAAGGTTTGGGTTTGAAGCAATCTCAACAGAGGCATCAAAGACTTTGGAATATATTATTATTTAATTCTGTTCAATATCTCAACTGCTAATTGTTTAGCTGGTTGTTGGCCTGTCATTACAATTCGAGCCTCACCCAGAGGTCTAGAAGGTTGTAATGTATCAGCATAGCATTTGCGCAGATCCCAGCAGAGCTACCAGTTATTGATTTTGTCAATTTGAATATGTTCCCAGTGCCACCCTAGTGTTTTCGGAATGACTGATTACAACTGGGACAACCTCAGCTGGTTTGTGCCATAGTAGCTAAATCTTGATTTTCAAATCATGGTATTTAGTGACCTTCTCATGTGCTTCTTCTTCTTCATCATTATCATCACCATCGCTGCTATTACTACTACTGTTATGAAATTCAAATATCCTCACTGATAAAAGTGATCCTAACCTGTCTTCTAAATCTTTAGTTTAAGGGCATACTTTACTTTAAGATGCTTTATTTAGAAACATGTAATTTGCCCATGGCTGTAGCAGGGACTTCCACCTCTGTGACCTAGTCTTTCTGGGTTACTTACGTCATTCCCTTGTCCTTCAATTCCACTCATGAGTTGAATATATTCACTGGTTGGTTCCAAAAGTCTGTTCCACATCTCTAAATCCTTTTTATCCAGCTGCGATCACTTCTAATATTGGAACCTAGCTGGGCAGTACAGTCAGCGTCATCATACCCTGAGTTGGGGCAGGGCTCAGAGCTTCTGGTGGGGCCCACTGTCACTAATCCCCCAGTCCATGAACCACCGATGGCCTATTCATGTGGCCTTGCCAAAAGCACTCCACTGCCCCTGCTTCCAGCTTCCCAGAATGGACGGGGTAGGGCATGCAGAAGGTCACAGCAGCTGTATTCCCAAGGGACCCAGCAGCCACAGTGCCAGCTGCACACACCAGTCAGTACTGCTGGGTAAGATGCAAATGCATGTGTAGACAGTGGGAGGATTTGAGGTGGGGGGAAGATACACAGTCAGGTGGGAGACCTGTGGAGTAGAAGGAAAGGAAGGCATAAGAGAGACCTGGTGGAAGGCAGATGCTCATGGTACTCCAAAACCTGAAACTGGCTCTGCTAGGGAGAAAAGCATATGGGGAGGTTAGAAGTCGGGGAGTGAAGGAATTCTCTCTCTCTCTCTGCCTTGTATGCTTCTGTCTTCTTGGATTTCTTCATATGTCAGCTGCTTTTAAACATCATACTGGCAAGAGTTTAGCAGAGGCCCTGGAGTGTGTGCAAAAGCTTTCTTAAGATGATTTCCTTCCTAAATATGGTATTCTGTGAACAAGAGGTCACTGCATAGATATGATCAGGAAAGAAAAAAAAGACCTGAGATGTGCAGAACAAAATGTAAAAGGAACAAATATAGAACACCAGACTGTCCCTTCTGCAACTGCCTCCTCCTGATTGGACTACTCTACTGAACAATATCATTGCTATTGTTATGTAAGAGGAAATGTGTATCCTTCCAGATATACAAAACTCAGCTGCATGGTGGGGAAGTAAATGCTATTTTCCCCACTGACCCTATCACAAACACTATATCTGCACTTTTCTTTTGCAGTGGAAGCTCACAATATTGGAACAAGACTCCTCCAAAACAATGCCAGATAATGACAACAAACTTCTCACATTTATACCCCACAGGGCAATATACTTTATTTATTCCTGGCTGAAATCAGACTCATGGTAGCTTTCAATTAAAGGTTAAAAACCCAACACCCTCTGGGAAGGCCAGTATATAAACTCAATCAATCAATCAATCAATCAATCAATCAATCAATCAATCAATCAATCAATCAATCAATCATCATAATACATCAAGTACAACCAAAATAAAACACTACAATATAAATACGTTCCTGCCTCAACCCACAGAGGGGTTTTTACTAGTTAGTCATGTAATGTATCAGCATAGCATTTGCGCGGATCCCAGCAGAGCTACCAGAGTTACCAGACCTAGGGACTGACATCTTTACTCTATCATGCTGGCTCTATCCCTTTGAAGTTACTCTCAGGGACTTCCTTCCTTCTGCCGCCTTCTTGCATTCTTCTCTATCTTACTCCAATGTGCCTAGAGGGAGGATGGATGCTCCTTGCATCCATTTCCATCCAGCTAGATTAGAATAGTGAACCTACCTACCTACCTTTCTATCCAGAATGGAGTTCACTAATAAATACTCTTTTTATTAGATTAGAAACTACAATTGACTCCAACTTTTCTTTGTGTCAATGTTTACACGCATGTTGGGATACGCACACGTGCCCATGATGTATGGTAAGGCTTTGCTGTGCTCTAGCCTCCAGGTGCACTCTGCTCGATGTGAACTGGCATAATCTCACAGGGGAGATTATCCAACACTAACATCGCACTCTATAGATGTTGGAACTACACTTGCCCCCATCCCAAAGATCAAATCTAGCATGTGACCTGGTTGATGCGTGGGTCCCATAACAACCAGGGCAAGTCCCAGTGCTGCTAGAGATAACACCAGGTCTGCTGCTTGTGATGGTGAGGCTGGATCTGCATGGATGTTGAAGTCCGCCGGAATAATTAGGGTACCACAAGGCCCAATCAGCTATGACCTCCAGCAGTATTGCCAGGCTGTCTGCTGGTGCATTAGGTGGTTGGTAAACCATCAGAAGAGCCATACTCTCCACGGCATCCCACACCAGGCCAAAACAATCAATGCAAGAGATTGTTGATATAGGGATTGCCCTGCAAGGCTGCAAGAAAAAGCCTCCCAGATCAATATTGCCAGCCCCACCCAATCCTTTGTCCATGACTGGTAAAAGACTGAGATATCTGGTGGGGTGAGTTCTGTTAAGGTGACAGCTTTGCCCTCCCTAACCCAGGTCTTGGTCACACATTCCAGGGCCACATTACAGGAGATAGACTCACAGGATAGCAGTCTTATTATTTGTGGACCTGGCATTGAACAACACCAGTGACAGAGAAGAACACATAGTCCTAGGCCCACCACACTCATTTTTTTGAATGGGATGAAGGACAGAAGGGGGTTGAGCCTGCCTGTATCTTCCCTTCCTTCTCTCATATTTATCCCACCATTATACCTCCCCAGCCCGATCATCACTGGAATCCCTGGTCCCACACTAACCTCCCCAGCATGAATCATCATAGGCCCTCCCCTTTTTCTTTCCCAACAATATCTAACTCAATTTTCAGCACAGATAACTAAGATAATTATATCACACCCTTGTCTAGCAAACCAATCCATGGATGTGTTCTCACCCAGCAACCTACTAACATACCTAATGACCGGCCAACAAACTAAATAGGCATAACATACAGTAATGATAACTAATGGGGTCACTGACTCAGAATCAACATTAGGTTGATTAGCATTATGTTGATTCTCATGGGTGGTTTTAAGGATCTAAAATTTAACCCCTCAGCACCCCCTCCCCCAGACTACTTAAATCATGAATATTCTGATTCTTAAAGAAGAACTTCAATATTGTAAAAGGTCTCCGATATAACTTCAGAGTAAACGCAATTGTTGGCATGAGTTTCCAATATTGCCTAGGGGAATCTAGGTATCACCATGCAAGATTGCCAATCCCCAGATCTCATCTGCACCTGACTCCTCCAAATGCAGCCAGGTCTCCTGCTGGAGAGATCCTGCTGTTGTGTAAAGCAGAGGGTGGTTTGGCAGATGCGGAAAGGCCTTCCCAACTCGACTCAACCAGCTCCTCTGGGTCTTCATTGGCTTCATTATTCTAGTATCTGGCTCTGCTGCTATCGGAACTGTTGCTGCTGCTAGCAGGCTCCACCGGCTCAGCTGGGTCAATTCCACTGGGTCTTCACAGCTCAGCTGGGTCTATGCAGCTCTGCGGTTCCCTAGCTCAGCAGTCAGGCCTCAGGTTTTGCCACCTCAGTTCTGTCACCGCTCTAGCCTCCACCGCATCCATTGCCTTGGGCTCTCATGCTCCCAATCCCGATAAGCTAGAGCACCTTGATGGTTAACAGGCATTCTGAAGTACTTGGCAGCATCTTCTAAATGTGGAGCGTCTTCCAAGCGTAGTGTAGTGTTTCACCCAATTTCTGTTGTCCCAGCCACTTAAAAGAGTACACTTCAGTTCTTATTCAGTTCTATTCAGTCCCCTTGCAATCTGTGATAACTAAGAAACAATAGACTCTAAACTAACCACTTAAAATGAGACAGCTCAACAGCCCTACATTTAACTCCGGCGTCATCTTACATAATACAAGTGGAGGTCCTCAACTCCTCCACTTTTAGTCTTACAACAAGGTAGATTAATTAGGCTAAAAGAAAATGAGTGGCCCAAGATCACCACTGTGCTTTATGACTGAGTGGGGACAGGAACATGGATCTTCTCAGGAAACCGCAAGGTACTGGTTCTGCTCATGACAGATCTGTGCTGTCACTGCTGCATGAGCATGGCTGATCCAAAGGCATCTAACGAACTCCATGACTGCAGGAGTGTGTCTCTGGCCATTTGTGAACGTGTGGTCTCCTTTACTTTCAGTGTACATTCTCTTTGGGTTTGATTCTCTGTTATATACACATTTCCCCCTCTTCCGCACTTACCCCACTGTCTGATCAGAGAATCCTTGCTGTTTCCAAAAGCTCTTTAAGTGCAACTTTTTCTCTCCCTTGGTAAGGAGAGCATAATGTGACTGTGTCCACCTTTGCTCTTTGCTTTTATATTTGCAAATAAGGCAAATGTTCCTGAAAGGAAGACAACTCTGAATGTAAGACAATCCCCCTAAAACAGAGGGTCAAACAAAAAACGTTTTTTAAAAAATATATATTGGATTTTACTATTACTTGTATGATAATTTAAGGTGGCCACTTCTTTTTCTTGACCACACCTGGTGGGGGGGGGGGGGACCTAATCTTCCTTTTGAGGTCTACAGTAAGTGCCTTCACCTCCAAAAAGAACGGACCCACCCAGTAATTGTTGCCCTGGAAGTTCCCATCACTCGAGGTCATGGAGAACATACAACGCTGTAATTATTGAGGACAGGTTGGGACACTGCCAGGTATAAAGGTACAATAGTGGAAGGGGGAGGGTTACTCATTTAAGTAGCAGAAGTGACTTGTTCCAAAAGCCAATTACAAATGATCCCTCTGAATCTTAAATCTCAGTAATGTTAGGAAGCTAAATGTTCCCTTAAATCATCAAATGCCAACTTTCATGGCAATATCAACAGGATCACGTTCCCACACATAAAGAACAACTTCTTCACTGTTTAGGATTCAAGGAGGTTATTTTTCCCACAAAGCAGGCAGTACTACATCCTCCATGCAATTGAGGTTTTTTTTTTAAAAAAAACATTTATTGTGTCAGCATGAGGGAATAGCCATAGCCTTTAATTACTATTATTGGCCTAAACAAACTCGTGCCATTCTGTTCCCCAAACCAAGAACATTTACATTTTATGTATCCTTGGCACAACCTACCAGGAAGGGTTCTTGCCCAAGCTGCATAGAAATAAATTAGAAGTGGCTAGCCCAGGGGTAGGGAACCTGCGGCTCTCCAGATGTTCAGGAACTACAATTCCCATCAGCCCCTACCAGCATGGCCAATTGGCCATGCTGACAGAGGCTGATGGGAATTGTAGTTCCTGAACATCTGGAGAGCCGCAGGTTCCCTACCCCTGGGCTAGCCCTTCATCATGAGACTCTCCAGACCTGCTGAGCACAGATGCTTGAAAATCTTCTCTAAACTCAAGGTGACTGAGGGCTGATTCATGCCATATAAACTCCTTGTGCCAGGTCAAAAGTGGTTTTATGGGAATTCTGTGCTCAGAACTGTGCTCAGGCAGGCAAAGACTCACTGAGTTATGACTATGGTACACAGGAAAAGGGGACTTGAATCTCCCCTTTTCACACTGTTTTCCTGATCTGAAATGTCTCCAGGGAGAAGCTATTTCCCCACTGGGAAACTTAGCTGTTCTATCAGTACCTGTAAATTTTCCAAAAGGGCAAATAGCAGCCTGGAACCATTTCAGGTAAGGAACATGTTAGTTAGTTTATTCAACTTAATATGCTGTCCCTCCCCTTTTGGATTCAGGGCAGCTCACAACCTCTTCACATAACAATTTAGACAGTAAAAATTTTAAAAGCCATTCCTATATACAACAATTTTACAAATACAAGGAAGTAGTAAACAACTTTCAGCCTCTTTGAGGGATTAGTGGAGGACTCGATTGGACTAACAAAACAAAAACAAAGAAAAGAGACGGGGGAGGCCAGATGGTTTCATAGCTACCTCAACCATATGCCTGGTGGAACAGCTCTGTCTTGCAGGCCCTGTGGAATTGCATAAGATCTTGCAGGGCCCTGGACTCACTGGACAGAGCATTCAGGTCTCAGACCATTTAGGGCTTTTTGCATTAGTACAAGAACCTTGAATCTGATCTGGTACTCTACCTGGAGCCAGTGCAGCTGATGGAGCACAGGCTGTATGTGTGCCTGCCACAGGGCCCGCATTAGGACACTCGCTGCCACATTCTGGACCAGCTGGAGCTTCTGGAGCAGGCTCACGGGCAGCCCTGTGTAAAGCAAATTGCAGAGGTCTAATCTGGAGGTGACTGTTGCATGGATCGTTGTGGCCAGACAGGGTTGGGAAAGATAGGATGCCAGCTGCTTCTCCTGCCACAGATTAGAAGAATGTCATGTGAGTCATTTGTGCTAGCTGGGCCTCCATAGTTAAGGAAGGTATCCAGGAGCACGCTCAGACTCTTGACAGTTGACACAGCTTTCAGGGTCCAGGGTTGGCAGCCGGTGCTCCCCACCCAACCCACGCTGATCCAGCCACATGACCTCTGTCTTCATTGGATTCAGTTTCAGTCGGCTCTTTTTCATCCATACAACCACAGCCTTCAAGCAAGTGGCTGAAACCTCTTGGATAGCTCCTGGTTGACCTTTCATCAACTGTTATAACTGGGTGTCATCATACTGATGACTCCAGTCCAAGCCTGCAGGTTAACCCCGGAAGGGGTTGCATAAAGATGTAAAACAAGATTAGCAAGAGAATTGCCTCTTGCAGGACTTCGCAAACCAATGAATAGTAGGCAGATGGTCCTGGACAAACGAGCACTGCTATTGCAAGGCTGTCCCTTAAATCCCCATATCAATAAAGCAGTTGGTCAAAATGTCATAATCGACCAAGTTGAATGCTGCTGACACATCTAAAAGTATCAGCAGCACTGACCTGCCTTGGTCCAGGTGTCTCCTGGGATCAACTGTGAGAGTAGTCCAAGCCATTTCTACCCCATAGCCAGGACGGAAGCTGGATTGGAAAAGATCTAGGGCTGAAATTTCATCCAGAAACCTCTGGAGTTGCTCAGCAGTCACTCTCTCAAATACCTTGCCCAGAAACTAAAGATTTGAAACCGGGTAGTAATCACGAAGATCCAATGATGGTTTCTTTAGGAGCGGTCTGTTACACTAGCTCAACAGTAAGAACGTTCTAAGATAGCGATGGGGAATGACTCAGCTTCGCAGCGAGAGGTAGGCTAGAGAGGGGATCTTTAACGACAACTCTACCAGAAAATGGCCTTAAAACGTTCTACAGAGAATACAAGGAAACCAAAGTAAAATTAAATGTTTTTATAGGTTTAATGGAAACATTTATAAAGCAAGATAGAAAGAGGCTGACGCAGCAGTTCCTGTGAGATATAAGCAGAGGGGGAAAGTAGGTTTGGATGAAAGATTAGGAGGGGAGTAGCGGAGACTTAAAAGTTACCTAGGTTCAGATGAGGAGTTCCTGAAGGAGGCAAGGATTCAGACAGACAGCATGCGAATCCACAAGAAGGACGATATATCGTGGCTCAAAACTATCTGGACGCAAGGGAGGTTCAGACTTGTAAAAAGAGAGAGCGAGCGAGCTTGGGGTGAACTGTACTTTTATACCCCAGAGCATGGTCTAGGGTGGGAGCAGGAAGCTCCCTTCCTCAATTTCTTGGATTTCCATGCTGGAATAGCTGGGTTGAACTGATTAACAGTTTATCTATTGATTTCTAAGTACCGGAACTTTAGAACCAATTGTCTATGATTAAATCAGGGGTAGCCTTAATGGCTTGGGCAGAGTTTCTTTTAAGAGTCTCTGTCCAGGTGTGGTATGCAGATTTGGCTGAGGCGTGGGGGGGGGGGGGGGGTTCAGGGAAGGAAGGTTTGTCCCAAAGGAGGTGGTAGATTTATAGGAAAGGAAAGGAAATGCAAAGCGGTGGCAGGGTGTTTCCTAGATCCTTTGTGCTGTGCCATCTTTGGCAGGGTGTGGTGTTCAAGGACATGTTCATGAGGCTTCGTTTCTGCTGACAGGATTAACCCTTTCAGAGGTTTGACCTTGCTGACAAACCTTTCTGCTTGCTTGGCCTGTCTTTGGTCTGGACACACTGCTGCAGACACACATACACGGATGCTGGCATCTGCCAATACATAGTGCATAAAATCCACTTTGAATCCGTTGTACAATAATGCGGGGTGAAAAGGGTAGGGCAACAGGTCTCACCATGGCCTCTTTCAACCCCTCAGGGAAGATCCCTGAACTCATGGACAAATTCCCCATAAGGGTCCATATCACAACTCCACCAGCTTTCACCAGCCAGGATGAGCACAGATCCAAAAGGCATGTGCTGGGATTCACAGTTCTCTGTCCACATCATCAACTGAAGTGGTCCGATATTGGACCAGAAGAGGAGCAAGAGGCCTCTATCTTGCTGTCTGCATCAAATATGGCCAGAAGGTCCTGGTGGGGTGATAAGATTTTATCCACAAAAAAGGAGGTTGTTTTGGAGGCGACAACCTGGAGCAGGAGGCAAAAAAAGAAACTCATTGTGTTGTGTGCTGCAGGCAAGGTGTTTGCACAAACAGCTGCTTTGTGCTTGTGAAGAAATGGCTCCCCCCCTTTTCCCCTCCCCAAGCAGGTATCATAGATTTGGAGGACTTAAAAATGCCGAAGGGATATCAGGAAGAGCTATCTGACCTAGGGGGGAAAGATATCTTAACCCAGACTGACCCTGAGAGACGGGTGGGGCCTGGGAATTGATAAAACTACTGGGAGCAGAAAGGCGAGGTATCTTTCTGCTGGGCTACTGAAGGGAGCAGAACTCTTGCCTGGGCTATGGAGAGAGCAGTCATTTTTGGACCATGTGCTCGCCCAGGGACCTGACCCAGCCTTCCAGGTAATGGGAATTCTGTGCAAATTGTAACCTTCTAAGCTTAAGAGCCAACCCTATTTTAACAACTGCTAGGGTGTCTTTAGAGGGAGGGATAGAGGATTTGCATTTATATCTCCTTTGTTTTGGAAACCCTTGCTCGATCTGGTGCACAATAGAACATATTTGTAACCATTTTATTTTTAATAAATACTTTGAACCTTAGATGTGGGGAACAGTTCTTTGTACCACCTGGGCCTGCACCATTGTGGATGTGCTATTAGGAGGGCATCAGGAGACAGGCTGGCAGTTGGAAAGCAGCTTTTCCTCCAGGGCCTCCAATCTGCCCTGCGGAACCCAGGCAAGGCAAACCAGGGGAAACCGAGGCTATTCCTCGGAGTTAGAAAGGAAACTGAGGAGCCCTGACTCTCCCCAGCGGGCAGCTCCTCAAATGGTCAGGTGGTGACAGCTGTTTACCCAGAGAAAGAAAGCCCTTTCCAGGAAAAGGTGGCAACCCCTGGTAGAGGCTTGGGGTGGAACAGGGCCTGCCTGCCAAAGCAGATCTGTTCAGCCACAGTGCTGCTGTTTCTACTTGGTATTTGAGAAAATGGCTGAACGCCTATTTCTGGAATGCAGGAGCAAATCGATGATGGTTGGACTGGTGGCACACATGAAATTCAGTTGTGCGGGGTGAGGGCCAGTGGTTTACTTGCAATCTCTCCTGTGAGGATTTGTTGCTTCTTACCTGCAAAAGGTCCTTCTTCACTGAGTGTACAAGGACATCTTTCTGGGTATTTCCCACCATTCACCAGGGAGGCAAGAACTGGATGTTTTCTGCTTCCTGTATTCTATGGGAACTACCGAGCAGGCTTCAGTTCCAGTACTACCCACAGTTGTAAACAAACTATACCAAATAACTGAGAGCAACATAGATAACGTATCAAACTGGAAACAGTAGAATAACCACAGCATGAACATTGAGGTAATGTGTTTACAAGGTTGCCTGTCTTAACTCCGATAACATGGGGAGGGCAAGATGTCCTCCTACCCTCGTGGAGGACCTTTCACAGATAAGGAAACCCGATCCTCTCTTCATCCTCTTTGAAGATGCAGCCAGGGGCCAGGAGCTGACAGGTCTACTTGGGAACAGAGAAGGGGACAGCCTGACTTCCTTCCTGGCCCTGCTCTGCACATGGGAACCAGAAATAACTCCTCCCTGAAAAGCTGCCCAGTGGAGGTGAGATCCGCTGCTTTCCTTACCTGTCCCTCTAAACCAGTAGTGGGATTCAAACAATTTAACAACCGGTTCTGGTGGTGAGATTCAAATAATTTAACAACTGGTTGTTTACAAGCACCATTTTAACAACCGGGTCTGCCGAAGTGGTGCGAACCTGCTGAATCCCACTACTCTAAACCCTTCCAGGGCTTCCCCATTCTGGCTTCTTGAACCTACATCCCTGGCACTCCTACAAATACAAATGGATCAAAAAGGAGGAAGTTGGAAGACTTCAGAACTTTTCTGTTTTTTGTATCCTCTCTAGGAACCCACTTCTATCTGCTTCAAAACCTTGGCCCTTTTCCTTCCCTATTATTCATTGTTATACTATTTAACTTCCTGTAAGATTCTGAACTGGCCTGCCCTTTTCTTTTTTACTGGTTCCCGTTATGCTAAAGTACCATCGAGTTTTATAAATAGGGATTTCAATGGTATTTATATATTTTAATTTCATGTTTGTTTATTTGGTTTTGTTGGAAGCTGCCTTGAACTCAACTTGTTGGGAAAAGGCGGGGTAAAGTACATAACGAAGGATTAAATGTGAATTTTAAACCCCAATCTGGCCAAGAAAACTTGCTCTCTAATCCAGATGTGTAAAGTCCGGCTGGGATTGCTTAATGGTGATGGCAAGGCATTCTGTTCATGCCCAGACACATTGTCAGCCAGTAGAAAGTTAGGCAGAAAACAAAAGTTCAAAAATTATCCCTGCAACATCAGGGAACATTCACTGAATGTTTAGAAGACTCTGGGCCAGGAGTCCCCAATGCATGATGCCCAGCAACACCTTTACTGGTGCACACCAAGTGTTTTTAAGATGGGTGGCCTTTGGCCACTGAAAATCTAGTTGGTTTTGCATATTAAAATATGCTTTATTCTCTCTCACTCCTCTTCCCATTTCTTTTATCCTTCTTCTCCCTTTCACTTGTGCTTCCTCTGTGTGTTTGGCTCTGCTTCCTGAAGCAGCCATTTGGCGGTTTGTCTCTGCCTCCTGCAGTAGCCATTTTGGAGTCACATGCAGCACACTAGATCAAAACTCCAAAGGGCCTCCCAGGCTCATAAAGCTGGGAAGCCTTGCTCTATCTCTTCAGACAATAGCAGGGAATACTTTAACTGAGGTATTGAAATCTTGGCACGGTTTCCTATGGTTGCTGTAAAGCCCCCAAATACAGCCAACTTCTTGTAAGAAGAACAGTCATTACAATTTCAAAATGCCAAATGGACCTAATCGGCTAAGATCAAGTTTAATTTTAGGAAATGAGAACTATTTAGACATTAAACATTTTAGCAGAAAAATTAAATAATACAAAATTTTCTGTCTCTACATCTCTGTCTAGCTTCTTGAACAGTACAGTCAAAAAGAAATTTTACTTTGATGGGCTTAGAAAACAGTCACTGTTTAGACTTGCTTCCAGATCCGGGGTGAATTTTGGAGCCAGCCTGCAGTCTGAAGGACAGAAAGGACACTGGAAAGAAATCCTGCCCGATGCTTCCAGCCTCACATTCGAAGCTTGACAAAGATTCTCAAAATCCACCAGAGCATTCAGAACCAAAGAACAGAGGACAGGAGAGAGCTCTTGGGGACCCTGTGGCATGTGTCCAGCAGAAGTCCCCTAACCCCACTTCTGTGACTCACCAGCCAGATAGGACAAGAGCACCAGAGGATGATGCCTCGCAACAATTATCATCTTGGCACAGAAATACACCACCATATAGGGAATTAATAAGAGACACAAGGGACACTCTACATCACTCTTTCCCACAACATGTCTTCCCTCAAAGTGACTGAAGCAGCTGCAACTCGAAATCCTGCCTGAGAGGGTTCATTCACAAAAGGAGAACTCGAAAGCATTGACAATTACAAAAAAGTTAATTACAAAAAAAGCTAATACTTTGGCACACAACAAACAAGGTCACATGTATCATTTATCAGGGATGGGTCTTCCAGAAGAGACGAGGGGGAGCCCTGCTTGGAAATCTTCAGGAAGTGCTGCAAGGCCTGCTTGCTTGCAAGGGGTTGTCAAGGTGGTTGAAGAGCTAGGATCTTTTAACAGAGCGACGCAGGAGAGAAGAGGGCTTTGCTGTTTTATTTTGATTTTGTTTATTCAAGGACATCTATGAAGTACATAGACTTTCAGACAAAATAATGCAACAGTAATCGAAACACATGCTAAATACAGCATTCCAGCTATGGACACATAGAAATAAAGCAACCTCTTATAATAATCAGCGCAAAAAAATAGAAAACAAAAGAGCAAGAGAATTAGCCATACTGACTGAATCTCTTTCCACATTCTGAGCATTCTTCTCCCTTAGGGTGGGTTCTTGATGTCACTGAAGGATGTTACCAAACTGAATTCCTGCTCCACTCTTTGACTGAATTTCTTTCCACACTCTGTGTAGTACCCCAAAATGAACCCAAAGTGGAGAAAAATGAGGAATAACACGCAATACTGCAGTCTGTAAATACCAGAGCAGGTCCCTGAAGGGGTACCCCAAAATACAAACGAACAAGATTATAATGGTAACTTTATTAGATACAAATTATTTGATGCTGTTGAAGACTGCTACTCTGAATCTTTTTCCACACTGATCATTCAAAAGATCTCTCCTTTCTGTGAGTGCTTTCATGCTTGCGAAGATTGCTTCTGCCACTGAATCTGCTTCCACACTCTGAGCATTCAAAAGGGGTCTCCTTTGTGTGAATTCTCTGATGCTGTTGAAGACAGCTACTATGACTGAATCTCTTTCCACACTCTGAGCATTCAAAAAGTCTTTCCCCTGTGTGAATTCTTTGATGTAGTTGAAGATGGCCAGTCTGACTGAATCTCTTTCCACAATCTGAGCATTCCAAAGGTCTCTCCTTTGTGTGAGTTATTTGATGTTGGTGAAGACTGCCACTGTGACTGAATCTCCTTCCCTCCCAGGCGTTTCCCAAAGGTCTCTCCTTTGTGTGAGTTATTTGATGTTGGTGAAGACTGCCACTGTGACTGAATCTCATACCTCAGGAGCATTCCGAGTCTCGAATTCTTTGATATATCGAGAGATTGCCGCCATGACTGAATCTCTTTCCACACTCTGTGAGCATTCAAGGTCTCTCCCTGTGTGAGTCTTTGATGCTGTTGAAGTGCCTATTTGAATCCTCACTTTCACTCTGAGCATTCCAAAGGTCTCTCCCCTGTGTGAATTCTCTGATGCCTTTGAAGGGTGCTTCTGTCACTGTATCTCCTTCCACACTCTGAGCATTCAAAAGGTTTCTCCTTTGTGTGAGTTCTTTGATGCTGTTGAAGATGGCCAGTCTGACTGAATCTCTTTCAACACTCTGAGCACTCAAAAGGTCTCTCCCCTGTGTGAATTCTCTGATGCCTTTGAAGGGTGCTTCTGTCACTGAATCTCCTTCCACACTGAGCATTCAAAAGGTTTCTCCTTTGTGTGAATTCTTTGATGCTGTCGAAGATTGCCGCTGCACCTGAATCTCTTTCCACATTCTGAGCATTCAAAAGGTCTCTCCCCTGTGTGAATTCTTTGATGCTGTTGAAGAGTGCTACCCTGACTGAATCTCTTTCCACACACTGAGCATTCAAAAGGTCTCTCCTTTGTGTGAGTTCTTTGATGCCGTTGAAGATGGCCAGTCTGACTGAATCTCTTTCCACACTCTGAGCATTCAAAAGGTCTCTCCCCTGTGTGAATTCTCTGATGCCTTTGAAGGGTGCTTCTTTCACTGAATCTCCTTCCACACTCTGAGCATTCAAAAGGTTTCTCCTTTGTGTGAGTTCTTTGATGCTGTTGAAGATGGCCAGTCTGACTGAATCTCTTTCCACACTCTGAGCACTCAAAAGGTCTCTCCCCTGTGTGAATTCTCTGATGCCTTTGAAGGGTGCTTCTGTCACTGAATCTCCTTCCACACACTGAGCATTCAAAAGGTTTCTCCTTTGTGTGAATTCTTTGATGCTGTCGCAGATTGCCGCTGCGCCTGAATCTCTTTCCACATTCTGAGCACTCAAAAGGTCTCTCCCCTGAGTGAATTATCTGATGCCTTTGAAGGGTGCTTCTGTCTCTGAATCTCCTTTTACACTCTGAGCATTCAAAAGGTCTCTCCCCTGTGTGAATTCTCTGATGCCTTTGAAGGGTGCTTCTGTCACTGAATCTCTTTCCACATTCTGAGCATTCAAAAGGTCTCTCCTTTGTGTGAGTTCTTTGATGCTGTTGGAGATGGCTACTCCAACTGAATCTTTTTCCACACTCTGAGCATTCAAAAGGTCTCTCCTTTGTGTGGGTTTTTTTATGCTGTTGAAGATGGCCCTTCTGACTGAATCTAATTCCACAACCTGAGCACTGAAAAGGTTTATTCCATATATGCATTCTCTGGTGCACAAGAAGCTTTGATTTAGAGCTGAAGAAGTTTCCACACCGAAAACATTTATGTGCCCTCAGTATACTGTGCTTTTGAATATGTACATTAATCTTTCTTTTACCTGAGAAAGTCATTCCCTTTTCTAAGCAGATTAATGGCTTCTCTCCTGAATGAGTCCTTTGGTGTTGAAAAAAATATGATTTTTGTGAGAAGCTCTTGCCAAAGACTGAGCAGTTATAGTGTTTCTCTGCTTGAAATCTTCTTTGATGCCTCAGCTCTACTCTGCAAAGAAAAGTCTTGCCACACTCCAAGCATTGGGTCTTCTTTCCACTATGCATTTGCAAATGGATCTCATATTGGCTTTGATCCAAGAAGTTCATTCCACACTCTAAGCACTCATATGCTTCTTCTACTGTGTGGATTATTTCATGGAAATCCTGACCTTGGCGAGAAATGTGTTGATTGTTCTTTTTGGCCATGTGACTTCCTTGCTGTCTCTTAGGTCTGCCTTGATTTCTGTCACTTTCTTTCCGATCATCATTCTTCACTTTATCTGGCAATAGCTGATGCACTTTCCCATCCCCCTCATTCCACTGCTCATCCCCTGCTGGAATAAAGAGACCCCATTAGCACCCAAACAAGGAGACCTGAGTTGCCCTTTAAGTTCCATCCACAAGAAAAACATTTCAGTGGCTTTTTGCTTGCTGCTGTACAATAATATATACTATAACATTCAAGCCTGCTGCATCAGAAAAGTTTGGTTTGCAATCTAACAGATTATATACCTCCTCACCTGAGCGAATCCTTTGATGTGAAGAAAGGGCTGATAGCCGATTGTAGGTCTTTCTGCATGCACTTCATGCAATTACAGTTTCTCTCCTGAGGGAATTTGCCTCTCAGCAATAAGAGTGATGTTCTTATTGAACATCTTTCCAAGGGCTACACTTGCATTTTTGTTTTTTCTTGAGAGGATTCTCTGGTTAGCATGGAAGCCTATGTTCCTTCCTGTTTTGGTTGAAGAGGTGCCAGTTGTGGGGAGGGGAGATAAAGCCTAAAGCCATCTAGGTGACTGCTATAGGAAAAGACCTTTGGCCTCCTCCAGCTCAGTTTTTGTTAACCCCCTCCCCCTGCCATGCTCCCTAGAATATCCCATATTTAATTATAGCCGTTCAACCCTGAAAGGAGCTTAAGAGCTCTCAGATTTCAGGCCTCAGAAAGTTTCCCACCCTCTTGCCTAGCAAGCTTGTTGATTCTGCCAAACTAACACGTGTGAAGAAGTCAAGTGGAAATCCTTTGAGAGTATTCCCTGATCATTCTCTTGACATAACTATGAAGAATACTCACTTGCAGCCAGCTCGTCTGGCAAGGACACGCTCTTTTCTCCAGATCAGAGTCCTCCAATCTCAAACACTACAGCACATTGGCTCTCCAGACCACAGTCAGAGGGGATCACTCTAATATCATCAGGAGGATAAGTGTGTTCTAGTGGTTGTCAACTGAGAAATTAGGATTTGGCCCCTTTCAGAGTCTTCCTGAGGGGCTCGAAGTCCCACATTGACCTCAGGCTGGGACACCCTCTCTGGTTAGGTTGATTTCACACAGCACAATAATAGTGTTTGAGAGTATTCCCATTAAGCATTTTAGAATCTGGGACTATTTTATTCTGGTTTCTCCCTTCGTGAAGGAATCGAATTATGACAGGGAGGAAATATTCTGATTTCTTTTGCACCAGCCTGGCTTTTTTTGTTTTTACAACACAGATGCAGCTGTGCATGCATGAACATCCCGTGTGCTACATTCTCATTGGCTGTCCCCCAACAAAGACAATGCTTCCGACTGGTGGATCCACAGAAACTGCAAGAAAATCAAGGACACGCCCTCCCCCCTTCTCTAGCTTTGGAAAGGAGCTGGTGCAGTGAATAACACAGCAAGCACGTTATGCTATACAAAGTGAAAACTTTTGACCAATACTGGCCGGAGCACTATGTCCCATCCACATTCAAAGGTGTGCAAAAACCACAGTACAAGTGACACTCAGCTCTCCCCCCCCCCAATTATATACCAAATAAATTCGACCAAAGGTGCGCGCATCTGCCTAGCTGCGTGCTATGAACACCCAGAATACATAAAGAAAAGGAAATGGGGCCACTGTTGTGAATCCACTGCCATGCATACGGGTGAAATGGCACTCAGTTGCTGTCATGGGCAGAAAATGTGCTTGGGGAACATTTTGGAAAGGGCAAGCTGCCACACCAGTCAGCGGCTCAGCAGAAATAAAACTGATATAAGGCAGGGAGGACAGTTTTTTGAAAAACTTAAGGCAAGGGAAATATTGAGGGATAATCCTACTTTAGGAATAGGAGCTATGAAAGGTTCTTGCCAAAACAAGATATTTCCCTTTGTCAACCTGGAGTATTTTGCCGTGCGGAATCAACCTCAGTTGCCCCAGGCAAACCAGGTGGCTTGGGTTGCTCAACTTGGCCATGCTGAATTGCTTTTGCTGAGGCCTCCAGAAGAGAGCAAGCCGCATAACAGGCCTCAACACAACACATTGATGTTCAATATTTTGATTCATGCCTCATCCCAAAGGCAGATGTGTACCTCTAGCACCTATAAAAGTTCCTTACCCAGAGAAACAACACTCCCGTAGTTCTCTAGCATGATGTCCTCGTAGAGATCTCTTTGGTTAGCATTTAGCAATGCCCACTCTGCCTCCGTGAAATACACTGCCACCTCCCCAAAAGTAACCAAAGACTGAAAGAAAAAGCAGATTTCCTCATCAAACGTCTTGTCACACAGACATGCCATTCTGGGAGTTCTGGGAGGGTGCTCGATGGAAAGTTTATAAAGTTTATAAAGAGTGGCATTCAGATCCTCTTGCCTGGGCCCCTCAGCACCAACTGCAGGAGAAAAGGCCCCCGAGAAAGGAGGGGGGACCCAGGATTCCCCTCTGCTCATCTCCCTCACCTGGACTGGAGGTGCAGCAGCTGTTTCCACACCTCCACAAAGAGTATGACTCAACACTGTCTCTTCACTGCCTGCGAGGGAGAGATAATCGGGAGAAAGGGACTTAGCCTCCACTTTCTATTATGTTTGCTTACATGGACTGCGCTTCATGCAATGCTGTTCCCTGGACTGTGAAACCTTGCCCTGTGTACTCTAACCTTGCACATGCCCGAGTCCTGGCTGGTGGAACAAAAAGATGGAGACCAAAATGACATTGGATGGCATCTTGTCCCACCAGGCCAAAAAACAGACCTGAACTGAGCCCATCAGAAAACTGAGGGTAATATCAATTAGTGTCTGTAGCATCTCCTGATTCACAAATGTCACATTTGCATTGTTGGGCAGAGGAAATTTTAACATGGCATCACATCCACCCCAAGGCCCCCACCACAACCTGGCATCACTCATCCAATGGTCTGTTTCCTACAGCAGCCCATCAGATGTCCCCAAGAACATGAGCACAAAACGCATTTGCCTACTGCTCCTGGCCCCTAGCAACTGTTTTTCACAGCTGTGCTGACCAGAACATGCAGGTTTTCTTTAGTCACAAGACTGAGGAGCCCAGATGAAATCTGTCCACTCCCCCAACCCTGTTTTCAATGAGCTTGAGTCCCTTTAATGGAAAAAGGAGGAATATGAATATTGTAATCAATATGAGGAACTTCCCCCATGAATATGTCTAATCTCCTTTTACAGGCATCCCAACTATTGAAGACTAACTGTCTCGAGTTGGATGAAAAAACTTTTTTCTTGACCAGAACTCTCTGTGTCCATTGAATTAACTGGGTGCCCCAATCCCATCCAGGCACACTGATTCCTTACCACATGAGAGGGCATCTGGGGTATGCGCCTGGGCCAGCTCCCCTTCCTCCCACAGAGAGAACTTTGCTTCCAACTTCATGGATGGACCCCATGTCTGAAACAGCAACAAGGGAGACAGTTAAAGGATAGAATTGATGACGCCAAAGAATGGATCCAGCCCCATTCCCGGACTCTGCATCTTTCTATAAGCAGACCTTGTAAGGTTGTCTTTCAACACTGGTGAGTTATCTGGATAACAGATTCCCTAGAAGTGGCTGCTGAAGCAACTTGTTAAATCTCTCATTTGGATGATTAAAATTGGTCAAATATCAGGCAGGGAAGCCTTAGGAGGAGGTCAAATATTGTTGCTAGAATTGGACATACTAGGAAAAACAAGTCCTCACCTGTTCTGCCAGCCTCTTCTCCTCAGCCTGACTCAGGAGGAAACCCTCGGCCAGGGCCACCGCTTGGGAACTGGTCTCCGGCCCACATCCTCTGACCCAGTGCTGCATTTCCTGGGGCAAGATGGTCAGCAACTGCTCCAGGATCACCAGGTCTAGGATCTGCTTCTTGGAGTGCCTCTCGGGCTTCAGCCAGCAATTGCAAAGTCCATGGAGCTGGCTGCAAACCTCTCGGGGCCCATCGGCATCATGGTAGCGGAACTGCTAGAAGAGGAAGGAAAGTACTTCTGAGTTCAGGAGTTCCTGATCCCAGTTCTCTGGCACAGCTCTCTGCCAGAATTCAACACCACTCCCAGCTTGTATGGCACAGAGGTCTTTCCTTGCTGTCTTGCCAAGGACCCGGGCCTTCTGGGTCCAGCTTTTCCATCTCCTTCGCCTTCTGTTAGGTCGCTTCTGACAGTGAAACGATGCATTTACTTACTTGATTATGAAAACAAGGCTTCTTCTGGGGACAGGAGGGAGAGAGACACAAGGAAAACAAAAGAGAATGGAGCCGCAAGGTGCATCAGAACAAAAGTGCTTCTTGTGTTTTGTAATATCATTCTGCTATATTACATACAAAACTTTTAAAGATATGCCTGTCCTGTCCTTTGGGGAAGTTAACTGTCTCTACCTCTTTAAAGATGATACGTTGGATCAGACTATCCCTGGTGCTTCAGATGGCTACTAACATATCAAAAGATATGCCCACCCAAATCAATTGGTCTCCTGCTTGTATACAGAAAGTATAAATTCGATGATGGCACAGAGTGGGAATGTACAAGGGTTTGTATGTGAAACAGTGCACAACAGCTGCAGGGATTAATAGAAGCTGGGAGAGGCAATGAACTCTGCCGAAAGCACAAGTTGGCCAATTCCAGGTTGGGAAATGCCTGGAAATTCAAGGGTGGAACTATGGAGGACATAAAGGCGCTGAGTCCACCTCCTGGTGGAAGAAGAGTTTAGAAGAGGAAGAGTTTGGATTTATACCCTGCTTTTCTCTTCTCAAAGCAGCTTACAAACTCTTTTCCCTTGCTCTTCCCACAACTGACACCTTGTGAGGTAGAAGAAGAAGAGTTCGGATTTATACCCCATTTTACTCTCCTATAAAAAGTCTCAAAGAGCTTACGAACTTTTTTCCCTTGCTCTTCCCACAACAGACACTTTGAGGCAGGTAGGGCTGAGAAAGTTCAAAGAGAACTGTGACTAGTCCAAGGTCACCCAGCAGACTTCGTGTGGAGGAGCGGGGAAACAAATCCATGTCACCACATAAGAGTCCGCCGCTCATGTGGACAATCAAACCTGGTTCTCCAGATTAGAGTCCACTGCTCTTAACCACTGCAACACGCTGGCTCTCTTTCCGCATGTGGACAAATGCACTGTAATTCCGGGTGATCTCCAGGCCCTACCTGGATACCAGTAATGCTTCAGCAAGGAGATGGTAGACGGCTAGGAGCACCAGCTCAAATCCTTAGGCGGACCTGAACCCAGGCCTCCTGTAACTGTTCCCTTGTTTCTCCCTGTTGTGTTGCCCGAGGGTCTGTAACTCTCCTGCCTGGCAAAAAGATGCTCCTCCCACTCAAACCCCAGCGCTGAAGGGAGAATTTGGCCTTTGTATGTGGCTACTGGGCATGTGGCTTCAGCTCCATGCACCTCCCCTCTCAGCATGTCACAAAGGAGTCACCTCATGTGGTGATTGGTGGGTGTCAATGGTGTTTCCACGGATACTGCCTGGAACCTTGGCAACAGGATTTCCAACCTCTCCTGTGCTGGGCAGGTCGGACACTATTTCACAGCCACGGCCCCACAAGCACTGGGGTCTTGGGATGGTGCTGTGGTTGATTCTAATGCAGGAAGAAGATCCCTTCTTTGGTGCCCATTTTTACCCGTCAAAGCAAAAAAGAAAAAAAAGCCTGTTGTTTTCTACATAATTCAAATACTCCAAATAGAACTCCAGTTTCACACATTTCACTTTTCTTGTGCTGAAACACACTGATAATGCCCCCCGCCCCAACCCTCTAATTCCACTTGGATGGTGGATCAAAATTGGCGCCTACTTCACAGGACTGTTGTGAGAATAAAATGGAGGTGAGAATGACATAAGTTGCATTCTATCCCCAAAAGGGAGGCAGGGAGAATATAAATGAAGTAAATAAAGTTCAGCCAACAATTAACCAAATGAGATAACCTATATCTCCAGTAGCGCTTGCCTCCTTTCATAATTCCCTGTTCTGGATATGTCCCTTTTCTACATCCACATCATAGTTCCTATGTTTGAAAGTGATAAAAATTGTTCATTTCACTAGTAGAAATAAAATATACATTAAAATACATATGCAGCTAGAAGAGCTACATTTTGATTATCTTGGCTGTGATATTAATTAGAAACAGAGCCCTACGGGGATGGGGCGGTATAATAAATCGAAAAAATAAATAAATAAATAAAATTAAAATTAAAAAGCCTGTAGAAAAAGTTGCCCAAGCTTTCTCTGGAGCATTTGCTGCAGCAATTTCTATTTTCCAAAAAGATAAGCTGACGACAATTCACATAGCAACTTGTCTCTTTGGTTATTGCAATTACTGTAGCAACAAGATAAATATCTTTTCAAAATAACCCTTCAAAAAGAATCTCCTATGTATGCTGCTTATGAACTTGGTACATATATGTACATATGTACAGTGCGGTCAAGTTGTAGCCGACTTAGGGAGACTCAGTAGGGTTTCAAGGCAAGAAACTAACAGAGGGGGTTTGCTACTGTCTTCCTCTGCACAGCAACATGGGTATTCTTTGGTGGTCTCCCATCCAAGTACATGCCGGGACTGATCTGCTTAGACAAGGTCAGGTTATTTATTTTATTTATACTTTACATTTATACCCCACCAATCTCCCAAAGGACTCAAGGCAGCTTTACATATCAACATATGATAAAAACACTATCAAAACAATACAAAAATACAAAGATATAAATGCTAAAACCAGTAAAAAGCAGTAATTTCAAGATGGCGTTAAAATCCTAACAATATAAGGGAGCAAGCATGTCATACCCCAGGCGAGGATCAAGAAAAGATATTAAGCAGGTTAGCCTGGACCATACAGATCAGGACTGGTACATGTGGTTTCTTTCAACTGTAGCTATTATTTGTTTAAAGGCAATGTCTGTGGAACTACTCTGTAGATTTCCTGGTGACATTTCTGTTAATCAGAACTGATGTTTTCTTCCGTATTAGATCAACTTGTATTGATCTCATGCTATACTATTTTAGACCCTGCCAAGTGTAAAAGAGCATAAACACCACAACTGCAAAACATAACAAGATTTTTCCTAGCATTAGTCAATTCTCTTCAGTAGTTCGTCATTTTAACTTCCTCTAAAATTAAGTCTGTTTTGTGCCTGTGGCTTTAAAAGCCCAAACTGTCATCTAGTATAATGCAACTTCTTCCTCCATAACCATTTTTAAACAATAAACATCAACTCTGATCAAGCTATCTTTACCTTAAAAATTGCTGATTGAACTTTAAAGACATCCATAATTTGAAGTTTCACCAACAAGTTGCTCCAACTAATGTGCAGTGATACACATCTTTTATTCTACCATCCTCTGCAGGGGAAAAACTTGCAAGCTGCCAGATTTGCAATGCTCTCTTTCATGATGCCAAACCAAAATGTGAAGAGAGAATATGCTAAAAATCTTCCTAAAGCATGAAAATTATAAATACAAAGCATTAGTGTATCAGTTCCTGTACAGGCATCACAAAAATTATACATGACATTTGTACACGAGGAGATCGTGAGTTTAGTTTTATTTAAAAAGTATTACTTTATTTTCCCAACTAATTTCTAACTATAGAAAACAAATCAATCATTTCGGAATACTAAAAAACCACAGTAATGAACACATCAGCGTTAACATAAGCCATTCATACAGGAGGAAGAAGAAACAGGAGTGAGTTGTATCACACATGATTCACACTTCCAGCACATGAAGCATCTAATCCACATTCATTACACAACTCATAACTGCATTTTTGGTTAAAAAATAAAGACAATTTAGGCAGGACGAAGATGTGAAGGTCTGGTGGAAAAATTAGAAATTTTGGCGACTACTGGAAAAAGTTGTTGAACTATTTTGTCTTTTAGAATAAGTGGGATGCTTTTAGAACAAACAATGTGCTTTTAAAGACAATATGAAATGCTGTTGAAGACACTACAGCTCTTAAATGCAAGATGCACTAGAAGGATACGTTACCTGGCCTCTCAGTGATTTTGGCGCGAAAACGTCGTCTGAAGCGGCTGCGTCGATTCCCGAAGCGCTGCCCTCGCCCAAATAAAAGCTCCCCTTTACCGCGTAGTCTCCCCACACAACCCTTTCCCGCCCTCCTTAGGAATTCGGCGCGGGCCACCTCTAACCCCCTCCGCGGCCTCGGGAGCGCCCCTGGGAGAGTCGGCGGTAATACTAACCGAGGAGTCGGCAATTCTCCATCGTTAAGCCCCCTGCCCCAATAACATTAACAATAACACCCCCGCCCCAAGGTCTGCGCCGCACGTGCCACGCCCGAGGCGAGAGGAGTGGCCGTGAAAAGGGGGCGGGCGGGCGCGGATACTTCACGCTCGCAGCACGTGGCCGGGTGGCCTCGGTTCGGCTGGGGAGGGGACGGAGTCTACGAGGGCGAAGCGCGGCTCGAAGTTGAGGTTCGGGTCGGCTCGGTGCGCGAAAGTGAGGCGGGCGGCGGATTTCTCGCTTTGTCTGGGCCGCCAGCGTTGAACGAAGTCAATGTGGGCTACAGTCGCCGACTTCAGTTTGGAATGGAGAAAGTTGAGGATGGTGACCCTGGAGTCCGTTGCCATCACCCTCAGCGTCAAAAAACATTTAAAACCCTCTGCAAAATTTTGAATTAATTTCCTGCCTTTCTTCCCAAGAGACCTCAAAAGTGTTCCCATTGTTTCACTTTCTTTTTATCCTCGCAACAACCTTGCGAGGAGGGCTAGGCTGAGAGTGTGGCTGGCCCAAGGTTCCACGGCAGAGGGTGGGTTTGAACCTGGGTCTCCCACATCCTTTCCCGACGCTGTGAATGTGACCGCCACACTGAACTGGTTCTCCAAATAATTTTTGACATTGAATATTGCCATATGTGTTTCTGCATTGTTGTACTAGGGGCGTATATTCTGTCTCCTCTCCCAGCCTTGTGTAGAATAGACGAATGTTTGCTGTCAATGTGTGGAAAGAGGGTTCACCTCCCCACCTCCCCCTTCTCCCTGTTGCTGTTGTCAGTCACTCTGAGAAATTGGCAGGCCTGGGATATACACACTTCACTCTCAGAAGCTGCAGAGATCCCCCTTTATACCCGTGAGCATGGACAGGGATTCACCCCTGCACAGTGAAGATTGCTAGATCTTGGTATGCCAAGAGCAGGAAGATCATCCATCATCTTTCGGAGCTTGGATGAAGCAGCAGGCACCAGCATCTGGCTCTTGGAGGCGCTTTTCATCCCCCTCCCCCCCCCCCCCGTTTACACATTAATAGTAATAGTAATATTACCCTTATCTGACATCCATTTACCCCTGCCCCCTATCTCCCAGCAACGGCAAGAGCTGAGAGACATGGGCATAGCCAGGCACTTGGTCAGACGCCCCCAGCAGCTGTTTCCATCCCAACAGAGACATGAGGACTTTGTAACATGTAAATCAGTTGGCTGGGTCTACACATAGAATGAGGTTGTAAAATGGTCAATAACCGTTTAGACCACAAGGGGGAGAATGAATATTCCTCCACATAAAAAAGGAACATACAAAACTGTACAAACAGAAAAATGGTTCTAGCCTGCCTCTTTCCCTGTAAATTAGAAACACGAACATAGCATGATATTTCTAATGTGAGGGGAGAACTGAAAATGTGATTCTCAATAAGCAGTCTAAAGAGGAACAGAAAAAAGTCATATAGGCATTTTCAGGATGGATATAATATCCTGGGGGAAAACCAGGATCATACATACTGGGATGTTTGTATCCTGGTTTCTCCCTTTGCACTGCTGCCCGTTCTCGCATTCAGACCAGGAGGAACAACTCCCAGGTGATTGTGCACGGCCCCCGGTTTAGTTTCATTGTCCATGGCAACGTTTCCACAGATGCATGAACAATCCTTTTTTCCCAACATTCTGACTGGTCGCAGCTGTGGGGCGGGGAGAGCAAGCAGCGAGGCAGGAAAAATAAACCGGTCTGTCTCCCATGGTATTTGCATGGGAGTGGGATTGGCACGTTTTTTTAAAAAAAAACTGCCAATTTTATCATTTTTTTGAAAGCCACGGGATAAGGGAAATCTCGCAGGGCGGGCCCGAGTTAGACCCGAAAGCCATGTGGAAGTCATGGCTGAACCAGGATGTTTCACCTTCTTATCCCAGGCTATTTGGGGAAACGTGGGGAAAACACATCACTTTAGCATTCCACTACCATGTTCTGTTGCATGTGTAAATCAGAAGCCAGTCTTATTTTTAGTACATTTTATCCTTCACATCCTCCAAGGATTTCGGAGTGGCATATGTTGTTCTCCCCTCCTTCATTTTATTCTTACAACAGCCTCGTGAGGTAGGTTAATCTAACAAGGTCACTTAGCAAGCTTTCATGGCAGAGTCGAGGTGTGAAATTGGGTCTAAGGAAAGGACGGTGGACTACTTCCTCTTTAAATTGGATCTTGCTTTGGCCCAGCATCTCTTTGTAGCATTCTCTCTTCCCCTGTACCTTTCTGGTGTGTATATAGAAAAGCTCAGTGGATTTAAATTCCAGTGCATCTGATGAATGAAAGATCATGCTGGAATAAATGCTCTAAAGTCCTGATGGATTCTTGTTTTACTCTGTTCTTACAAATTAACAATCCTCCTGGGATTGTCAGATAAAGGTGTGACTCATCTTCAAAGAAAAACATAGTGCAGAGTGATTGGAGATGATGAGGAAGTTCTTATCTGTGATGTTGTATCTGTGACAGCCCATTCATTAATGGAGGTCATGTTGCAAATATCTAATGATAAACATGCATGCACCTTCTTAGATAAACAGAATTTCTTGTTATCTCGGGTTCTACAGGAGCAAACAACCACTGAATAGATGCCAACAGCACAATCTTATGCAGAATTACTCCAGTCCAAGCCATTGAATTCTGCACAGAATTTCACTGCAAATTTGGATAAAGTAGAGAAACTTGAAAACGATCTGCTATTTTTATCAGCTGGATACGTTTTATCAATGTCCCCTCTGCACATCAAGGTAATCCAACATTTACAAGCAAATGAAAGCATTGCAAACTGAACACTTTTGCACCAATGTGCTTATTTCATATGTAGTTTGTTTCAAGAATATTTTTGTAATGGCTGGGAAAATACAAGAAAAGGCCAAATATTTATGTGGGGATTTGTGCTGGGGGGGGGGGGGCTGGGGGAACACAGGGGGCTGGAGGGAGCTGAAGGGACACAGTGACAGAACCAGGGCTGAAATGACAATCATACACTGATTAATATTTTTATGTAGTCACTTTTTAGAATTATCATTTTAACATATCCCCTGAAGTAGACCCATCTTGATTCATTTGTATGTTATATAGAAAAGGGGTTAGGGCTCTTTTCTTTCTTTCTTTCTTTCTTTCTTTCTTTCTTTCTTTCTTTCTTTCTTTCTTTCTTTCTCTCTTTCTCTCTTTCTTTCTTTCTTTCTTTCTTTCTCTCTTTCTTTCTTTCTTTCTTTTTTCTTTCTTGTTAGCCACAATTTTTTTATTTCTACAAAACACTTGTTTTTGAGGTTTTTGGCATGAGTATTGTTTTAATGGTGCTGTGGTTCTGTGTGTCATCAGATACCAGATTTCATGTTGACATGTCACAATGCTGTTAACTTGGCATAAATACCAACCTTGTCTCATCAGTTGGCTTGAATGACGATATATTTCCTTTCATACATGTCGCAAGCAGCATTTCTACAGATTTCGCTATGTGAGTGGATAGACTTTTCCAAAGCGTTTGTCATGCCTCGATCGACAAAACTGAAGTGTTCTTTTACTCTCTAGCTCTTGGCTTTTATCATGTTCATATCTTGAAGATACAAATTGTATAAACTCCATAAAATGAAAGTACAGAATCCATATGATTCTGCCACTTGGACAGAAACACCTGTAGGTTGGTAGGTTCTAGATAGCTTTTTTGCTGGATAAAAAGGCAGGAAAGGGTTCCTTTGACCAGAGGGCTATTCTAGGGACTGTGGGACTGGTCAAAAGCTTTGTGAAACAGGAGTTCTAACAAGGAGGGGAACTGGGCAAGATAGAGTGAAAATGTTGGCTGGATCCATCCCTCTGTATACAGATATATATCTGGAAGCAGGAGGCTATTTTGGCTGATGCCCTGCTCTCACTGGAGATATCTGACTTACCCCTCACACTACTTCTACGAGGGGTCCTTGCCCACCAGGAGTGGCATTTTGAGGATCATTTTGGTCTGCCAGTAGGGAAAGGAATTCCACAGACAGAAATCCTTCCCATCACCAGGTATATACCATGGTATCAGCATTGTTGTGTAGTGATCAAGGGCATGAACTCTAAAGTTTACCCTCCAAGTAAGACTCATGTGAGAAGAAGCCACCACATCACTTATTCTCATCATAGTTCAGATGTTCAGTGTTGTCTCCATGGTGTGGAAAGAAGACCTGAGAATGCAGTATCTATGCCAGGAAACCCAGTATTTGGAGCTTCCTGGCAAAGGGACTTTTGTCCTTTCCATGATTTCTGGTCCTGCCCTAGAAAATGATCCAAGCACTCTCAGATGGAACTTGCCCCCTTCTGTACAGCCTCACCCATCAGGCCTAGATACCTTTTTTGGAATAACTAAAAGGTTGCATCTTTTAAATTTTTTATTGGGGTGCTTCTGACCTGTGTACTGTTTTTGTCTACATCATGTTACTCTTCAGTGTGTATTTTATAATGTTGTTATACCCTGGCTCATTTTAATGACATTGGTTTGTTTTCTTAGTGGCTCGTTTTAATGGTATTGGCTTATTTTAGTGGTTTGTTGTTAATCCCTTTGTTTTTAATGATCGTATTTTAATGGTCTAGTGTACTGATATAATTTATAAGTTAAAGACCTCTGTTTACATTTCTCAGTGGTAGTGGTGGAAAGGGCTGTCAAATCACAGCAGACTTATGTCATCCCCACAGTGTGTTTTTAAGAGAAGAGATGAACAGAAGTATCTTGCCGTTGCCTGCCTCTGCACAGTGACCCTGGTATTCCTTGGTGGTCTCCCATCCAAATAATAACCAGGGCCAAACTTGCTTTACTTCTGAGATCTGATGAAATCAGGTTAGCCTGGGCCATCCAGGACAGGGCTCAAAATTTGTGGGCTTACCCTATAATCACAAGAACAAGGCTTAGAGACGGTTGTACAAGTTATGAAGATTTATTAGTTGCTCCTCGTATTAAAGTTCTTAAAAACCTTTCTTAGCCCACATAGAAATATTATAGCCATTAGTCCTGCTCAACAAATGTGCCACTTCTTTTTGAACAATCTGGGAGGCTTCCAAGTTGTCTTCAAGAGCTGTCATAGGAAAGACTGGACTGCCCATCTAAATTTAAGCATGCTGCCAAACAAATGACTACTATGACTGGAAAAAGGCATCCTGGGAATGATAAAGGGTGTGAGTTCAAATTTACGGAAATAAATGTCTTTTTAAATCCAGCTATTCTGTGCAATGTTAGATCTTGTTTTACAAGAACATGTAATTCAAGTGATGTTTTATCATATGGGCCACATGGAACAACCACAGTTCCCTGACTGATTGTGGCAGTGTGTCTACTGAGAGGCAGCAGCTGACACATGTCCACTCTCAAGCACAGCCATGTTCTGACCCCACGTTGGATCGATATTTCTTTTGGAGTTCACAAAACATATTTTGGGCTTAGCCCTGCTTCACATACAAAGATAGACCCCCCGCCTCTACTCCTTCAGCTGAACAGAGCAGTTACCATAAACAAGCTTCTCTGCCTTTCCCCACACTGACTATGAACGTAGCTTCACACAAGATCCTTCCACAGCTCCCCTCATTGTTTCACTGGCTGAAAGCAGAATGAAGGGGGCTGACCAGTGGAGAGAAGATCAAGTGGGGAAGGGAAGAGAAATATCAGTCTTGTGGGGGGACTCTGTGAAAGGCAACGAAGAAGTGGTATATGTGTGAAGGAGAGAGATGGATGCCTTCTAAAGGGACAAGACATAAAAATTATGGACTGGATTGTTAGTAGAGCTTACGGGTATCGTTAACTTCAGATTCAGCAGTTCTCCTCAACATGGAGATATGTTATCAGAATATGCCTGATTTTTGCAGGTCAAAGAGGCACAAGTGCTCTTTCAGACAAAACAACATGAGTAGGCACTTCTTTTCCAGCATGGAAAAGCTGTTAGTGTGTTTGACTATGATCTGGGAGACCCAAGTTTGAATCCCCACACTGCCAAAGATGTTCACAGGGCAAATATTGGGGCAGTCACTCTTTTGCACCCCAGTTTACCTGGCAGGGTGGTTGTTTTGAAGGTGTCAGTTTGGGACTCATTGGGGAGGAAAGTAGGGTATACATATCTAAAGAAATAACAAAGCCTGTAATTTTTCTTCAGCATCTTAGAGTGGGATCTGATTTGTAATCTGCAGTCATTAAACCTGAGGCATAAACATCATCTCTGCTTTTCCGCTCCCTCCCATTTATATGTTTCTCTCATTGCCAGGCTATCTTAAGCCTCTGGCGTTTTCAGTTTTGGAGAAGTCGGGGGCGGGGGGAGCAAGCTAATGTGAAATTGTCTGTTATTTCTGGAAAAGCAGCCAGACAAATCAGAGGCATTGTATATATTTCAATAGTGGCCTATTTATTCTACCACCAACAAGACCAATTTGGGAAATAATAGCAGAAGCACTGAAATTGTCAATGAAAGAATGTCACAGTTTGATCGAAAGCCATGTAATTAACTGGAAAGGCAGGAAATGTGTTTTAGAAATGGGAGGGCCATCTGCTTATAAAACCCTGCCAAAAACTGAATTGTGGTGATTTTGTCAATTATCATGACAGAGCACAAGGAGTCTGTCATTATCCTAGAAATTCCTTCCTAAAGAATCCTGCTTTGAATGTCATTTTTAAAAACATCTCTGCTGAATTTCTGCCCAGTCAAAAAAAGCAATGGCAGTCTGACTGCGCCAGTGGATCCTCCGGCTTGCTAAGACCAACGTGAATTATGCTGCTGCCTTCACAAGGGGACAAACTGTATCCTGAGTAAAGGTATGCCATTTCATGGTAGGCAGTATTCCGACGCTGATATTTCAGCACCATTTTGATGGGATTTGGCAAGTGCCAGTCACACAATCCAGTAATGAAGGAGTTAATTGTTGCATGCTAATTAGTTAGTGAGGTCAGAAGTCAGTGACCAGGTAATTGATACCTATTGGTTGGGTGGGCTACATGCAGGTCTGCACGTAGGCTTTAGATATATCTTCTTTGTGTTGCACTCTGCACGTGCTCACTCACTCTCTCAGTCAGTCAGTCCGCTCAGCTCAGTTGAGTTCAGTCTATAGCTTAGTAGCCATGTAATAGTCTAAGCAGCAAGCTGGCTGTTGGTGCTAGCTAGTAAGAAAGATGTTTATTGTTTTTCTTCCAAGTTTCCCTTCCCTGTAGTAAGTAAACTTTATTTCAATAAAGCAACTGATCTCTGCCTCATTATTGCATTATCTCTGCTAAATAAGTATTTGTCCACACAACACATTTGCTGTCTCCTGCTTGATGGTTATTGAGGCAGGGGAATCCTGAAAATATTGATTAGCTTAGCTTTTGTATCCCACCTGCCACCTCGTTGGGGCCACCAAGCTGATTGTGTGGATGCTGTTCTACCTGGGAAGCAGTCTGAGCAAAGCATCAGCTCATTTTATTGGTTTGTGTGCGTTTCTATTGTGGGGGGACAGGGCAGAGCATACCTTGCATGCTGGTGGTCTCAGCTTCTATCCCCAGGATTTCCATTTAAAGGAACTCAAATGACAGGTTTGGAGAAAGCCTTTCTGTGCTTAAGACTCCAGAAAGCTGTTGACAGTCAAAGTAGGCAAAGCCAGCTAGATGTGAATCATCATAAGGCAGCTTCATATATTCATACTGTCTGCTTTGGTTAATAATCTCATTTCAGAGCATTCAGATAATTTGGACATAGTTAGTTATGTGTGGCTGTCAGGCACCTTCCGCTCCAATATTGACCTTACTAGAAATTCATTGCTGTATACAGCATCACTGACCCAGGTTATTTTTAGAAGAAATGCTGTGGAAATGGTGTGCTGAAGTTGGGGTGTGGGGGAAGGGACAGAACCACAAGAGCCTCTCATCCCCTGGTGCCCTAGCAGAATTGGGCTTCAAAGGCAAAAGGGGGAGGGTTTAAAATGGCATCACATCCCTGTGGTGGACTTGGAGACACAGTGTCATGTAGTTTGGCCATCAGATAGTGGAAGCAAAGGTTGTGCTGAGTAGAATATGGCTAATTTCGCCTCACTCTATCAACACAAGCTACACAAGTCCTCTACAGATATAGTAAAGGAAGTGGAAAAAAACATGAATACTGATATTGTGGGCATTACTGCATGATTCTGCTTAATTATTATTTTTTTAAAACACCCAGGTATTGTATATGGCAGTGATTTCCGCTGTGGTGCCTATAAGTACCATGGTGCCCACCAATATATTTTCTGGCACCCACTTGCTTCTTTCTCAAAGGAACTTTTCTCCAAGGTAAGGAGCATATCTTGGTTTTCCTGCATTTAATCAGAATAAGAGACATTGCCTTTGTATCTGAGGAGGGCTCTGAGTTAGAATCAGAATAATCAGTTTCCATTATAGGACGACGATTGACCGAAAGTGCCTAATATTTTATGGAACCGCCCAGTATTTTTTGATAGGGCAGCCATTTTGTTGTGATAACCACTACCTGTTCTCAAAAATCTAAAAAGTACCCACAGGTTCAACAAGGCTAAGGATCTGTGGTCTAAAGACGTAATCCAACACTCAGTGAATCTCGATTTTCATTTTGAAGTAACTCTGCAAGCTTCCTACAGCTGTAAACTATGAAATGAACACCTAGTGAATTTCAGAAGCTGCACTGAGAAGGGTTTCCACTGGTTAGAGTTCATTATCTTACTTCCTAGCCCTCTCTCTGATAAGCAAAAATAAATGATTCAGCTTAAGTCAATATATTTAAATAATATATGCATTTCCCAGAAGTCAGCTTTTTAAGAGTAGACCTGGAGCTACCTTAGAACAGGATTCAGGAGTGAAAAGACTTGTCTACAATAAGCAAACTATAAGATCTTTCCTTCGAACATGCATTCTAGCAATTCGCATATTGCAGCATGATGACACTGTACTATTTGGTGAAAAAGTCTGGGTGAAAGACAAGCAATTAAAACAGGCATTTTTCCCCCTTTTAGATATTAATACCCCAAATAATGGGGGCTACTATGTCTCTTTAAAAAGTATACTTCCTTCTACTTTGGGATAAGACAGCAACTACAGTCAAGATGACTGACAACAAGCAACTGAAGTCAACCGAAGAAAGGTGGGTGTTCTGAAATGACAGGTAGAAAACAGGAGTGGAACAAGTTTGGGAAGGAATGGCATACAGGAAACTGGTGACTGAGTGAGTGACTATTTATTTAAGGAATTGGCTCTGACCTGGGTAATAAATGCCAAGGATTGCCTTCCCATCAGCCTATGCCTACCTGCTCCAAACAGGGTTTTGCTTTAAATGTGTAGATAAATTATTCCCTAACAGGATTACAATTAACAGTGCAATCCTATGCAGTATCACTACAGTCTAAATCTACTGGTTTAGTCTGGAAGAAGTCTGCCTAGGACTCCACCATTGAGTAGCCAGCTCTATTTACTGTTGTTCAACTGGAAAAGTCCTTCTTTGAGAGCCAGCGTGGTGTAGTGGTTATGAGCAGGTGGATTCTAATCTGGAAAACCGGGTTTGATTCTCCACTCCTCCACATGAGTGGAGGACTCTTATATGGTGAACCAGATTTGTTTCCCCACGCCTACATTCCTGCTGGGTGATCTTGGGCTAGTCACAGTTCTTTGGAACTCTGTCAGCCCCACCTTCCTCACAAGGTGTCCGTTGTGAGGAGAGGAAGGGAAAGGAGCTTGTAAGCTACCTTGAGTATCCTTACAGGAGAGAAAGGTGGGATATAATTCCATTCCAAACTCTTCTTCTGTCAGTCTCCTCCTCCCTTGGATTTTTAACGCCTGCTCTCCCACCCATGTACACGTGTTCATAGTATGTGGGGAGGCATTCCTTTCTCTTTCTTTCCTCTCATCATCAATACAGGGAGGAGAGAATGGCCTAGAGAACCTACTCTGAACCTAGGCAAACTGGCGCCCGGGGACAAAACCTGAGTTTGGCGCCCCCCCCCCCCCCGCCCTCCGGCCCGGCGTATCAGCGGCTACCCTCCCCCATCATGACCAAACAATGATTTTTTGTACCAGCTCACAAAACGCCTCTCACTCCCAACAAAACATACATGGCTCTCTCCCCACCAACTCTTTTCCTAATTTCCTAATCACAACAACCCTATGAGGTAGGTTGTTAGCCTGAGAAACAACTCCAAGCCAGTGCAAGTGGGTATTAAGCATGTAAATCTCTCACAAATCACCCCCAGCAAAACATTTACCAAACAAATGTCAGCATCATCTCTCACAAAACACCTCCAGTGGAATCCACCCCCAAACAGCATCACTTTCGATGGTGTTTAAACTAGGGAGCTCAGATTCTTCTTTTAAATCTACCCCAAAGGGAGAATCTGGGGTCTCCAGTTAAAACAAAATTGAAAGTGATGCTGTTTGGGGGCGGATTCTCCCCCACCCTGAAACAGCATCACTTTTGAGGGTTGGAGATTCAGATGAAACAAATCGCAGATTTGGCTGGAATCTGGGCAAATTTGGGCACATTCGGACAAAAATTGTCTGATTGTCCACGCCCAAATGGAATGCCCCCATCCCCATTGTTTTCAATGGGAGCTAACCTGAGATCCATGGGGGTCCATAACTTTGCTTCCCCTGAACCAAACATCACAAGATTTGGGTGGTATCATCAGGACAGTCTCTGGATGGTCCCCTGAAATTTTGGTGCCTCTAGTCTTACAATTGCGACCGCTGCAGGCCGGAACATGAAAAACACTTAAAAACTTTAAAAACACACAAACAACCCTGAAATTTTGGCGCCCCCCCACGTGACCAAATGGGGGGTGCCCGGGGACAGAGGGTACCCCCTGTCCCTAGGCAGGAACGCCACTGACTCTGAACATTCCATATTATTGCTGGGCAGTCCAGGAATGTTAGGAAATTTCTTTATTTATCCTGACCTTTTCAAAGAAGCTCAGATTGGTGTAAAATGGTCCCCCCTCTATTTCTTCCTAACAACCACTCTGTAATGTAGGTTAGGTTGAGAGAGGGGAATTCGCTCAAAGTCTCATTGCTCAGTGAACTTCATAGTCCAGCGAGGATTTTGAACTTGGGTCATCTAGATCCTAATCTGAAGCTATGTGTCTGTGTGTCCTGTATTCCAACCTTTATGAACCTGTGGGCACTCTGGAATTCTGATAGAGTGGTGGGCACAATCTCAAAATGGCGGCTACAGAAGATGCAGCCAATCACAAAATGGGTAGGCAGGAGGCGATGCCAACCACATATTGCCAGGGATCAGAGCTATGTGTAACTCTCATAGTAACTCTGCAACATTCCAGATGGAAGCTCTGCTTAATAAGATGCTTTTTAATCTCACAGCCAGAAACCCTACTGGTCAAAAGCCCCATGGAACCCTGTCTACTTTATAAAAGCACTTGGCAGGTGCCAGGAAAGGTGGGCTGTGAAGCTCATAGCAGATTTGTATTTTAAATAATTCATATTTTAAATACTAAAGAAACAAATTTGTCTTCCTGTTGGCTTTCCGCATATAGGGAGACTTTGAGGCGGCTGCTTTCCCACAAGCAGATGTACCCAATTGAGGAATACTGGACACATAGGCTTTTTCAAGGTCAGATCACTTCTCAGTCCCACCAAGAAGAAAATGTCACATGTAAAAAGAGATCCAGAGCAGGTTTGTGCTAGACTGGGACCAGGAAGATCCACTTAATTATGGAACTTACTGTGTGGCTTTGGGGCAGTAATTATCTCAGCCCAACCTATCTCACAGGACAGTTGTAGGTGGTTCTTCCTCCATTTACCCTTACAACAGAAGTACATTAGGCTAGGAGAGAATTAATCACTAGGGATCACCCAGCAAACTTAACATCAGAGTTGGGATTTGAGTTTATGCCTTCCTAATTCTAGGCCGGTGATGGTGAACCTTTTTGAGACCGAGTGCCCAAATTGCAACCCAAACCCGCAAAGTGCCAACCCGGCAATTTAATCTGAATGCTGAGGTTTTAGTTTAGAAGAAACCGGTTGGCTCCCTCTTCCTCTGCCCCACCCACTCGAGCAGGGGCCAGCCTGCTCTAGCCTCCAGCAAGTCCTGCGCACACTGCTCTATGCCTCTCTAGCATCTCTGCCTCCTCTGTGCCCCCCCCCCCACCTTGGGCAGAAACCACCCAGAGCACAGGCACCAGGCCCGCCAGCTGAGTCCTCCCTTCTCACTGCGGTGCACACATATCATGCTCAGTGGCCCAGGCTAGCCTAGATGTGTGTGTGTGTGGGGGGGTGATTTTCTGCCCCCCCACATGACGAACTCTGTGTCCGCGTGCCCACAGAGAGGGCTCCGAGTGCCACCTCTGGCACCCATGCCATAGGTTCGCCATCACTGTTCTGGGCCAACCCTTGCCCCAAACTGGCTATCTTGCTTCTCCCTCAATTTTATCCTCATGCCACAGAAGCAAGATAGCCAGTATGGGGCAAGAGTTGGCCTAGAACCAGGAAGGCATAAACTCAAATCCCAACTCTGATCTGAAGTTTGCTGGGTGACCTTCTGGCAAATAATTCTCTCACAGCCAAACCGACCTCACAGGGATGTTGTGAGGATAAAACACCAGCAGGGAGAACTGAGCACTTTGGGATTAAAACTGACCAAATAAGCAACAGAAGGACATGCATAAGACAACTGTCCCGCAAACAAAAGGCAGAGGACGAGAAGGGTGTCAAATTCTGCAATCTCAGGCACGTCATGGGAGGAAAAGAAGCAGGTGATCGGTCTGACGAGGGAGAAGCACTCTCCCCGCGGCTGACCTCCGCAGAGTACCCGTGAGGCCTGCAGCCTGGCTAGTGCAATTGCAGGGACGGCGGCGAGCCTTTCCCCCCCTACTCGCTCAGAAGGCGCGGCGGGCTCGCGATTCCCCCACCCCTTGCCTGGCTGCGGCAGCGCGTGAAGGGAGGCGGGGCCAGCGGCATCCCCGGGAAAGAAGGCGGGGCCAGCGGCATCCCCGGGAGGATCTATAGCCGGCGAGGGGGACCGCTCTGCGCCCGGCTGTCCGTGGGGAACACGTGCTGCGGGGGCCCGCCTCGTCACCCGCTCCCTCCTGCCTTGACGAGGATGGAGCCCCGGTGGAAGCAGAGGCGGCCCCCTCCTCCCCGGACGCAGGACCGGACCCGAAGCTAGAGACGCTTTCCCTGCAAGCCCGGCCGACGGGGGCGGCCGCTGGTTGCGACCCCTGGCTGCTGTAGAAGAGGCGAGGTACCAGGCGGGGGAAGGGCAGGGATTGTGTGTGCGTGCATGTTTTTTGTTTGTTTTTTGCGTGCCTTTGGTTGTGCGAGGCATGCAGCCGAGGGTTTTGCGCGAGCGCGGCTTGTGTGTTTCCAGCATGCTGCGTGAGCCATCACGCATGGTGGGGCTGGGGGGGTTCTCCTGCGTTGTTGTGGAGGAGGCAGCGGCGATATATGACGTGCTACGCAGTTGGGCTTGAAGGGACCAGGGTTGAGTTTTTTGGGTGGAAATTAAGCCTTGAGACTGCGGTGGGCAAGGGCGAGGCTGCGTAGGGGCTGCATCCTCTGGGTGCTTAGATTCAGATCTGGGGGGGGAGGGGGGTCGTCCTAGGAATTCCTGCGTGGGGGACATCTAAAGAAACGATCCAGTAATGATCTAAAGGGCGTGCAGACACAGAGCTGTGTCCAGTCACGTAAAGCCAGAGGCAAGGTTGTGCATTGGCAGCCTGTACTTATCAAAGAAATTCTTATGGACCCCATAAAAGATATTGAAGATGATCCATGAACTAGGACTTTGGCTGACCTTGAAACTTTTTAACTCATTGTTTTTGCCTTTAGGGGCTCAGGCTCTTTATTTAGACAGACTGTCTTCATTCAAATGCTTGTCACTACACACTATACTTTAAAAGAATGGATGTTGGAGAGTGCTCACAGCAGCACTCATGTTCCTTCATCCACTAGGACAGAGGTTCTCAACAATTGTGTGCACATGAGCTGAACCACCTGCTTAGGAAGATCGAGGCCCAGTGCTGCCTTTATCACCTAAAAAGGTTTCAAGGTATATTACTTCACCAAAGGCTGTCCCAGACTGGCTGCAATCTTTGGGTACAAAGTACATGGACCTCTCTTGCAGTGGGATGTTCATATAGAATGTGATGGACAGTTGTGTGCTGTCTCTCACACAAACACAGCACAGACCCCTCTTGGAGTACATTCACACTCACATACATGCAAAGCATGTATCATGTACAGTCTGTTTCACATAGACATTTCTGGACATGCTTCTCCATTTCACATGCACCTCTCTCTTTCTTATCTAACAAGTTCCCATAATGTGCTCAATTAGGATTTGAAAATTGCTTTTACTACACACATAAATATACATGCTGTCATCAGTTTTGGGATATACGATTGCCAGCCACGTGAACACCCTCAGGCATCCAACACGAGCGTCTCTGTTTCTTCTGTCCTTTTTAAAACATGCACAGGAAGTTGTGAATTTAACCTCCCACAACCCCATTGCTCCTGCTGTCCTCTTCTTTTGTCTCTACTGAACAAATAAAGGCTATGTCTTACTTCACATTTTGTACTCAAGCATTTGAGTTCAAAACATGTATCCCTCTTACCAAGTATGAAAGGCACTCCTGTACAAAGTACGTTTTTAAAGAATAGTTGGAATCAGCGATTGGACACCCCCCAGTTTGGGAGTCTTCCTAAGGAGCATACACTGGATTGTATGTAACGTTCCAGTTGATGAATGTGGCATGCATTCTGTACCCAACAGTAAAATATCTGAGTACAAGACATTATTGGCTGTTGGACATTGGAGGAAGTTGCTTTGATCTTTTATTCCTGATGGGTAGCCATGATAGTCTGTAGCAACAAAATAAAACTGCAGTTTGGAAATCAGTCTCTAAGATGCTCCTGGACTCCTGTTTTATTTTGCACTTTAAGGGAGCTCTCCTCTTTCCATGCCCTATATCTCTTCTGGATGAGAATTGGTTAGCTGTGCGGGACAGCTGTGCCTCACATATTTTTATAGGGCCACAGTTCAGGGTTAGAGGGTTTACTTTGCATGCAGAAGGTCCCTGCTGGCATCTCCATTTCCAGGGAGTAGGTGATATGAAAGATATTATCTGAGACTTTGGAGAGCTGTTACCAGTCGGAGTAGACCTTGATAGACCAATAGGTTCACTCAGTAGAGGGCATCTTTGTATGTTCATGTGTTCTGTTTCCAAATCCTGTATTTTAATAAGCCTTTCCCCCCTTCTCTGAGCCTGAGCTTTGTTACAGGCTAATGAATATTTTACAGTCTGAGACTTTACATTGTGGTTTGCATATTGCTTTTGTGAACTAATATGATGCTGAATGTATATTTCTCCTACTGTGTAGTTTGAACAAAGAGATGTTTACGGCCCTATCCCGCCAACCCTGTGAACAAACAGGTTAGTACTTTTAATGGGCTGGCATAACAGCCGAAGATATATTTCAATTTATGCTACACATTTGTATATGTGTATAGAAAGGAGGCGTATATTAACATGGCTTGGTCTGTACATGCTTTGATACTGGAAAGATGATGAGCTGCTGGACCAACTTCGTTTTTAGCAATTCTTTAATAAGCTTTTGGAAATAAATGATCTTGTGTGGTCTTGCGTATGTAACTGAATTTATATTCGAGAGTTGTTTGTATTTATTTTATTCCTTGTTCCAGAAGACAGCTGTTCTAATAGTGAAGATGGGAGGCTGAGATTTCATCAACATCTCTCTCTTTCCTACAGTTTTGCTTTGCTTTGTTCCTACAAAATGGAAGCCCAGACAGCTTGGGCTTTGCATACCTGCCCAGTTCTCAGTGTGCAATTCTCTAGGAATACCCTCTTTCATTTTTTCCATTTGCACCCATCCGATTAAGGCATGTAGCAACATGTTCTCTTCAGTTGCCCAAAAATGTGCCACTCCTGTGTTCTGAAGATTAATCTAAGTCAGTACTTGAACAGGTTTTAAAATAAGCCCAGAAAAACCACTAGTCCAGAAACATTTTCTTGCCGGTATCAGTCATTTGAGTGGCCAAAAAGAGGCAAGTTTTTCCCAGTCTACAAAACATTCTAGACTGCTGTCCTGAACTTGACTGTTATCTTCTACAGGTGGTCAGGCAAGGGGCTTCCTATGAGACTATGCTTGAACTTAGGGTTGCCAACCTCCAGGTGAAGTTTTTTCTAAAAATACAGCTGCTCCAGACAACAAAGACCAGTTCTCCTACATTAGATGGCAGTTTCAGAGGGTGGAGTATATGGCATCGCATCCTGGATAAGAGCCAGCATGGTGTAGTGGTTAAGAGCAGGTGGACTCTAATCTGGAGAAACAGGTTTGATCCTCCACATGAGTGGAGGACTCTTTCATAGTGAACCAGATTTGTTTCCCTACTCCTGCATTCCTGCTGGGTTATCTTGGGCCAGTCATAGTTCTTCAGAACTCTCTGAGCCCCATGTGCCTCCCAGTATGTCTGTTATGGGGAGAGGAAGGGAAAGGAGTTTGTAAGCCCCTTTGAGTCTCCTTACAGGAGAGAAAGGAGGGATATAAATCAAAACTCTTCTTTTTCCCTCCCTAAGCTCCTTTCTCCCCAGTCCTACCCCTAAATCTCCAGGAATTTCTCCAGGCCAAAATGGCAATCCAACTTAATGCATAAGGGACTACTTCCTTGTTTGAACTAGCTTTTGCTGGCCAGAGCGAGCTGTAACATCTTTTTGAAATACTGTTTGCTGTTCAGTGACTTAAAACTGTGGTTCTATTGTTGCTTTTTAAAATGCTGTCCTTCAACCCAAGTTCTCAGGAGGAACTGAATTAGCAGTCTAGCAACACTATCCTATGCAGAGATACATCATTCTAAGCCCATTTAATTGAGCGTACACTGAAGTAACTCTGCACAGGACTGGACTGTGAATTGATAATTTGACCCAAATTCTGTTTAAATCTGTGGAGCCACATCCAAGGCAGACTTTCTTCTAGTGAAATGTCAACAATTTCACCGCTTGATAGATTAATGGGTATTTCTGGGTAGAAGGAGGTAAACTGGATAGGTATAAATGGGGACAGAATGTTCTCCGGTACCTCATGCCTGAAATCTTTTGTTGCCCAGTTACCATGTTATTAAAATAAATGGCTTACATGGGAGCCCTCGCCTTTGCTGAAAGATTTGCTAACTGAGCTTGAACTTATAAAATACATGGTGATGAAACTACAGTTGGCAGTTACTACTTTGATTAATGAATATGAGAAGGGATATTTTATTTGTGTGACCTTCACTTCCTTTGAAAAAGTATATCTGGATATATGCCCTCTCTGCTTTTCTGGCAGCATGTAAAGCATTTCACGCATAAACTTAAGTACCAACCTTTACTTACCTGCTTGCAAAAATATAATAATAAGCATCAGAATAATACAAGGCATTTTCTTTGTTAACATAAGTAAATGGTAAGGCCCAATGCTAGCAACATGTTTAAACAGGATGATGCAAAACTTGCCTATGTAGGCATAATTCATATTAATAAAATCTAAGTTATAGGGGAATATGACCATTTCTGTATGTGTATCCCAGATCATATGGTTTGCAAACTGCAGTAAAAAGCTATAAAGCTACTCCAAAGAATGCCCATTGAAGGCAAGTAGACAACTGGGAAATAGATAGAGAATCCCCTTGTAGCTAGCTAAAATTGACATTATTGTGGTATTTAAACACCTCCCACACGTTGGTGGGTTCACCTGTGAAATAACTCTTAAGGTAAGAAAGTGTTCAGCATGTTATTTTCACTGAACAGTAATGAGATGATTCATCCAAATTTGAGCAGAACAGGAAACTGTACATGAATCTCCTGTATTCTAAGATGACATCCCTGTTACTGTATCTTTCCTGTTTCACCTAATTTGATAAAAGTATGTGTAAGCGGATAAGCATACCACACAAAATTAGCATTGTTAGGATCTGATACTAGGTTATTTTCCTTCAGGTACAAAAGCTGTTTCTTTTCCTAAATATGAATAATTTAGCCTAAATTCATGCTTTAGGACTCTATGCACTTTTTATTTTTGTACCATAAAATAAGAATGAGCTAACAAATATATCTAGCAAACACTTTCTTAGAAGTGTTTGTGATACAATAGCTGTCAACTGTAGTGGCTGGTATGTTTGGCTAGACCTCTAGTTCTGCTTCCCCGTGAAACTCCCTGGTAGCCTTGAGCCAGTGATTCTTTCCCTAACTAACCTACCTTATAGGACTGAAGGAGAAACGTGTAAGAACTCTGAGTCCTTGGAAGAGGGGTGAAGTAAATATGTAATAAACCATTTACTATCTGGCAGTTTTTATTCACTTGTCATTAGTTTTCATGACAAAATTGGTTGACCACCATTTTACACAGAGCTAAGAAAGAAAGACCAGAGTTTTGAACTGAAGAGGCATATCTCAGCATCAGAGCCAATCTTATGAGAAGAAGGAGACTAGCCCTGCACCTCTGTAGACCCTTTTGTCTGTAATGGACTGCAAAGCTAAAAGGCTGCATTAGGTTTCTAGGGTTGCTAACTTGCAATTTGAAAACACCTGGAGATTTGATGGTGGAGCCTCGGAAAATGGGGTTTAGGGAGGGGAGGGACCATGGAAGGGTATAATGTCATGCAGTCCACTTTCCAAAGCAACCATTTTCTCCAGGAGAAGAGGGATAAATGTTTTAAACAAACAACTGATTTGCATAGTCTGGAGACCAGTTATAGTTCCAGGAGCTCTCCACCCTCCCACCCTCCATCTGGAGGCTGGTAACCCTACGTTTTCTCCCAATGAAATGTGTTGTGGAGTTTCTTGTTCTCACTGTTTCCCACTTAACTACTTTGGCCAGTGCTGGATAATTTCAGTAGACAGAGATGACCCCAATAATCAACATTTCTTTAAAAACAAGCAAAACTCTTTCTTTTGCATACTGTTGGGGAAAGATGAGTGAACAAAATCCCCTTCTTCCCAAACAAAGGATTCTACCAAAATAGTCTACAAGCATCTTGGGATCTGCAGAATCTTCCAGGCTATGTGCTTAAGGACTTCCTGTTCTGTGAGAGTTGCCAGTCTCTGCTCCCCCTCCCGGCTCCATTCCCTTCGGGAGTTTATTTTATTTATACCCAGCCGTTTCCGGGCAGCAGCAGGCTCAGGGTGGCTCACAATGAGATAATATATACGATAATCAATAAAACAGAATTTAATAAAACATTTATTCTAGAATGCTAGAATAGAACCCAACACATTACGTAGCAACCTGAGATTTTCCAGTCCTTTTGGAGACAGTTTTAATATGTAGTCGTTACACAGTCCTTATTAATCACGACACCCGAGTCTTTTCGTTATAGGCGCCTGCTAAGAATCTCGCAAGGCTGAATGTTCTTTTGGGCCTCCCTTCCATTTCACTGCACCTCAGGTCGAGGCCGTTGTAATTCTCAGCTGCAGACAAATAGACATTTATAACCTGTGTAAAAACCGCTTACATTTGACATCAGGAGTATGGTAAGATTTTATGCCTTAAAGATTGAAATTAGAAAAAAAAAGTATGACTTGATTCAGTAACGAAGTCAGCACTCCTTCTCCAGAGTCCACCCATCCATTTTTAGTGGTCATAGGAATCTAAAGTTAGAATCTAGATTAGAACTTGAGCTGAGTTGGTACATTTTCCCATCTGCATTCACCATCCCCCTCTTGCCATGAAAATGGGCCTGCCTCCTCTGGGAGTCTATACATTGTCTATGCAAGCCTCTTTCTCTCTGTTTTCTTTCCTTTTCCTTCTCAACTGCTTTCAGCGTTCTGTGCCTCTTAAGACGTACATCACAATTTTGTGGGTTTTGCGTTTGGTTGAGTCACAAAGTTACATCTTTCTGCATACCTTGAGAGTTGCCCCTGTTTTGATAGTGAATGGGTTGGTACTGCTGCTTTTGTTGTAGTCATGAGCCACCCAGTTTACTATGAGAGATATCACCTTGCAACACTTTTGACACATTCAGCTGTGAATCATCCATCATTGTCTAATAAACTGACGTCAGTCCATGAGTCAACTGACTGCTAACGTGGAACTGTATTCTTTTTTGTGGCAGGGTTCTTATGACTTAACCTCAATAGGAAGAGCTTTCCGGAGTATGATATTCACCAATTGATATGATTTCATCCACTCATGACTTTGGATTGCTCCCCCTTTTTTCCTCTAAGAGGGCTTTTGTGTCTCTCATAGCTGTGTGGCCAGCAGAAAAATGGGCAAGTCATCTTAAGGGAAATAAGGGAAGGGGGAAACCAGAGATTTCTAGCAGGAAGTCATATTGGCTCTCTAGTTATTTTCAAAAGGAATCCTTGGTGATTCCATGGAGTATTTTGGGAGCAGCAGTGGCATAGTGGCTAAGAGCAGTGGCTAAGAGCAGGTGCACTCTGATCTGGAGGAACCGGGTTTGATTCCCAGCTCTGCCGCTTGAGTTGTGGAGGCTTGAGTTGTGGAGGCTTATCTTGGGAATTCAGATTATCCTGTACACTCCCACACACGCCAGCTGGGTGACCTTGGGCTAGTCACGGCTTCTAGGAGCTCTCTCAGCCCCACCCACCTCACAGGGTGTTTGTTGTGAGGGGGGAAGGGCAAGGAGATTGTCAGCCCCTTTGAGTCTCCTACTGGAGAGAAAGGGAGATATAAATCCAAACTCCTCCTCCTCCTCCTCCTCTATTTTTTAGGTTTGTGGGGAACCCAAGTTGGATCAGAACTGTGGCATGTGGGGAGAAGGAGCTAAAGCCTTTCCCTAGTGTCATTTCTCCTGAGTCTAGATCTGAAATAGTCCCAGGAACTGCTGTTGGAGAAACTTACATGCAGTCATCAGTACATGTAAGTTTCGTTAGTGAGGCAAATACTTCCACTCCAAAGCTTTTCAGGTCAGGAAAATGGCACCAGGGAGGAGACTTAAGCCCCTTTTCACCACAGGACACAGTTCCAATCCAAATTGAGCCCCAGCGTGGAATTTGAGTCACACATCTGACCCAAAGTTCTCATGATGTTATGTGTCTGCTACTTGAACTCTGTGCTATAGGCAGATAGTTTCCTGAAAAGGAGTTCCTTTTTCTCATCTTCAGTAAATGCAGAACAGGGGCTTTTTGAATGAAAGAAAAAGAATGCAAACCCCTTAATCTTCATAATATAAGTTCTCTTTTTCTAATCTTTAGGTTTCCGGGTCCTGTACAAAATGCCAACCATTGTTTCTTTCGTTTTTCTGCTTTTAAGCATAGCTGTTATTGTTGCGATTACTCTTGTCCAGCTGAATCAAAAAGCTATCGTTTCGCCAGGTCTGAAGGTAAGAATTTGTTGAATGACATTCTTTGCCCATTTTGTAATCAGAGGCAGGACTGAGCCTGAAAATCTGTTTTCAGTGTCAGCTCCCAAACATGCAACATAAAAATAATTAACTGGATATATCTGCAGATCCTTCCTACTAGTGGAGATGTTTTCCTCTGATGGGAGTGAGTAGGGAAGTTTATTGTGATTGCTTAGAAACCTTCTGTTAGAGGAAAGCACCTCTGCGAGTGAAACAGACATGCAAGATCCAACTGACTGCTTCTGAGCATGTGAAGGGTGTTTTCTAATACCAGTACAAGAAGTAACCACAACTTGTCCCTTTCATCTGGCATTAGAAGGAAGGACCTGTGTGTATTTTTGAGCTTGTTCTGGAAATGCATCTCCAACATTGATCCTAGAATAGCTCCTCAGGTACACTTCCTAGAAAAAGGTCAACGTTGGTTACTCAGGGCCAAACTAGATGTAAAGGTGTCTGTGGGTCATACTTGTGGACACCAACATCATTTTAGTGCTGAACTTGGCCATTAAAAAAATGCTACAAGGACAGTGTGGCAAGATCAAACAATCTTGTCCTCCCTGACTTTTCACGTGCCAGGGCAGCTCCCCTCTTGTTCCTCCCTGCCCTCTTTAAAAATCATTATTGAATAAAGAACTATAAAAAGGGTACCTGAAGAGTGACCTAATTCTTGGTTATTTTCCCTACAATTCGGGAACCTCTGGCAATCTTGGTTAAGTAGCTGAAGTTTTGTGTCAGGTGTGATGCTGGGTTGTGGCTGCCCATGGACAAGGAGGGGGTTCCTTTGAAAAGTCAGGAATGGTGCTGTCATGCGAAGCTCTGAGCAAGAAGAAGTCCCTTAATGTAAACAGCAGTGTTTAATGCTGTGATCACAAAAGAGCTGTCTACTTATTGACTGCTATTACTTGAGAGCTATTAATTAATACAGTGTTTAGAGCAGGGGTTTTCAATCTATGGCCCCCAGATGTTCATGAACTACAATTCCTATTAGCCCTGCCACTCAGCCATGCTGGCAGGGGCTGACAGGAATTGTAGTCCATGAACATCTGGAGGGCCATAGTTTGAAGACCAGTGGTTTAGAGTGTCAGACTTGTATCTCAGAAACCCAGCTTCAAATATCTACTTTGCCTTGAAAACTTGCTGGGTGACCTTGGGTCCACTGTGCACACTCACACTCAGCCTAAGGTTACTCACCTGGTTGCCATGAGATAAAATGTGGGAGAGGAGAACTGTGTAAGTTGTTTCAGGTCCCCACTGGGGAGAAAGATAGGGAATAAATGAAGTGGGGTGCTGAGTGGTTTCCGGGCTGTATGGCCGTGTTCTAGCAGCATTCTCTCCTGATGTTTTGCCTGCATCTGTGGCTGGCATCTTCAGAGGATCACACAGCACCCCAGTGATTCCAGCTGTGAAAGCCTTCGACAATATAATAAATGAAGTAATTAAATAATTATCAGCAACAGTTTATCCAGTCATTTGATTACACATTCCCCAAGATGGCTTATGAAAGTTTCCACAAGATGGCATTTTTAAAGGGGAAACCCTGTGTAGACAAACAAAACGCAACTTAGCAACATATTAGGATGAGATCATTATTGAGAAGATCTTTGTGGACAGTTATCTGCCTAAAGGTCTCAAAGGCTTACAGATTCTATTGAAAGCCATCTCTTGGGTGTGTGGGTCTATTGAAAGCCATCTCTTAATTCCTTCTCAAGGAATTAAACTAGAAGGGTGTAACTGCTTGCTTGTTTCACTGGTTAGGGCATGTTGGCAGTCTTAACCTTCTGCCTGGTAATACCAAGGAAGAAGAACCCATGAGGAGAAATTATTTCTGGGACATCTTCAGTTGTTTGCTTTGAGGTGATAAAAATCTGCACAACTCTTGTTGAAATAACAGTATTTAAATAGTGGAAACCAAAATAGCGTCATGACAGCTCTGAAAAAGGCCTCAAAGGGTTTACTGGTTATGGTGCTATTGTGGAAGTGGCCTACTTGATCCCCTACCAAATGTAGTATCACTCCAAGTGCTTTGTACTGGTGAAGCAATATTCTTACCTAACATACTTGAGAGCCAGTGTGGTATTGTAGTTAAGAGCAGGTGGATTGTAATCTGGAGAACCAGTTTTGATTCCCCACTTCTCCACATGAGCGATGGAGTCTTATCTGGTAAAAGGCTTGTTTCCCCACTCCTACATGCCCGCTGGGTGACCTTGGGCTAGTTATAGTTCTTCAGGACTCTCAGCTCGACCTACTTCACAAGGTGTCTGTTGTCAGGAGAGGAAGGGAAAGGAGTTTGTAAGCTGCTTTGAGTCTCTTTCCAGGAGAGAAAGGAGGGGTGTAAATCCAAACTCTTCTCCTTCTTGAGCCAACACTAAGCTGATTCTCTGTGAAACCCTTGTATCACATGCTCAGTGACTGCTGTGGTCAGGGAGGTGTAAGAGAGTGCGTCCCCCTCTGCCACAGTACCATTTTGATCCCCCTGCCAGTGTGGTATAATGGTGTTAAGAACAGTTGGATTGTAATCTGGAGAACCAGGTTTGATAGGTATGATCCACATAGGGCAGATTCCTATCTGGTGAACTGGATTTGTTTCCTCGCTCCTACACATGAAGCTTGCTTCTCTCAGAACTCTCTCAGCTTCACCTACCTCACAAGGTGCCTGTTATGGGAAAAGGAAGGGAAGGAGTTTGTAAACCGCTTTGAGACTCTTCAGAGATAGAGAAAAGTTGGGTTTAAATCCAACTTTTTGTACTTGTGGATAAGGGATATTGTTTTTGAACAAAAGGTCCTTTTATTTAGGACATAATAATTTAGTCCAAGCTAGCCTCATCTTGGCAGTGCACCAAGGTAAGCCCTGGCTAATATTTGAATGAGAAACCTTGTAGGAATACCAAGGTTGATACACAGAGGCTGATTCTGCAAGGGCCAAATAGAATAAGTTGAGGTCCTTTTTAAAAGCATCTTGGGGGGGGGGAGTTCCCACAGAACTCGCCCCCAAATACTTCTAACCTGTTCTATTTGCCAGAACCCAGGTCAAATGAAAGTTGCTAAATTAGCAAATTTTTTTCTTTAACCAGGGTTTCAAATGCTTCCTGCTTGCCTGTGCAAACTGCGGCAAGCAGGAAGCATTCAATTCCCACCCCCTTCTGTCCACCATTATGGTGGGTTCTCCAGGTGGCCATCGTTAGAGTGGATTCTCTAATAGGTGGCTGCCATGCTAGGCAGGTAGATGGGGGGATTCTCGGGGGGTGGGGGTGGTTTCTCAGCTGCACAGTTCACATCAAAACACTGCGTTTTCTGTGCAAACTGAGCTGCCTTCTGCCGCCAGGATCCCAAGCTAGCGACCCCGACTGGCAGCACAGGCAGCTGAAACAGGTTCCGTGAACCCATGTTGCTTGTGCGGAATCAGCTAGAATCAGACAATGGTCACCTTTGGGGTCACTGTAAATCAGCTGTGATTTGCTGGCACTTTGACCACATCTTATATTTTAAGTATTGGATGTTCTTTTTAGAAAAGGAACATTTTTTATTTTTTAAAAAAATCCTGTAGTGGTGGTTCCTACCTCACCCCCAAATGGCAAAGCTCCTGATCTGATCAGTTCTGCCTTGATGAAAATGAAATGTTCACCTTTGCCATAGATAAATCTTCCAGGAAATGCCCTTTTAATAAATTTATTTATTTTTATTTAATTTATGCCCCACCCCTTTCCAAGCAAGTCAGGCTCAAGGCAGCTTCCAACAGCTAACATACAGATATTATTGATTAAAATATAGAATTAAAACTGTAATCACTCACTTAAGTTAAAACATGGCATTCTAATATCATACCTACTATACAATTTAAAATTGATTTTTCTTAAGGGTGAGTTGGTTTGTGAATGGCCACAGATTGGTGACCACAGTGTCCCTAAATGTTCAGGTCCTGCAAGGAGTTGTGACAGGAAGGAAAAAAGGGAACCAACGAAAGGAAAAGGGAGGAAAGGCATGGAAAGGAGGGTGAAATGAGGAGGGAGGGAAAGGCCAGGGTACCTTGTTGTGGATGGCCCTGGCAAGCCTGATCTTGTCACATCTCAAAAGCTAAGCAGGGTTGACTCTTTGGTTACTCTTTGGATGGGAGACCACCAAGGAAATCCAGGGTTGCTACACACAGGCAGGCAATAAGAAACCACCTCTGAATGGGGTCACCATGAGTTGGCTGCAACTTGACAGCACTTTCCCTTCCACCACCAACCCCTGGCAAAGTGGATAAGGGATGACTTAAGCAGGTTATTATTTATTTCAGGAAGGACAAAAGCTCCTGAATTTAAATAATAACCATTCTCCCGAAATGCTCATGGTTCAAAAACACTGAAATGTGCACATACGCTTAAGCTTAATAACAGGGTGATAGAGGGATTAATCAGTTCTATGTTAATTTATCCCCCCTCCACTGGAAGCCCACCCACTGAGAAAGGCTGACAATGAAGATATCCAATAGCTGACTGTTTTGCAGGATTGCTATAATTCTTTGCAAACCAGTTCTCATTGCATTTCTCTATGGTGCTCAATCATTGCAGATACAGCCACTCTGCAAACTTTCCAGATGTCACAGAAATGCTATCAAAGATTTAGGAATGTGGCTGGATATTCTGCAGTGGATGGTAGTTTGATGTGTCACTGATAGATTATTTTTAACTGAATAATCAGTGGGCTTGAGGATGAGTGTTGTTTCAGTTTAACATTGTCTGATTTTTTTTAAATAGATAGGCTGTGCGGAAATGTTTAGCCACATTGTTCTTATATTATTGGCTAATGCATTGCTTGTTGTGCCAAAATACCTTTTTGCTAATTTAGAATAAAACCCATTTAATATTAAACACATTTAGAGAGCATAAGTGTCTGTTTAAAATTTAGTTGGAAAAATATTCTCTTGAGTTATATCTCAGTTTCAAATTTCCACAGCATCATCACTGGCCAGTTTTAGCAGCTGGTGTCCAAGATTTAAACTTTTGCCTGCTGCCATTTTCCTTGAGTTGCTGTTCTTGTTTTTAAACCTGTTGGAAAGATCTGAGGCATTTAATTTCTCTCCCTGGAATTCTTGAAGGATGCTGGACTGTGGGCGCTTCGTCAGAGCTTTGTGACTCATTCAGATCTTCCAAAGTGAATTTAAAAGGTGAAAGGAAGGTCAAAAGTCACATAGTAAAAGATTTAGCATGGAACTACTGCTTAAAACAATGGCAGACCCATGTCCAAATGCAGATCACCAATAGTAGTAAAAAGACCCCTTATGGTGTAGTGGTTAGAGTGTTGGACTACAGCCAGGGATGGGCAGGGTATAAGTTTAATAAAATAAAATGAAAAAATTATTACTGCAGGCATATGGGGGGAGGAGGGGAGAAGACCTAAAATGCTGCCTTTATTTTTACACAAATTATCTCTCCATTTATGGGACCTAACCTTCTTGTCTAACCATATATACTTTCAGCAGTACAGAAATGTAAATTTTCAAAAGTTGTTATTTCTGGTAAAACAGTGGCCTTGCTTGACATAATTCAGGTTATTGCCAGTGGAGATTATTAGACTAATGTAATAGTAGTTACTGTTTACTTGATGACAAACTGCGTAGCCTATTTTTTCCAGTCACAAATCTGAATGAGAGATAGCCTGGCATTCTGTGATTGTAAAAGGCGAGGAGATGGAGATTCCCCAAGTGCTCTTGATTTCATCAAAGTTCAGTTCTGTTGCCAGGATGTAAAGAACTAGCAGACAGGTTCTGTAAATTTTAGGAGGCTTTTCCACCTTCCCACAACAACAACCTCCCCCTCTGTGCTGTTTGGCAAAGACATTTTGAAATGAAGGCCATTTATGTAATATGGCATGAAGATTAGCTATTCAAAGAGAAAGAAGTCCAATATTCTAGTAAGCCAGCACAAAGCTTCCAGGTAGCTCTTAGAATTCCCAAGTCTCCTTTTCTGATTTGTTTTTACTATTATTCACAACAGTCTACTGAATGGTAACAACTTCTTTATTTTTTAGTATGGAATAGTACTTGATGCCGGGTCGTCTCGGACAACAGTGTACATATATGAATGGCCAGCAGAAAAAGAAAACAACACTGGAGTAGTCAGTCAGACCTTCAAGTGCAACGTGAAAGGTGAAGGCAAAACTGGAGTTCTGAAAGAATAGGGGGATGTTGGAGGAAGTGCCATGAACTAGACAACCCAGGGGAAGGGAAGGCTGTTCCCAGCAAAGGCTGTCCTTTGGGTATGAGTCCTACTCAGCACATTAAAAAAAATTGGCAGCTTCTTGTACCAAGACAGCTGCAGGTTTGGCAGTTCCAAAAGTGTGGGAAGCTCATGCATATCCTTATGAGGAAAATAGATGGTTTCCTCCTTTGTGAATCTGTGGGATCATAGCTGGGAAACACTAATAGACAGGGCTGGTGGCAATCTCAGATTTTAGAAATGAGATGTTTTCAGTGCTGCTGTGTAGCGTATAATGCAGCTGTAGTTTATCTAGGCACTAATGTCAGACACTATGCTTGGGTAAGAAAATGTAGGGCTAAAATCTAGCAAGCGGGTCATCTGTCTAACCCTATAATGGTTTCATCCCCTGATCTGCGTGGCCCTGGCTGGCCTGATCGCATCAGATCTTGGAAGTTAAGCAGGGTTAGCTCAGGGTTTTGATGGGAGACCACCGAGGAAGTCTAGGATTGCTCTGTAGAGGCAGGCAATGGCGAACCACCTCTTGCCTGTGGGATTGTCTTAGATGGTCTGTGACTTGATGGCCCTTTCCATCACCATCTTGATTTCATACTAATCAATGGAAGAAAATCCAATATTTATGTTACTTGGTGGTGTCTTGGCTTGGAAGAGGGTGGGTCAGGCTCTTTTTGAAGACTTGTTCTCTGTAATCAAAGGGTGCTAGACAGTAAAGGGAGGTTTTCAATTGATGGGTATAAACTCATGAACATCTCCTTTCATGTGCATAATTAGTTAGGGCTGTTTCTGTGGGAGCATTTGATGTTCTTTCCAAGCACATTGAATTATAAGAAAAGTTTAAAAAAACATAGGATCTGTAGTTTGGAAATAGAATCTTGTCTGGAATTGTTGGTTTCATGGGCCTCTTCTGGTGACTAATGAAAGGGCCTGCTGTTATATAAAGCAAAGTTCTCACCCTGATTCCCTCATGTGGTGGGGAATTTTTAACTCAGAGGACCACACGTTTGAAATTTCCCCATCCTGGGGTTGACCCTTGATTTTTGTCTTCATTTCCTTTTTGTGAGATCTCAGAATATGCTTTGCTAAACCAAGTAAAAGACTTTTTTAGCATTGGGGACAATTTGAAAAGCACCCTTCTTGTGTATTGTCAAAGGGTTTCATGGCCAGAATCAACTGGCTATTGTGGGTTTTCTAGTTTGTGTGGCCATAGTCCGGTATTTTTGCTCCTAATGTTTTGCCTGCATTTGTGGCAACTGTGCTCCCCTCCCGCCCCCAGCAGCAGCTAATCAGGGGTGATTGGGCATGCATGCTGCAAAACAAGCTGTCTCTTCTGGGCAATTAACCCTCCCCCACCTCCTAGCAGCAACCTAATCAGGGGAGTGAAGCACATTCAATGCAGAATGAGACATCTCTTCCATGCAGTGGAATCCCCCCCACCTCCTAGCAACAGGCTAATGGGGAAAAGTGTGCATGCTGCAGAACAAACCCTCTCTTCCAGGCAATTGAGACTCTCCTGCCACCCCCACCCCCCGCCACCCCATCGCCTGCTACCTGGGGCACCTGCCCCCTCACCCCCTAGGTCTGGCCCTGGTACTAGAACCTGAAGTGACAGGGTTCGAATCTCAGCTGTGCTGTGGAAACTCATAAGGTGGCCTTGGGCCTGTCACAATCTCACGAGATAATTGGTGTGAGGGGAAAATGGGGAAGGGGAAAACGATTTGGAGCTTCAGGCTGGGCTCAATGGTAGTACATCTGCTTTGCATGGAGAAGGTTCCAGGTTCAGCCCCTGACATTTCCAGGTAGAAAGGATCTCTGGTAGTGAAAGATGTGAAAGAGGCCCTGGGGAACAGCTGCCAGTCAGAGTAGCCCATACTGAGCTTGATAGGTCAATGGTCTGGCTCAGTGTTGGGAATCTTCATGAATTTCTGTGCGTTCATGTGATGTGATGAACCATTTGGGATCCTCACAAGGGAGAACAATGGGAAATAAATTAATACAGTAAACAACTTTCTAGTATTGTAAGTTTCATCATAAGTTCTCCCATTGCCTTGGCTGTGCACAGTTTACCCAGATTAAGCCTGCAGATGTAATAGAGACTGGAAGATTGAAAGGCACGCCAAGGTCTGACCCAAATAAATGTATTGAGACAATAAAATGTATGCTCAGCTCTCTTAATCTCCAGCACAAAATGGAGGTGCTGAAAAGAGAGCACTCTCTTTGGAAATACAGTATACCATCCAAGGCAGATGCGCTTCAGCTGCTCACCAAGAAGAAACATTGGAGCAAAACTGGTTTGAGAAAACGTGGAGATAACCCAGGGAAACTGCAAAAGAAAGGGCAAGAAAAAATAATCTGCTGTAGTTGGGAACCTCAGATGGAGCAAACAAAATCTGTGTTAAAGGAGTCTGTGTGACCACCACAATTTAAAAAAGGTTACTACTTCAACTACTGGCCCATCTTCATCTAGTATTTATGCATTTAGCAGTGTAAGGTGTTGGCCATAGTTGTGTGAAGATCTAAGTATTCTTGAGTAGGAAAGGTTCAGGAGGGTGTTTTAATAAAGGGAACAGAACTGTAGTCTTTTGCACTGTTCATTGTGTGTATTATCTTGTTCCTACTGTATTCTTCTATTTTGTAAAATCCATTCTCTGCATTGTTTATAGTATGCAATTTCTTAGACTGTTTTTATGTTATTTTTCAGTTTTCTAATCCCAGTCCTATTGCACTATTGTTTGGATGTCTTGCATTGTTCAGTTATGTTGTTTTAATAGTTTGTAATCTGCCTTGAGTCTTAGCAAGAAAGGTGTCTTGTAAATAAATAAATAGGTTGTGATGAGAGCTGACATGTTCTTCCAGTAGATATACTTACTTCTCTGCAATGCCTGTAGACTGTCAACACAGCATTACTGGCAAGCTGAAAATTTAGATAATGCAGAGCTCCAAAATTAGAGTTTACATGAAAGGTAGTGTTTGTGATAGCAGTCTTTTTTACTTGTTTAAAAGAGAAATTTTCTAAACAATAGTTGCTTAAAGCAGCTATATAATAATCAAAAAGTCTTTGTGATTTGGCTTAAAATACATTTGGCATAATAAAACTGACTTATTTACTTACTGTGTCTTAGGTCCTGGGATATCCAGCTATGGGAGTAACCCTCAAGAAATTGCTAAGCCCATTAATGATTGCATGGATAAAGTCAAAGAAAAAATTCCATTTCACTTGCATAGGCACACACCTGTCTACCTGGGAGCCACTGCTGGCATGAGACTTCTGAGGTATTGTAACAACAAATCACTGGTAAATATTATCAAGGTAGAACTGTTCTGTGTAACAGGGTGTCAACAGAACAGTGTAATGATTCATTACCAAGTCCTTTCCTTGTCTTCCTTGCCTTAAAACCTATCATCCCGTGCAGATATATGTATAGGTGTGTTGGACCAACCCCCATATGCTGAAAAGATTGATCTTCCCTGAGACTTGCTGATATAATCTCACCACTTAAAACCAATTGTGATTATTGACCAGCCTTAAAGAGATCCTAGATCTGAGTGATCCTGAGAATCTCCCAATACATGTGAAATATATATTTATTGGATCTGCACAAAGCAGGCCCTGAAGGCAGCTACTTTGGACTGCAAGTTGCCACCGCTGCATGCCATGAACCCAGAAGAAAGGGCTCAGTCTATGTTATACGTGGAATACCTGCATTTGACATTCTTCATATTCTTGTGGGTGTACAAACATTTATGCAGGTGCAGATTTTAAGTGCAGAATATAAACCTGGACTTTCTGTAACTGCCATTTGGCAGTGGTGATCAGCAACATGTTGCTAGCCTGAAGATTTAATACTTTATTGAAAATGTTTCTATGTTTCCTTTCCACCCAGATAGGGTCCCCGAGCATTGGTGGTGTTTGGCTTGGGTTGCTTATGTTTTACTCAGTGGAATATAGATGTTTCTGCAGTTAAACGTACAGCTGGCCACCTCTGATATTCAGAAAGTGTACCACGTTGTCGAAGGCTTTCACAGCCAGAATCAACTGGCTGTAAGGAGTTTTCTGGGGCTGTGTGTCCATGATCTTTTTGCTCCTAAAGTAGTTTTTCTCCTAACTTTCTGTCCGTACCTGTGGCTGGCATTTTCAGAGACATGTCACATCAGCCATAGATGCCAGACATAAACGTTAGGAGCGGATCACTGCCACACAGCCTGGAAAACCACAACAGCCAATCCCTGACCATTTTCATTGTGTTTTCGGCATGTGACTCATTGGCTGTTCCTACTGAAAAAGCATTTTGGCACTGTGTACTATATGTGCTATATTTGTTATTTAGAAAAGCAGAGGATGGTAGCAATCTGTGACATTTAGATTATGTCCCTGGTTAATCCATTCACTAGACATATTTTTAACTGAGGATAACATCCCTGATTGGCTTAAGTATATTCTTGTAAGGCCTCCAGAATGATTGATTAGTTCCATCTGGCTCTATATGCTGAGGCTTGTTCACCTCACCATCCCTCAAAATGCATCACTAGTTGTCTATGATAACTTAGATATGAGCTGTGACAGATTAATCACTTCCTGTCACCCAATGTTTTCTGTAACATGTATTTTTCAGTGGAACCCACTGATACACTTGACCAAGCCAGTAACTGTTGAGTCATTGAGCTATGTGTATGCATGTATGAATTAGTCCATGATTGTTTCTTATTCAGAGGTTGCCACCACACGTCAAAAACCGGGGGGGTGGGGGGTGGGGGGAGTCACAAACTTTTCCTCTAGTCATAGATTTGGTAAGCTTCTCCTTCCAGGCACTCAGCATTTTGTGTTCTGTGAATTGCTTAGGTTGCAAAATGAAACAGCAGCCAGTGAAGTCCTTGAGAGCATTCAAAACTACTTCACATCCCAGCCCTTTGACTTTAGGGGTGCTCAAATCATAACTGGGCAAGAGGAAGGGGTGTATGGATGGATTACAGCCAACTATTTAATGGGCAATTTCTTGGAGGTGTGTGGAACAATCTGCATGTTTTATTACATACTATTGTTTGAAAAATGGCAAGTGTTCAAAGGGATGTACGCCAAGACTTGCACCGATTATATAAAACATGATCAGAGTTTGTTAGTGTTACAGTGTGTCTTTTAAAGCAAAACTAATGCAATGGTTTTAGGAATGTGTTGGTTGCAAAGGCCTGGTTTATGTACGAGGCAGAAGGAGGTGCGACGGAGATGGTAGAGTGTTGAGGTTCTAGAATTAACTGGACCACAACAAACTGCAAGTGGAAGATTACATTTCAGAGTTGTAATACATTAATAATTTCCCTGAAATTAGCAAACTAACACTGCATGTGAGGGACTAGCGTTAGACCATTCTTCCTGAGGCACTTCTTTATTTTCAGGGGGTTTTATATGGAAAAACACCAAGTGGTGCAGTTGATTCTGCCACCTCAAAGTTCTACCACCTTATTCTGCTGCTTGTTTAGACCAAGCTTTTATTATGAGGTTTCTGGGTTGAGCTAGCAAATTGATCCCTTGCATTGCAAATGTAAAATAATCTTGTAAAGTGGTTGTGTTAATGATGCCATTCAGCAAAAATGCTGAGGAATGTATGTGGTTATAAGTTACTCCCTGTAACTTTGTGGGCATTTTAAATGATCAGTAATCCCCATTCCAGAATCAACTAGTCATACCAACTACTAACATACCCTGACTGGTGCATTGCCACATGTAGTACCATGGTCTCATACTTGTGCCTCACCAGTCTGTACTATAGAGAAGTCAGGGAGAGAGGAACAGGGGTCCCATTAGAGAGTGTATTGTGTGAATGACTTAAAAAATAAGGAGTTCTCCCATGTTATCACACACCTGTTAAAGCACCAAACTGGGGCAGATGGATCGTGTATACTAGGAGAGTTCTTGTGAGTCACCTGACAAATAAGGTTTTGCAACCTATCATCACATCTCCATGCAGAGCAAAATAACACTTGTGGATCTCTGTGCGGTGATATCAAAAGGGCAGAAGCTGGCAATGCATGTCTGTAACAGTTGTATGATAATACAGAATCTGCCCCCACACCCTTTATGCAGGAATGTTGTGAGGGTGAAATACTCTCCAGCCCCACCACCTGTCACTTCTCTAATACACTATTATCTGGAACAGATTCCCTCTGGGGGTGAGTGTAAACATTGTCATATGTATTTTATGACAGGGTTTGAAATGTAATTATGGCCTGTTTCCACATGGGGGCCGGAAAAGCCACTCCTGTGGAAACAGCAGTGAGTGCAGTGGAGGATTTTAAAAAGCCAGTCAGGGGACTGAAAGAGGAAGCAGAAAAATGAAATTTAGCTCCAACATTAAAGGTTGAGCTTAGCCCCGCCCCCTCCCTGGATTGGTTGCGGGTTGCATTTCTCAAGAGAAGCCCTGTTCATTTCCTCTGCTCTTGCTTAAAAGGAAAATTCCCAGGAGCCCTGTGTATTTCATTAGGAAGCAACATGGCATCATGTGACAACTCCCCCCCCCCCAAAAAAAAGTGCTGTGTTCCACCCAGGAAAAATTCCCTGTGTGGAAGTGGCTGATTAAAAAATCCAGTAGTACTTTTTAGGATATACATGTATCTCATTTTATATGTTGGTCAGGTAGAGAGATGGTGGCTTGGCTAAAATTATCCAGTGAACTTCATGAGTTAATATAGAGTTTTAACCCTGGGTCACCTACTTTAAAACCAATATGCTGCTGCTGCTGCTGCTGCTGCTGCTGCTGCTGCTGGGTCAGAAGGGCCCGCTTTACTCCAGCACAGTGTTGGGCATCGGTTGGCACATCTCTAAAGATGCTGCATGACTGTCTGGAGGTTCTACTGCTCTGATAATATCTATGCAAGTTGATATATTCCCCACTCTTCTGTTGTTATAATGTCTCTGTACTTCTTAAGTTGCACTTTGGTCTTGGAAAGAATGTTCTAATCTGTAAGACACCCACAGACAATCTGGGGAAGAGTGTTCCCGCATTAATATTTCATAACGCTCAGAGAGCTGAGCAAAGAGAGTTGGACAAGGAACAGCACAACCCCACAGTGGATGATATGTCTACTCGCTTTATTTCTAGAAAAACATTTGGAGTGCCTGGGTACGTCCTGATGGAGCAGAAACAACAGGAGCCCTCGATTTAGGAGGGGCCTCTACTCAAATATCATTCATCCCGGAAGAAACTGCTGAGAATTCTAACAGCTCATTAAATTTCCAACTATACGGTTACAATTACAGCATATACACCCACAGCTACCAATGTTATGGTCGAGATGAAGCAGAGAAACGGATGTTGGCATCAGCATTACAGGTACACACCAACAAATGTTCTTTGGTTAGGATCTTACTGAAGGTAGATTGCATTTTGGTTATCTACTGCAAGCATGATTGCTATCACAAACATATGTTAGGTTCCTGTTCAAAATTAGAACTATCTTAGCCATGACACAACATGCAGTTAATTATCTGGCTGTTGCAAAAAAAAAAAACCCCACTACATTTAGTGTGGGAAGGTGAATAGTGTCTTCTAATCCTGTTTTATTTTTTGTTAACCTCTAGCATTCAGGCCATAAATCCAGGATTGAGAATCCGTGTTATCCTCGAAATTATGAAACTGTTTTAACAATGAAGCACTTATATGGAAGCCGCTGCACAGAATTTTTAAGACCTGGGAATTACAATCCAAGCCATCCTGTAACGGTCACGGGAACAGGGAATCCAGCTCTCTGCATGGAGGCTGTGTCTACATTGTTTGATTTGACAGCTTGTAAAGACAGACAGGACTGTTCATTTAACAGCGTCTACCAGCCAAAAGTGAAAGGGAGATTTGTGGTGAGTTTGCAGATATAATGTTCTTACAGTTGGCTCTTCTTAATAATTTGAGCCTTAATGGTTAAGCATCTTTCCTCTGACTTTATTCGTAGGCCTTTTCAGGATTCTATTATACAGCCAGTGCTCTGAATTTATCTGGACAATTTTCACTGGCTGACTTCAACTCAAACCTCAGGTCTTTCTGTGCACAGAACTGGGCCCAGGTCTGTATATTTGATATCAACTATAGATTTACTCACAATTATAGAAAAACAAACCATCTGAATTCATATGCATAAATTTCAAGTGATGCATTTTTGTACCCCTTTTCATGAAGTTTCAATTCAGTCTGAAAAATCATAACTAAAGTCTTTGGATGTTCATGAATTTTATTCTTGTAACCCTGGGCATGATCAGCCAGAGTTAAGTGTTGTCCTTTCTAACTGAGATTAATAGGATTTAAAAAAACATATTTTTAAAATGTATGGAATATACTTTTTTCGTTGTATATTGATTGAGCTAATGAGGAATGTTCGTTTTCGTTTTTCAGCTTCCATATATGCTGCCTAAATTTGAAGAAACATATGCAAGATCTTACTGTTTTTCAGCAAATTACATCTATTATCTGCTTGTACATGGGTATAAATTTAACGCAGATATTTGGCCTCAGATCCACTTTCAGAAGGAAGTAAGTTTTAAACATTCCCCCTCCCAACAAAGATATGATGGTGGGTCTTAAATAAGGCCATATGTAGAATGAACCCCACAGAAATTCTCTTAGGTCCCTTCCACACAGCAAATGTATAGTGGGTTGCAGTCGGGATAAATGAACCCGTTTTTCTGTTTTCGCATTCACATGCATCAGTGCTGGCAGTGATTGGAGGCCACGCAGGCACGTCTGTTTTTTAAAATCACTTCCCACACATGCGTAGCTACGCAGGCATGCACAAGTGAACCCCCACAGCCATGCTGATGTCCCACAATACAACCACCTGCACCTGCATAGCTATATGGATGTAAGCCACAACATTAAGAAAAGGAAAAGGGAGGCAAATAAAGTTACTCCTGCCTGGCTGTTCGCTCATGAGCAGCTGCAACCTGGGATTTTTGAAAATACTCTCTTATTTAGTGATTTTCAAAAAAATGTGGGTTGGAGGACATTACACGAGGCAGACTTATTTTGGGTGCGGAATCTGTACAAAGTCCCCATGCGGAAGGGGCCTTGTAGTAGCAAAAGCAAACAAATAGGATCTAGGCTGGCTCAACCATAAACAGAGTAGCCCAAACATTAGGCAACATCAATGTTCTGCTACTCCCATTCATTCAAATAGGGCTTGTGCAAGAGGACCTCTTGATGGATTGTGCCTCATGCTAATTATTGAGTGGGTGAGGATAACATTTGGCTTTTTACCTCAGGAATCAAATGTCAGGCTGGCCCTGACCATGAAGAAAAGTGTCGTAATGAATTAGCAGAGTAAATAATAGGGCAGAGATGCAAGTGAGTTATTTTGTAGAACTTTACTAGGTAACAAATGAATTTGCACTAAATATAGGAACAGCAAACTATCTGTGCAAGTGCTCAGTCTGGGTGTCTGTGCAGTCTATCTGTGCCTCTGTCTGTCTCTCCTCTTTTGCTGGAAGAAGAGACAGATCTTTTCAGAAGCTCATGTGACTCAACTCTTGCTTGACTGAATGAAGCAGGCATTTGTAAAATCCTAAAAAAAGTGGAGCAATCTGGGATAGCTGGTTTTCAAAATGTCCCTGCTTTCAACCTCCCTCTCTGTGATATTTAAAAACTTATTTCATTTCATTCCTTTATTGGCATAAACAAATACAGTAAACAAAATACAAAAACCTTAAAAGCCTGGAAAAAGAATGTCCTGGGTTAATAAAAACATTGTTGTTTCTTGAGAACGAGCACCAGAAAAGAGGCAACTGAGATCATGACTCCAGGGCTATGATTGTCCAGCAAAAGGCCGACTATACAGGATGATGAGTATTCCTTGATGTTAGCGGGGGTTTAATCAATAGAGAGTACACATCTGTGTTGAATTAATAGTCCAAAAGAATATGTAGCAGGGTGTCTGGTACTATCACTTAAGGACAATGAGCACGGAAACATCTATTGTGTGTGAAAATATCAGTGTGCCCATTCTCACATCGTTCTTAAGATGGAGAAAGTCACTACAGTTCAGCCTTCTCATTCTGTGATGGTAGCTTGATGTGGTATTCAGCCCATATGGGAGGAATCCACAGTGCCTTTCCCTGGACTGGCTTCAAGAGTGGCAAACCCAAGCAGCTGCCAGGGCCCCAGTACTGATCCCTAACCAGTGTGGCTTAGTGGAACACTTTCGCTTTGTTTTATTCTACAGGAATAGAATAGGAAATGGGAACTCACCCCTAGTGGGCCCGGCCACATTGAAGGAGCCTGTGAGAATGAGCTTCTGTTTTCTGTGGGAGGTGCACCCAGGGAATATGAGTTGGCACTGCCAAGAGCTTCAAGAGATCAAAGGAGTCACGTGCTACAGCAGTGGTGTCTAACTCGGGTCTCCAGATGTTCATGGACTATGATTCCCATCAGCCTCTGCCAGATGGGAATCATAATCCTGGATGGCCAAAGTTGGATACCGCTACTCTATAGTATTCCACCCAAGGAGGAAGGGTGTATGTATGTGCTCATGCTCAGAGGCCAGCTTATGCAGGACTCAAAAAAACTCCACAAATCAGGCACTGTCTCTGTTTCAAGGTAATGGGAATAAGTTGCTTTGTGTACTCTTCCCACGTAGTTCAGGAGTTGTGGGATTAGCTTTGTGCCCCAGGTTGCACTAGCTCCAGCCCTAATGCCTGTAATAATGCAGAGTTAAATAAGGCTTGTGAGCTTATGAGCAAACTACTGGCAGTCACATGGGTTTCTTCAAAGTGACGCTTGAAATGCTTTAAGGATACAGGATCAAATTCTAAGGAATTTCCAGTTCTTCAGTACTAGGAGCATTTAGTACCACTTCACTGCATCCAGATGAACCATTTAAAGCTGTCAAGCCGGAGGAAAGAGTGCATGGGTAGAAAATTTTTGATAGGGTCTTCTCGAAGAAATCCCAGGAAAAGAAAAAGTGTAGTCTGAGGCTACTTTTGCAGAGGCAAAAGTTACTAACTGCTAACTTACTAACTACCCTGACTTCGATGGCCCAGGTTATCTGGTTTTCAAAAGCTAAGCAGGGTTGGCCCTGGTTAGGATTTGGGTGGGAGACCCCTAAGGAAGTCCAGGGCTGCCATGTAGAGGCAGGCAATGGCAAATCCTCGTTGTTTGCCTCAAAAACCCTATGGGGTTGCCATAACTTGGCTGCAACTTGACAGTTCTTCCCATCAGCAACAACTTACTAACCAACCTACCCTCTCTCTATCAAGCTTGCCCATCTATTGTAAAGAAACTGAAGCTTGTGCTACTGCTGAGTGGAAGCATGTGTTAAAACCAGTAATTTTCTTATCTGCTGGAATAGCTGTAAATGTTCCTGATGATAGATTCTGATGTGATGTCCTCTGTATTTTAGGTGGGGAACAGTAGCATCGCCTGGTCCCTGGGCTACATGCTTAGCCTCACAAACATGATTCCAGCCGAGAGCGAGCGGGTCTGGTTGCCTGTGAATCCCTCTCTGTTTGCCGGACTTCTTCTCTTCTTCACAGCAGTGGCGTTACTGTGTCTAATCTTCCTTGTCTACTCATGTGTTGTGTCACGCATGCACAAGAATACTTGCCATGTAGAAAATGTATTTGCTGTAGAATAAAACAAGCTCCTAATGAAGCTCTGAACAATTTTTTAAAAGCAGCGTTTTAGAAAAATAAAGTAAACAATGAGTTGGCAACATAAGAGGGTGAATCAAAACAGCCAAATACATCTTGTTTATCTTCTGGTACTTTTGTGATACCTGTGAAGTTTGCTGAGACTGTGCTTGTTCTTGTGCAACAAGAAACAGCAGATATTTGTTCAGTCTCTAGGAAGCAATCCAACAAAAAGGCACCTCACAGAAAAGGATGGGGATCTGTCAAATAGCTTACTTTTAGGGATTACAGACTGCTGCAGGTTGTAGCTCAGTGGTAGAGTACCTTTCTTATATGCAGAAGATCTCAGGTTCTCCCAGCATCTCCCAGCAGAAGGTAATGTGAAAGACCTCTACCTGAGAGCCTGGGAAGGTGCTGCCAGGCTGAATACTGAAACAAATTGTTTCTCATCTAGTATAAGGCAGATTGATATATGTTATCACTTGTATAGAATGTACAGCTTCTGTCTGGTTGCTTTAGAATGCCAACTGGTATGCTTACCTGAAAGGATCTGAGTGTAAGATGACCCCTTTAATTAAGTTTTAAAAATAAAAAATTACCCTACATAAGTAACTTGTTTGCAGATTGGCTGCACAATGGGGGGGGGGGGGATCCCGCTCAGGAGCCAGTGCAGCTCAGTGCCAGTGTGGGTGCCCACCCAGCTGGCACAAGGGGCAAATGCGCAAGGGGGTACTGACAAGGGGGTACTTACCCTGGCTGGATGACCCGGAAGTCACTGTCACCCAGGTCCGCCTGTGCAAAATGCTGCACCACTATGGTCGTGGGCCAGCCAGGGAGTGGGGCTAATCTTAGTCAGCTCCACTGCCTGGCCAGGCCCTATGCGCCGACAGAGCCACCATCAAAATCATGGAATATTTCTATTCTCCCCTATAAGGTATTTTTGGCTTAAAAAACTGTTTTGGCCTTCCTGCACTATAGAAAAACTTTTTAGAGCTGGGGTGGGGGGTGTTGCATTAGAGTGGCACCATCCCTACCCACTGGCCCCTGTGGATGAGGCTATAAGACATCAAGTTGAAGCAGCAATGGGACTTCCTCATGGCAGATTTCCCTGCAACTTCCCTGCCCCAGTTCCCCAACAATGGCCACCACACCCTCACCTGGACCACTGGGGCTGTTGCAAATTTTAAAAAAAATCAGCACTAGAATATCAGAATGTCAATATATCATTATAACTATAGGTGTAATAATTTCTGTGAATTCCCATCTTTCTTTAACCGATTAGGATGTAAAGATACGCCTTTTCTGTCACATCTATGCAAGGGAAGGGCTAGAAATTTACTTTTTTAAAAAAGCTGAGAAATGTAGAGAACTTGACACATCTATTGTTGCAACAATTTATTGATAAATCAACATTCTACTGTTATTTCTTTCAAATAATGCCCTTAGTAGCATGGGCAAGAAATGGCTGTTGTTGACCTGCTCAAGGAATGCATCTGCTGTGTGGGTGGGAAAATTCGAATTTGCCCGCCCAAAAAGCAGCCATACAGGCTTTCATGCAATCTTTCCAAAAACTTTGAACCAAAGTAGTTTTAAGAAAGATTGGGGAAGCCCTGATTACACATGATGCTGTAGAGAAACAGGGAAAAAAGCCATTTCCCAAGAACATTGAACTGGGGCAGGTAACCTGTGTGGAAATGTCCTTGCTTTCAGGTAAGAAGGTACACCTTGGTGTTCTTTAACCTGTATTTACTGTCAGGACTCTGAAGGAGGGGTCGTATCTTTATATGCCATCTTACAAATATGGGTTCAAGAACAAAAAAATTATTTATTTATATATTTATTATTTAGATTTTTATACCGCCCCATCCCAAGGGGGCTATATACCTGCCAATTTATATAAATAGCATCAGACACTTTAGCAGCAAAAACGCCGTCCCCAGGGAGCTGTTCGCACAGGGGGCGCAGCTGCTGCGCAGCCACGCCACCCTCGCTCCTCCCGAGGAGCGAGCCGCCGTTTTCCGACCTTGCTTCCCCAGCGAGGTTTACAGAAAACGGCGGCTTTGAGCTGCTGCCGTGTGAACGGCAGCGGCTCGAAGGCACCATCCCTCCCCCATCTGACCGGTCGACCTACTGTCTCTGCGGCCGTCTGGCACATCGCCGAAACCTGGGGACATGCCCCCCCTGCCCTGCGACGCCAGAGCAGTCGCGCAGGGCGGGGAGGCGTGTCCCCAGGCCTCAGTGACATGCCGGACGGCCGCAGAGACAGTAGGTCGACTGGGCAATGGCGCTCAGAGGTGTCGTCTTCCCGGTGGTTTCTGGGGCCGTTCGTGCAAACAGTCCCAGGGGGGTTGGGTCGGCATCGTGTACGCCGACCCAACCCCCATCGTGGCCGTGCGGAAACAGCCAGAGTCTCACAAGTTGCCAATAGTAAAGAAGGCATAATCACAGATCCTTTGATGCTGATCTTAATAAATCCAAAAGGTTGTAAAGAAAGGATCTATTCACTCTGAACATGTGTGAAATGGGAATTTTAGTCCAATATGTTGATTTTAAGTACCAAATCATTATACTTATTCCAGGTGGATTAATGTGTAGTGCAAGGATGTGATCCCAGGATGGGAACAATCAGAGATAATTGTGGAGACTTGACAAGCCTTTTCTACTGTACTGGGCATTAGGAAGGTCAGAATGGGAAAACAACTATTGATGATGAACTAACCTATTTATTTAGCTTTTCTTTAATGTAGGCAGTCCAAATCAATGCTAGCCCGGAAAAACAATAACCCTAAGGATTTGGCATGTGTCAAAAATCCTATGTTCTTTTTTAATTTTTTAAATTTTTCCATGTATATGAAAAAGAAATAATACAGAAAAGAAAAAAGGGAAATGTGTGGGACACAGTAACAATAATAGGATTTGTATTAATAGCTTGTTATACTCAAACAAATCAATTACTTTCAAAATAGAAAAGACACTTAATACATAAGCTTACCAACTTTTATACATTACCATATTCATGTAAATAATTAATTTAGAATTATTTATAGCATCTGTATATAATAAAAAGCTATGTATATTAAACAAACATAATTAGTGTTCATAAACTTCAATTATATTAGCAAAACATAAGCTTAATATTAATATGCCTAAATAAATGCATAATTAATATAAGATACCCACCCTACTTTTGGATTATATTCAAATATTCAATCCATAAAAGTAGTCAGTTTTAGCCGGATATAAATATTCTCTCATATTATCTTTACAGTTTTTTTAAATGGGAGTTCTTTCAGATTTCCAAGTAAAGGCAACAAAAATCTTTTTACAGTTAGTAAATATAAAATTAGTTCTTACTATTGTTCTAATAACAAAAGCATACCTAACAACATGCTTGTATCATATCATGTTCATTTTTAAGACCCATCTAAACATTAATCTTTGGTAATTCTTAAGGTTTCAGTGTAAATTAATATCCCATTTTTTGTCTTTTTACAGATCCATCACACACACACGCTTACACCCCCGGGCAGGCAGATAGGCAGACAGACAGACAGATAGATAAAAACAAAGTTTTTCTTAGCTTTCTCAACAAGTACTTTTGTATTTTTATTATTGTTAACTGTTAAGAAAAAGCGTCTTACAAAATCATTACCGATATACCATAAAATCTTTTATGGTATTTTAAGACTTTTTAATTTTAAGACTTGGTTAAAAGTGGATTGTTAGTGTTTTTGGAGTCTTAGTATAAATTAATATCCACAATTTTGTTATCTTTTTGCAAATCTAGTACTTATGAAGAATAAAGCCGATTTTTCATTTCTTAAATTTTTTTTACAAATTGCATCTCATATATAAGAAAGTAAACCTGATTGTTCTTAATATTTCAACATATCCTGTTGTATTTTTATTAATGTTTTAGTAATTACTATTTTAAAAGTATGTAGCAACATAATTGTACCATAATGCCAGTGAATTTGGGACCTATTTAATACTTGGTGCTTTAAGGGTTTTTTTTTTTTTTTGGCAAAAAATAGTATTTAACATTTTTCTTATCTTTTTACAAATCCATCACATATGAAAAAAATTGCCCCAGCTTTTTCTGATATTTTTAAATCTACCGTATTTTCTTGCTGTCTTCTGGATAGTTAATTTTTGCGATTTTTCTGGAGGTTTTTCTTTGTGGTCTAGATTTTCTGATGATTTTTTTTTCTGGAATCTTCCAAAAAAAGCTTCATCTGTGAGACATATTACCAGCTGTTTGATTTAAGTCACCATTTCTGGAATTGTATTCGCTGCAGGTAGGGACAGTTCTGAAGCAGGTTAAAACCTTCAGTAGTATGCAGTGAATCCTCAACCAATTCTGCAAGTTTGTGCAATATCCAAGAAGTTCTCACCAGCTGAAATTTATTTCCGTGGAATCTTGCCAAATTCTTTTCTAAGGTCTCTTTTGTTTATTATTTCAGGAGTACCTGGTATTTTCTCTCTTCCTTGAACTTTTGAAACTTCAGTTCTCACCTCAGCATTCTGTATTCTTTTCTCATAACTGTTTGGTGAATATATTTGGATTGAGCCTGTGTTATTTTTTACTTTGTCTAGTATGTTCTTTTGGATTCCTTCATTAATTATTGACATTAGTTCCAATCTAATATTCTGTGAGTCCTGTTTCAGCTCTGATCTTAAATGAAGATCTGCTTGTATGATCTCCTGTTTTAAAATCTTGAGATTTTGCCTTAAGTTGTTTTCTGACTCACTTATTTGCAAAGAGAATAATTGAATAATTTTTGTTAGGCTTGTAAGCATTTTTAAAACAATTAAGCTACTGTCTCAGAAAATCTACAAGATGGCTGTAGTAGTTATCTGCTTGTAATAGGGAGTACAGTATTATAAACATTGGCCCTTATTCCCACCATCTGTAGAGAGCAGTTTTGTTACGAAGCTGTTTCAAGCCAAGCAGCTGGAGACAAGTTTTAACCAAACTTCACCCACTATTTTCATGACTAACGTTCACTTTTGCAAGAGCATCCTTCAAGTGCTTATAAATCAGTTCAGGACTTCTCCATCACCACTCCTTATAACCAAAAGGTCAGTCCTAAATGCTTTTAAATCCAAAGATCTTATATTATCTGAGCCAAAAGAGTTTGTAATCCTTTTGGTACCAAGGAGCCCCATAAGCAATTCCAAAAATCGCAAAAGACTAACCAAATCTCAAACAGTGGAGTTTAGCAAAAGGGTCTCTCAAATGCTTACAAATCACTCCAAAAGCGTCTCACAACTGAAAGTCCACATACCTCATCAAGGAAGGATAAACCAGCTTTGTAGCTGGCTATCGGTCTTGAATGTTTTAAGTCTAAGAGTCTTAAAATCGGTTTAACATCCTATCCAATTAATATAGTTTAATATCATTCTCTCTTTTTTCTTGGTAGAGGTGTCTTTAAAAAAAAGAAATCCTTGAATGCTCAAAATATTTTTTACTGCAGATCCAAAAAGAAAACTTAAACAGAAGAAAATGAAAATAGGAAGCTTAAAAGAAAAAAAGGTGTGTGGGGGAAAAGATGTCTCTTCTGCCAGAGCAACACACTTGCAGTCACTGATCCTGGATTTTATCAGAGCTAGTGGGTCGAAATAAACCCACACTAGCCAATCTGTCAAAGTAAAAGTTCTCAAAAAGAACTGAGGAGGCCAGAGTTAGACCCACTCTACTCTTTAACCAGATATTTGCCCCTTTCAGTGAGTGCAGCCAAGAGCTAACAAAAGCCATGACTTCTGGAAGTTCACAAATCTTATGTTCTGTTTAGTGGTATCATTCTTAGTTTTCTAGTTCCTTGCATCCAAGACTGCAGTACATATAGTACTATCCTAAGCATGATTATGTGGAATAAGTCCTGTCAAGATTAATGGGGGTTTACCCCAAGGTTTCTGATCTCGTAGGGAAGGTCCAGGGGTTCGTAGCCACAGGGAATGCAGAATTAGCCAGAAGAGAACAAATACTGAAATGAGGTAGTGGGGTATTGCAATGAACTATAAGGGAACATAGTATCATTTGCTTATTAATCATATAAAGAAAAGATCTAATTAATGCAATGCCATTTAAAGAAGATAGCATTTGGACTTTCAAGTTCTGGCCAAATGGAGGCCACAAAGCAAATCAAGCTTTTCGATTTCCACAGAATAGGCTTATGCAATGTGTAAACAATGCACCCACTAGTCAGTCAGTTTGCAGACTCAACTGAAAGACACCCACCTGCTGCAAAAACTACTTTTTAAAAAAAGATGGCTTTGTGAGAGCTGACCTCCACTCAAGAGACTTTTGGACCAAACATTTCCTATGGAAGAAAAAAATTAAACTGCGCACTGAATTCCAAACATTCATGCACATTTCTCCTCTGGGAACCAAAGTGTAATATGCAGAAGTTAAATGACCATCATGCTCCCCGTATTACAAGGTTGCTTAAAAAGTACATGCCCAACAATTCTTTGATCTAAAATAAAAGCACATTTTCTGCCATAAGAGTCTTCTCAAAATCTCCCTAGCAGCTCATTCAAAGGTGTCAGCATCTCAGAAAGCAGATGTCCCTTTACTGGTTATGTTCCAGAGGTGTGGCTGAAAAGGGGTCTACACTAAAGCTTCTATGAGTCAGATGAATGAAGTGTTCATTAGGCAGAGAAATATACATAAGACTACAAAGTACAGAAAGGTTTGGAGGCAATTATTACCAAGAGAGGCCAGAAGTACTGTCTTAGAATCAGAATAGAATCACAGAATTGGAAGAGACCACAAAGGTCATGAAGTCCAATCCCTTGCCATTCAGGAACACACAGTCAAAGCACTCATGACATATGATCATCCATCCCCTGTTTAAAAACCTCCAAAGAAGGAGATTCCACCACTTTCCGAGGCAGTGAATTCCACTGTCTTCTAGCAGATACTGGTAAGTATATTATCAGAGGCAGAGCAATCTGCCACCCCAAGCCACCCCTTTCAACCCTCCCACCACCCTAAGCCACTCTGTTCCATCCTCCATTTCAGCCCTCACTTTTCTACCCTCCCCCCACCCCTCTCCACCCTCTACCTATCCTCACATTCCTTTCTACCTCAAGCCACACTCTTCAACCTGTCTAACCCCAAGCCACAGAGGCACACCCAGGTAAGTGTCAAACCTTGAACAAGGGTGGGGTGGGGGCTGCTACAGCCCCACTAAAGCCCATTGCTGGGGAGATCCTTCCTCTTCCATCCTTTTGTAGATCCCATTGCATCTCCCCAGTAATGGGCTTTGTTGCTAGTAGATTGTTTGGTTGTGGTGAGGGAGGGTAGAAAATTCAAATTTTGCCCCGGGCTCCATTTTTCCGAGCTATGCCTCTGTATATTACACTACATTGCAGAGAACAGAGGAAAAGATAGAAGTGTACACTGACCAGTCTAGAAGCAGAGCAATGGGCAGAAAATGGGCAGAGTAGGATGAATCTGAATAGTATACATGTAAACAGGAACAATTAGGTTCTGTAGCAAGCTAAGAGCAATAGGGGTGATATTTTGCAGAGCAACAATGTTGAGTACAACGATGCACCCTACATAGAATTCCACTCTTCTATCACGCTGGACTCAGCGAGATCTGTTTTATGGATATTTCTTATACTGCTTGATGGGGGTTTCTTTAATGACTTGTTTTATTTTTATATTAGTAATTTATGATTTTGTAGCATTGTTTTGATTTGTAAGCTGTCTCAAGGATGACTCTGGACAGGTGGCATATAAATTCGGACAATAATAAATGATTGCTATTGAGCATGTGCTCTGTTTAGGCTTGTGCTCTGTTAATCTGCTAGTGTAAAAAAAAAAGCATCCCACCCCCTTCTGTTGTTTGTAGAATATAGGTTTCGAAGCCCATAGATCCCTCAACTTGTTGGGACACAAAATACATAATAAACAAAACAATGCTAATGATGATAATAATGATAATAACTCACAGGAGCTAAAAACATCAAACACCAGCCAGTAAAATATACAACATTGTCCTCCCACTCAACCATGCAGAATGTTGCATATAACCAAGTTGCGTATGAATTTTTTAGGTGTCCCAAATATCCTCCTCAGCAACTGTTTAACGTTCTTGAGAACCAGCATGGTCCAGTGCTTAGAGTAATGAAGTAAGATCTGGGAGACCCAGTTTCGAATCCCTACTCTGCTGTGGAAGTTTACTGGCTGAACTTGGACCTGTTTGCGCATGCTCAGCCTAACATACTTCGTAGGGGTTGCTGTGAGAATAAAATGGAGGGGGAATGAAATCTTCACTGAGGAGAAAATGGGGGTGATTGCCACATTTGTTTACAGCCTAACTAAGGATGCCAGTCAGGAAGAAGGTCCAAAAGGTCTTTATTCAAATAAATGGAGCTCAGCCAATGTGGGGGGCGGGGGGGGGGGAGAGACCGTTTTCTTTTAAACAAAGCAGTGAGTAGTACTGGTACATTTGCAGCACATTCCTCTGGAGTTTTCTGTCCATTCCATATTGAGACTTTCCCAGCTTACTAAATGCTTATCTCATCTGGGTTGCTGGCCTGCTCAACCACATCTCCACAGTAACAACCTTGAAACTTTTAAGAAAGAGACATAGTACTGTTCTTCTGAAATATCATAATATTACATGGTATCTTCTCTTACATTTCAGCACCCCACTTTCACAGCTGTTTCTAGGTTTGCTCACTTAAGCTTTTAAGCTGCCTTTAGCTATAAAACCAGTGGTGGGATTCAAATAATTTAACAACCGGTTCTGGTGGTGGGATTCAAATAATTTAACAATTGGTTGTTTTAACAACCAGTTCTGCCGAAGTGGTGCGAACCTGCTGAATCCCACCACTGTATACAACCATTTAAAATGGAAGTTCTTTGGTTCCTGTCCATCAGGGATCCACATGAAATTATATGGAAACACACATATCTGTCACAAGAGTGTAGGTTCTAATAAATTAATCATTCTGCAAGATGCCACAGCATTCTTTATTTTCTTCAGGGATGGGGCGAGATAGAAAGCCAACAAATAAAATAAAATATAAAATTTAAAAGGATATTATTGCCCTATTGCCATTCTACAGTAAACTTGCTTGCCTTGAACCACTGCCTCTTCCGTGAATCTTCTCGCCCTACACCTTCTTGGCGTCCCCTCCTGCTCGCTTCATTACCCGTAATTGGTAGACAGGCTTTTCCAGTAGCAGCCTGGATGCTCTGGAATAACCTCCTCTACTAGTATGCAAGGAAAGCTGCTAGAGTGGATTCCGCACAGTTTATTTATAATGAGTTGCAATCGTTATAAATGAATAAGGGAAAACAAGTTCATTCACAACTATTGTAACTCGTTATAAATAAACTGTTGAATGAGCCTTACTACCGGTACCTCTTCAGAGATGACATCCAGAATGGTTTTGGAGCACGTCTGGGGCCATCTGATTCTGTACGTTTTGTAAGTGTTATTTGGAGAGAGTTGTTTTACCTCTAGTCTGCATTTTTCTTTTTGGTTCATTATTACTGTTTTATTGTGGGTTGTCGTCATCCACCGTTTTGGGGAATGAGCACGGGTTTGTAAATTATTTCAAAACAAATAATGTAGTGCAGCGCTAGGTTTGGTTTACTGTTACTGAGAAGTGCAGGCTACCCGAGAACTGCGACGACAAGTAATAAGAGCAAGGAAACCACACAGCACCTCAATGAGAGCATGCAAACGATCGCTGCTGATGTATTTTTCGCTATAAATTTAATTCACAAAAACTCTGGAATCAGCGCCTGCAAAACCATGCACCCAGCCAACATTTTACTCCTATTATAGCGAGTAAACAGTACGCCACAGCGTCCCCATCTGGCCCAGAGACATAATTTTGCACTTGCTTTCCACAGACACGCATGCGCGTAATCATACTTAACTACCACGCAGAGGTAGAAAAAGAATCCGTCTTCACCCTTACCCGGCTATGCCGCATACGCATGCGTACTAACTATGCGGTGGAAATGGTACATGAACCTCGCTAGGCACCTCCACTACTACCCGGTCTCTCTGCGCCTGCGCACTAAGCTCTAGGAAGTGATATCAGCAACACATCTGAAAGTTACTCTTTCTCTCTTCCGGTCGGCTGGCGGCGTGGCCATCATGGTGAGCGGGCCTGAGGCCTACTCCGCGAAGCTTTTTTCTGCATGGTTTTCGGGACGGGCGGGAGAAGGGGACGGGGCTCCACATAAGTTAGGGGTGCGGGGCGAGGGACGAATGCGGCGGCGGGGGGCAGCAACAGCGGGGCGGGGAAATAGGGATCGCCCCAGGAGCACATGGGGGAGGCTTTTAGGCTGAATGAGAACTGGCCTGGGGAGGGGTTGACCGGGGTTGGGAATGTTGGCGACCCGCGGTCGGTCCATATTTGTTTCTCTTACCGAGACCACGCTGCTCCGCCTTCTGCGCTGCCGCTCCCCGCTAAACCCCAGCCGGGTGGATACTAAAATTGGGGCCTTGAAAAAGAGAAAGTCGGATTTAAACACCCGCAACAGCGTTGAAATTTTGAAGACCTTTGGGCATCTCGTTGCGCTATTCCTTCATTCGCATGTGGATTCCACACAGCATACTTATAACTAGTTGCAATCATAAATGAACTCGTTTTCCCAACGGGTCCATATATAATGATTACAACGCGTTATAAATATGCTGTGCGGAATCCACATGAGCAGATTCGGGCGCCTCGTGCACATTCTTGCGTTTATGTGTCCTAAGAAGCTCAGAGCAGCTCCTCTCTTTTTATCCTAATTCTGTGAAGGAGTGTAACTGATCCAAGGTCTCCCAGTGAGTTCGTAGGAAGGACATGCAGGCCTTCTTCACAGGGTTGTTGGTAGGGATCGGATCATTACTTTCTAACGTGCTTTGGTGGAAAAGATAGAATTGCGAGAGGGGAAAATGGCCAGGCTTTCTTTTCCCTTGCCTCTGTCCCGTCCCCCCCCCCCCCCCTTCCCGTCGTTCTGACAGTGCTGGGCAGTTGATTTCCCCAAATGGAGAAAGTGCCCTGTGTAGAGTTCTGAGACCACTTACTTCAATGGGCTTAAGAGGGAAAAACTTTGCTTAATATTGCATTGTTAGCTGTTCAAGTCACTAACGAAATACACGCTTGACAGGGGATATTACATGCATCTGATACCAAAGGACTTCCGTAATCACTGCATGTATATATCTGTAGTTCTTCACCTTTCGTCCCAAGAGCTCATGGCAGTATACATATTTTCCTCTCCTTTGTTTCAACTTAAGCTATTGATGAGAAATAATAACTAGAGCTCTGGTTTCAGAATTCCATTCTGCCATGAAGATTGTTAAGAGACCTTGAGTCTAACCTACTTCACAGGGTTATTGTGACAATAAAAAGGGAAGCTTCTGTGAGCTTCTTGGAGGGATAAAATGTGCTAGATAAATGCATTTCCTTAAACCTGTTTTGCTGTTTAGGCCATCTATTTCAGGCAATTCTGCTTTTAATTTTTTGTGCTGCTTTAGACTCAAGTTTGTAGTCTAGGTTGATATAATTCAGATTTGTGATGTGAATTGAAAAATTATGCTCTACCCCATTAAGGTGTTCAAACGCTATGTGGAGATTGGTCGAGTGGCCTATATTTCCTTTGGACCACATGCTGGCAAACTGGTAGCAATTGTGGATGTTATCGATCAGAACAGGGTAAGTTTGGAATGCTTAGAAAATGTTTTGAAGTCAAGAGAAGAAACTGCTGATCATTTTTTAAATAGTCCATTCTCTCCTTGTTCTTCCTGTATCAGTTATTTATACTTACGTTTAATTTTTTTGCCAGATGTTTTTAGCTAGTATTAGTAAGCTTGAGATGCCGGCAGAAATTGACTGTGGTGTTGCTTATCTGACATGGATCTTATTTATTTATTTTATTAAATCTATATCCCGCCCTATCTGACCGAAGTCAGGCTCTGGGCAGTGTACAGATATACTGTCTGGCCCAGCTCAGGCATAAATTCTCCTTAAAAACTATCTGACCATGGCTAAAGTCAAGAGGGGGCAACTCTAAATGACCATTTGTTATTATAGGAGGGCTGATGATGATATCGGGACACATGAGTGGCTTCAACTGAAGTCTTGGCAGAACATCTTAAAGACTCTGTTTATGATCCTGCAGGGCCTTGGTGTCAGCTGACAGAGTTCCACCAGACTGGAGCCAGAGCAGAAAAAGCTCTGGTTGAGGCCAGTTGCATGTCCCTGGGGTCAGGGACTACCAAAAGGTTGTTATTGGGAGTGTCGTTTGTGGGCAATGTAGAATGATGCAGTTCTGCAGATAAGATAGTCCCAGACCACTCAGGGCCTTAAAGTTCATAACCAAAACCTTGACCCTGATTCAGAATGTTACTGGCAGCCCAGCTGCTCTCTTACTGATGAACTACTGAAGAGTCCAGCAACTGTGATTTGGACCAGTGCTAGTTTGAATCAGTCTCAAAAGCGGGCCTGCGTAGAGTGAGTTGTAGTACTGCAGCCTGTAGTTGTCCACTGCATGGATTACGGGAGCCAAGTCAGGGTGGGATAAGTAGTAGAAGAAGAAGAGTTTGGATTTATATCCCCCCTTTCTCTCCTGTAGGCGACTCAAAGGGGCTTACAATCTCCTTGTCCTTCCCCCCTCACAACAAACACCCTGTGAGGTAGGTGGGGCTGAGAGAGCTCCGAGAAGCTGTGACTAGCCCAAGGTCACCCATCTGGCGTGTGTGGGAGTGTACAGGCTAATGTACATGGTCTACCTCCCTTTCACCAGTTTCTTCACTTCCGTGTTCTATTAGCTCAGGACAGTGGTACTTTTTTCAAAATTGTTTTACAAATTTGAGTCAAAATTCTCAGAAATAGAACCATATATTTTTAAAAATATCAAACCATGTTCTTGGTTGAGTGGTTATTCTGTAGAGTTTTTTAAAAAATCATATTGTTTCAGCTACTGGGGTTTTTTGGGGTGGGGAGCAAGGAAAGAGCAGAATTTCAGTGTGACCTTCTTTTGTAGCAGCGGAGATCAAATAAGTCTAGAGGTAGATAAAAGGAAAGGTAGGGGAAACTGATGCCATTCGGTTATACTTAGCTGGAAATTAAATTGGTTCAGGGTTTCCTGCCGACTGACTTAGAATAATTTAGTGTTTTTCTGTTGAAGTGAGGGCAAGGATTGTCCATTGTAATGTTGCAAATCTAATCATAAGTTTTATTCCCACTTCAAGGCATTAGTTGATGGTCCCTGCAGTGGTGTCAGACGGCAGGCTTTGCCGTTCAAGTGCATGCAGCTAACTGATTTCGTTCTCAAGTTTCCTCACAGGTTAGTTACCCTAGTAGCCCAAAATCAGTCTCTTTAAGCTATTATTAGTCAATTCCGCACAGCATATTTATAATGCGTCGCAATCGTTCTAAATGAACTCGTTTCCCTTTTTATAAATGGAAAACGAATTCATTTGTAACTATTGCAGTTTATTATTAATATGCTGTGTGGAATCAGCTATTGACTGCCTGCATTATAATTACTGCTGTATAATAGTTGACATTCATGTTCTTGATGTTTGTCTTGTTCCATCCTGTCATGTGGGCATTCTGTAATGTATTGGCATGTTAATTGGCGTGTAAAATTAATATTGATAGTATATTTTAGAAAATAGCAAGTGGTTTCATGGTGTCAGCCTGAAAACTGTTACGATGTAGTAATTATCGTGTATGTTATGTTCAGAATTCAAAGCAGAACTTTTGCAGTGAATTAAACCAGTATTAGAGTTAAACCAGTACAGAGTTCGTGTATCTAATCTGGAGGAACTGCATTTGATTCCCAGCTCTGCCGCCTGAGCTGTGGAGGCTTATCTGGGGAATTCAGATTAGCCTGTGCACTCCCACACATGCCAGATGGGTGACCTTGGGCTAGTCACAGCTTCTCAAAGCTCTCTCAGCCCCACCTACCTTACCGGGTGTTTGTTGTGAGGGGGGAAGGGCAAGGAGATTGCAAGCCCCTTTGAGTCTCCTACAGGAGAGAAAGGGGGAATATAAATCCAAACTCCTCTTCTTCTCTTCTTATCCCACCTAGAGTGGATAAATACATGGTCCATAGAAGGCAGCCAATCCTGTCTGAGGCAGCCAAAACTGCATGAAGTGCTAGTGAGAATTTGGGTTAAAGATCCCAGTTTGACAGTAAATCTGAATGCTCCTCATATGCGAATGTGCCCCTCAAATGGAGAGCATGAGTTCAGGGGTTTTTAAGAGGCTTTACTAGTTCCACCAAAATGGGCTGACTTGTCTGTGCTAGAGACTGTAGGGTGACATAATCATAGATGGAAGGGCAAAACTGAATGAAAAAGTTGATTGCTGTCGATTTTTGCCATCTTACTGTTACATCAAGAAAGGATTCTTTGCAAACAAAACGTATTTTAATTCCTAGCATAACTGTCTTTTGAAACTGATTTGTTAGTTGAAGCAAGAAGTCTGTCATTACAATAACAAATGTGTGTCTTTTTTGGAAAATCTAGTGCTCGCCAGAAGTACGTGCGTGCTGCCTGGGAGAAGGAAAACATTAATGAGAAATGGAAAGCCACAAGATGGGCTCAAAAAATTGAAGCCAGGCAGAAGGTATGCTTTGAAAATTGCATAGCAAAGCACTGTTGAGAACTAAATTGTTGCTGACGCTGTGGCTTGGACAACTGAAATTGACTTTAGTAGTAGTAGTACACAATTTACTTTAGAAGTAGTAGAACAAAAAAGGTATAGCTGTTTTATATTTTTATTTTGCTTCTCAGCCAAAGCTGATCTTCCAAAGCAATTGCCTTGAACTAAATGAACACCCACCCATGGTTATGATGGTTCCATAAAAGATTCTTAGGTGGCTCCTTCCTGCCTCCCATTTGCCAAGTCCTGTAAATGGCAATTGTAGTTTGGAAGATGGGTACTGTAAACTCTTAATGGAGTTTGTTCACAATAGAGAGGTGCCCGACTGCTGACTCTTTCCTCATGTCCTCCACAGTGGCTGTAGATGAAAATGTTCTGCAACTGAAGCCATTTGTTTTTGACATGCTGACTATTTGGAGACTTTATAACTTGAATTTGCTTGAATTTCCAGCAAAATGCTCTTCTAGCTTTAATGCCCTTTATGGTGTAACTGATCGGGCTTTGTTGAGACTTGGTCCCCCACCTTCTGTCTATATTGTTCTTAAAAGCAACGTTACACAGCAGTTAGACCAGTGGTTCTCAACCTTCCTAATGCTGTGACCCTTTAATACAGTTCCTCATGTTGTGGTGACCCCCAACCCTAATATTTATCCATTTTACAGATGGAGAACACTGATCCAGAGAGTCTTAGGCGACCCCTATGAAAGGGTTGTTGGACTCCCCCCCCAGGGGTCGCGACCCACAGGTTGAGAACCGCTGATTTAGAAGATAACAGGACAGTAGCATCAGTGGCTGCAGCCATGACACATACTGTATAAAAATTAGGTTTTCGCTGTTCTCTGTATTATAATTGTCAAAAATAGACTGTCAGCTTTAAACTATATTAAATCGCTCAGTTTTAATTGACCAAGTAATGGGGACAGATTTTAAATGGTAGGCCTCAGCTTGGAGTGGATACTTTGATTTTGATAGCCATTTGTGGTTTTGCTGGGTAAAAGCCGGGATGTCTGCTACGATGAGTAGTTTTGTTAAAATATTAGTTTTTAGAGTTCTCTATTTTCCAAGACACCTGCATTACCCTTCTGATAAGAGTTTTTTTAAAAAAATTCAGACTAAAATTCTCAAAAGAATGTTAATTTAGTGGACTGGATAGTTCTGTTTCACCCTTTTAAAAGAATGCCCCAAATGTTATTTGGTTTTGTGTGGTTCAAACTCCGTGATATTAGGTTACCTTGTAAGGAAGTTTACAGTTCTTACAAATTAAATTAAATTTCATCTTTGAAAATCTTCCCACAGAAAGCCAAGATGTCAGATTTTGATCGTTATAAGGTCATGAAGGCCAAGAAAATGGTGAGTAAACTGCATATATAATTCAGACGCACTTGTTTCAGAACCAATGCAAATTTTACTGGTTGTCTGGCTTTGAAGTTTGTATTACCTTACATTGTCACTTTACATGTATTTTATAATGTACAGTTTTTTCACTTGTTTGCTTTTTCATGAGCTCTGCCTACACATTTACCTGTAATTATGTGGAGAAATGGGAAAATGCAATATATGAATACAGCCAGGGCAGGATAATAACAGGAATTGCTGCAGTTTTGTCTGTATGCATCCCAGTTTGTTTGTCCAGGTGATTGGAAGCCTGCATGTTATCCAGCCCAGGATATGGGTAGAAAAGCAGAGAACCATGAAGTAGTTCTTAGCAAAACAAAATAAACACAATGTATTGTCGAAAGCTTTCAGGGCCAGAATCACGGGGGTGTTGTGGGGTTTCCGGGCTATATGGCCGTGTTCCAGTAGCATTTTCTCCTGACTTTTGGCCTGCATCAGTGGCTGGCATCCTCTGAAGATGGCAGGAGAAAATGGTAGTGGAACACAGCCATACAGCCTGGAAACCCCACAACACCTCAAAATAAACACAACTCTTGAAATTCGATTACCTGTTTTTCCTTAGCACAGGCTTGATCCTTGGGCACTTCTAAAAGTATTCTGAATATATAACTGAGAAAAAAGTTCCTTGTGTTTTTGTAATCTATTACAAAATGAGAACCAGTGGTTACAAGCAAGTGGACTCTAGTCCTCACTCCTTCACATGAGCGGGGGACTCTCATCTGGTGACCCAGATTTGTTTCCCTACTCCTGCATTCCTGCTGGGTGACCCTGGCCTAGCCCCAGTTCTTTGGAACTCTCTCAGCCCCACCTGCCTTACAAGTTGTCTGTTGTGGGCAGAGGAAGGGAAAGGAGTTTGTAAGCCACTTTGGGTCTCGTACAGGAGAGAAAGGCCAGGTATAAAGCCAATCTTTTTTTCTTAGTGACAGGTATGAAGTTATTCTGAAGGCAGTGTTGAAACTCTTAAACCTTTATAATGTACATAAACCTTTTTAATGTACATATAGATGTACCATCTTTTCTCTCAGTTGCCAGCATCTTAAATGACATCCATTTCTACTTGTTGGACTCTTTCTGTCTGTTTTATAGCAGTGTGTTTTCATTTTTAATAGGGACCATGTACCCTTAAAACTATTTGAAATGTGTTTTTTCCATTCTCAGTGTCAGTATTTGTGAGCTTTATGTTCCATTACTCAGTTCGATGAGCTAAAACCTCTGTCTTTTCTACTCGGCAAGAGAACTAAAAGCTTAAAAGTGAAAGACGAAATTCCATATTTATTTATTCAATACGTTTTAACTTTGCCTTTTAATTATAAAGTCTGTGTGGTGTAGTAGTTAGTATCAGGTTGAGATCTGGGAGACCCAGATTCACATTTAGTCCTCTGTCATGGAAGCTTGCTGTGTGACTTGGGGAGCTTACACACCTTCAGCCTAACCTGCTTCACAGGGTGGTTGTGTGAATAAATGGAGGAGAGAATGGTGCGAGCTGTTTTGGGTCTCCATTGCAAGGAAAGATGTGGTATAAATGACATTTTTTAAAACTCAGGAGCTGCTTACATATACTTTCAATAGCCCAAATGCAAACCATGAATAAGGATAATTAAATAGATTTCAGTTCTGCCTTTAAAATAAAATTTGTTTGTTACAGAGAAACAGGATTATCAAGCATGAAGTCAAGAAGCTCCAGAAGGCTGCTGCTCCTCCCAAAAAAGCATAAATTGCCCGCAGTTGAATAAACTCAGTTCATATACTCCCAGTATGTTTCCTTGCGTATGTTTTTTTAACTGAATTGCCTAGAAAATGGAATACTGTGTTTTTACTGCAACTGAACAAAAATTCCAAATCTTGCCACGTGTAAATACATATAGTTCCAAAATAGAGAGCTTTGTTTAAGCAAAATCACATGAAGAGTTTTGAGACTGTTGGAGATACCATGTAGCATTTAGGGAAAGTGTACTGCTAATAAATCCCATTGAAGTGTAATGACATTATACATGCAGTTCTGTGCCTGCATCTTATTGATTTTTATGGAAAAAATTAATAAGATATACTGATATATCCTCTGAGACCCAATATCAACCAGGGCGAGGCATGATGCTCATGGATACAAGAATCTGCTCCCTCTGCTAGTGGGTTGCAGAGATGGCCCTGTCTTTATTTTCTCCATGCCATCCTCTGTAATATAGCACTCACTAGTCTAGGAATGTATAGTTATAAACAGTTCCAGCATTTTGCGTTCAGAAGAAAGTATTTTTCGAACTACATTTGGGATATTAACGTTACTACTTCCGACTTAGTGTCAGGAAATTGCTTCTAACTATGCACGTGTTCTCATTATAAAACGAGTATATAATTAGAACTTTGTTACAAATTCTGCAAGTAGTGTCAAGTCTTCTTGCCTCATGCTTCTAGAAAATAACTAAAAGATATAGAATGAGAATGATTTAATTTGTCAGATACATTTTCGTGAGTTAATAGCTGCTATTAGAATATGAAGAATATTCATAAAGGCTTCGCATTCTAAGGTTTTCCGAAAACTGGCTTTCTTGTAAAGTTAATCTTTCAGTAGTAATAACTGAAGCCTTAGCCAAGAAGTCCTGTTCGTATTTGACATCCTTTTTTTGTATATTGTACCTTGCTTTTCTGTAGGCCAACTTGTTGCTGCTATTATACTTCATACAATTCAAGGAATTAATGTTCTGAAGACATTTTTCATGCTATTGTTGCTTCCTCTTGTCATGCTGAAGTTATGGTAGCCCTTTGAAATGGTTTCAAGTAATTGAAATAAGGTTTTGCAGCCCTTTCATTTCCTGCCATCTAAGCTAAATGACACAGAAACTCTAAAGTGGATTCATTTTTTCACTGCTTTTCAGTAGCTGTGAGTGAATTCGTTAAAACATGGTTCAGAGTCCATCTTGAAACTTGCAATTTTCAATACCAAATTTTTCTGCCTGTAAAGCCCCTTTCTTGGCCAGCATTCTGGGTTTCCAGCTATGCTCAGCAGTTCTTTGGGAAGTTCAGACAGGACATCTGGTTCACCATCTGATGGGGGCGGGGCTGGCCATTTAACTTGCAGGGAAAATTCCTGGTCAGCCACTGGCTACCTAGAGCAAGAGCAATCATGTCCCAGTTCATCTGCCAGTGCACCAGGGGCTGCTGGCTTGTGCCTTTCCATGGTAACATTGGTCAATGGCAGTTTAGCAGTTGCCTCATCCTGTATAATGGCTAGTTGATGATATGGAGGAAGGAAATGGGTGAAACTGCAACATTATTAATACCACTGACTATATCTGACCCTGAGATATCCTCACAATGGTGGCTTTTTAAACAGAGTGCTTACTTAATGTAACTGCTGGTGGTAGACCTGTCTTCTGAGAGTGTCAGTAAGTTCCAAAGATGGGCTGTTACAGCTCTTAGCCTTATGCTCTCTCAATCTTTTAGGTGCAAGAATGAAGTATGAATTTTAGTTCAGAAAAAAATTGATGAGTGAGAAATCCTGATCTTCCCAGTTAAATGTGCATAGCATTAATCCTACTTCAATTGACTTAGAAGCCCATTCTGCCTCATGCTTCTAGTCTAAATAGGGTGGCCAGTGACTTGTGTTACATCGGTGTGTCATGACTTTTTGTAATATAGATTGCTTTTTATAAAGCATTACACATTTTTCTGGTTTTTTCAAAATTGAACTGTTGAAGCTTTGCACACATCTTAAGTATTGCACACTGTGTGTGTGAGAAGAATCCTGGACATGCTCTGAGGGAAGTAAAAAGAAGGGAAAAGCCTGTTCCATTGTTTTAGGTAGGGGTTTTTAGGGTGCGTCCCAAGTCAGAAAAAAACTGACAACTATTACTAGACTAGAGATTACCATTCTGGATGGCCTTTCTTCCCGGTTGCACATACTGATCCTTTTACACCCTGTTGAATCCAGGCCTCTCACCTTGCTCAGTTTACACTTGAAGTAAAAAGTCCAAGTGATACCTTCCCCAGTTTCATTTTTCAGAGGCACAAACATGATTGTTACCCTAAAAGAATCTGGATGTCCCTGCCATTCTTCTGTGTGGTCATCATTTTGTAGCTCTGAACTGATGGGTGAGTTAACAGGATAACAGATTTCTTTTCCTGAGCTGCCTTCTACATGGACCTTAGCTAATTTGTATTGAAACCAACGTGTGTAAAGATTACTACTGCCTGAGGCAGAGGTCTTGTTTTTCTGATGGTGAAGACGTTCTTCTGTTTTCAGCTGGTGAGTTCTTATGTATTGTGTGCACTTCTGGTTTGCTTGATATAATGTAATGATTTGTTCTGCCCTACCACACAGAGTGGGAAGGACTGTCTGGGGACCTTGGTGCGCAAATCTTGCAAGGACTAATGCGGTGCAGTGCTGAGTTTATTTCTAACAAGTAGAAGCCTGTCTGTGAGCATCCTTTGGCAAAGAGGTACATTGAAAAAGAGCTGGCAGATCTCCACTTCAAAATCAAAAGCGAATCACAAATTGATTGCATAAATGGTGCTTAAATGGCTCTATCTGACTGCAATCATGGGTTAAGGAATTGTGTTGCACAAAGTTCTTTGAACAAGCCTTTCAGCTTTAAAGTCTAATTTATCACACTTCAACTATACGAGGAAATAACATCTAAATATGCAATTTCCAGGTGGCACGGAAACATGATTTTTTATTTATATGTGTTGATGTGTATTGTGGTGGTATACATATATATATAAATAGAATGCATGTTTCTCCAAGACAGATTCCCCTGAAGAAGACTTTTGGACAAAATGTGTAGGGAATTTGACTTAGTAATAAAACATTTTTACCCATTTTGCACCATTTGCCTCTTAGTCTTATTTTTTAATCTCCATATATTTACTAAAAACACGCTGTTAATTTTCAAAAACCTGGTAAGATCCCACTGGAGACTGGCTTTTTGGGTGAGTCTGAATTTATGATTTCCTCTTACAAAACCAGTATGCCTTCCTTCTTCTCTCCCCAATGCCCTCAGGTGTAGTGAATTGAAAATTTAGTGAATTGAAAATTCCCAAACATACATGTTGGATTTACCCCTAGTTTTATCAATAATACAACATTTGAGGCATTGCATGCAAGCAGCAGCCAAGTCAGCCACCAGGTGGTGCTGTTTATTCCTTTAAAAAGCATCTTTCAAATGCTCATTTTGATCATCCCTTGAAATCATGGTTTAATTAAACTAACTAGGGTTAGTTGATTAGGGTTAGTTGATGACTAGATGGTTGATTTATTAATCATAGTCAACTATTATTTTGTGTGAGGTATCAAGGCAGACATCCTGGCTTTTACCCAGCAAAATCTTTTCAGGCTAAAGAGAGAAAGCAATTAACACAATATTGATCTAGACAAACCAGGATTTGATTGATCAACTGCAGGTTAAATCCACATTTGCCCAACTATTCATAGTTAAAATAAGCCAGTGGATTGTAAAATGCTTGAAGTGAAAGGCCATGATAAAGCATGATCATGGCTAGAGGACGGACTCTATGGTGTTATACCCTACTGTCCCTGTGCTCCATCTCCAAAATATCCAGGATTGTCCCAACTTGAAGTTGGCAGTCCTGTGACACTCCTCCAGGCCTCTTTAAGAGCAGCGGGGTGGGTTAGATGTTCCCTTCCTGATCTGAGATAGTGTCTGTTTGTGAGAATTTGGTCATCATATCTGGGTGTGGTTGCCAGGGGAACTAAAATGGTGGCCAACCTCTATTATCAGTATTGGTATTAGCGTGTCTTTTATACTGCCCTTCCCCTGGAGGGCTCAGGCTGACTGCCAATATATTCAGTAATATATAAAACCAATATGAATATGGTTGTTGTGGGTTTTCCGGGCTGTGTGGCCATGGTCTGGTAGATCTTGTTCCTAACATTTCGCCTGCATCTGTGGCTGGCATCTTCAGAGGTGTATCACAAAGAGAAGTCTGTTACACACTGGACACACTGTGTGTAACAGACTTCACTGGATACACAACAACCAGTTGAATCCAGCCGTGAAAGCCTTCGACAATACAGTGTGAATATGATTAAAACTATTTGAAGTCTGATGACACTGATATATAGTGATAGTTCCTAACAGGAGAGAAGAAAAATGAAAGGGGTTGAGGGCAAGCTGTAGTTTCCTCAGCCATATGCCTTGTGGAACAGTTCTGTCTCACAGGCCTATGCAACTGCATCAGATTGCGCAGAGTCCGGGTCTCGGTGGACAGAGCATTCCACCAGTTTGGGGCTAAGGCTGAAAAAGCTTTAGCTCTGGCTGAGGCCAGCCAGAAATCTTTTAGGCTAGGGATTACCAGTAGATTTTTGTTTGTTGATTGCAATGCTCTTCAAGGGATATATGGGGAGAGACAGTCCTGTTGGTGAGTAGCAAAACCTTGGACCTGATACAGTATCTACTTGGAGCCTATGTAGCTGGTTGAACTGGTGCCTGCTATGGGTCCCTGGAAGGACCCTTTTGCTCATTCTGCTTTGTTTGGAACCTCTTGCAAGAGGCATAAATTGCATGAAATTTCAGGAAGCTTTGTAGGACATGCATGGACACCATGTTGTTTTTAAAAAACCAGTGGGGGCAGCAAAGAAGTGAGAAAGGGTTTCTCCCTCAGCTCCTGGGGGCAAAAATGGCAGCAGCAGTGGTCAGACTTTGTTGCAGAGGAAAATGGCAATGTAACTCCTTAAGCTGCTCTTATTAACAAACCCTCCCCCCAATTTTGCATTCTTACTTACTCAAGACCTCGGCCTTTTCTGTGTGAATTGTCTATAAAAAATCCTCCCACCAAATGCTAAGGGGTTTTTTTCTTTGAATTCCACATGTTTTCCCCTCCATTTGGTTCTGGAAATGTTTTTCCTTCATTTTTCCTCCATTGTTTTTTCAATCCATTTCTGAATCAGTTTCCCTTGAACATGTGATCATGTTGAAACAGTGTTTATTTCTATGGCACATTGAGCATCAGGCCCTTAACACACCCCCATGTTTTGCACAACCTCCCCTTCAGCCATCCATTTTTGAAACACGCTTTTACTTTTTTCTCTTAGCTACATCAAATTAGTGGTGTAACATTGAGGCAAAGATAAGAAACAGGCGACTGGATCAGCTTTGCCAATTTCACCTACAGCTTGTGATGTTAACATTCCAGCACAAATAGAAAAAAGCAGGGGGGATTGGATCATTTTTGTCAATTTCATATCTAATTGGCAAACTAACATTAAGGTGAAGGTGAACTGTGTCTGCAGTTAGAAGTGAGTGATATTGAAAAAGAGATTGCTGCAGTAAAGACTGTGTGTTACCACAACTTTAATTGGACTGAAAAAAGAGGGGTTTTTTGAGGGGGTGGGGTTGGTGGGCTATGTGTTTCTGTTCCTTCAGATAATGCCCGTCTCCAGCAGGCTTTTTGGCCTCCATTTTGTGAAGGTATTTCTCAATAATAGAAATGGAGGTTGAGACATTTTTTTAAATTGCCCCTTCAATGTAACTGACTAGAGTGCCTATGCAAAAGAGAAAAAAGGGAAAGAGTTGTTCTTTTGCATCTTGAATGACGTCTCACCACTATTAGGAATAATATATTTTAGCAGTAGGAAATGGAATAAGTACAATTGAAGAGACAAGGGGAAAAACAATGGAGGGAATGGATGTGTGCAGAATATCACAGAAAACATTTCCAAGACACAAGATTTGACCAGTGAGAAAATCTGCAGTAAACTGTGCATGCGGAAAAAGCCCTATTCTTTCTAGCTTGTTCTTTCTCAGGACAAAATGTAGCCCTCTTCTATGTCATAGGTTGTGGTGACCTAGTTTTAAAATACTAAAGACCCTGTTAGGAACTGCTCTAGATGTCTTGTGGCACAAAAATACTGTGCTGCTGTGTATGTGTGACAGAGTGGGAACTTATCTAGCCATTCTTTCTATTTTTTAAAAAAATCACATACTCTTTGTCCAAGTGGGAGAATTGTGCTATCGATTGCCACTGTCACCAGCACAGAACAGTAAGCTGTTGTCTTGCTATACACTTCAAAACACTCTTTAGAAAGTCAGACAGCAAAGGGTGGTTTACAGCTGTTTGATATTGATGAAGGCTTGGCAGAATCTTGGTGAAAATTTTGGCTCTGAAAGTGAAGTAATCCTGCTTCTATTGTAAAAGTTTTGTTGAATGTTATGTGTTATAATAGACCTCTTATCTTGGGGCATTTTCTGTGAAACTCTGCTATGTTTGATTGCAGAATATTGTGTGGAGGAAGCAGCAGTCACAAACTGAGGTGCTCGCGCTTAACTAGAAACTATTTACAAAATTCTGGGAAGATCCAGGGTAGAATCTAAGACTGCAATCAAATTTTAAAAAAATCTTATTCCTAATTGTCTGGGGCCCTTCTCTTGTATTCTTTTTTAAATAACTAAAACTACACATCACAACTAAAACAATGCATACATCTCTGTAGAAAACCAGTCACCATAACATTAAAAACTACTTAAACAATTAAACTAAAAAAGAAAAAAACTGCTTGACTTCCCACTCCAAACCCATTGCTGAATTTATCTTTAATATTGTACTGTTACTATTAATATCCAGACCAGCATTCAAAAAAGGAAAAGAAGCTATTCAAATTTCTATTCCATTTCATATAAAAAACAGAGTATAACCTTATCTCGGTAATTCTTTCTTGGAATTAAAAGCAATTTACGTATAGATTCTTCACTCCTTGATCATCCTGACGTGCTAGTTAAATACTTACGACTGTTGTCTGACAATCTTCTTTTTAAATATCTAGCATTCTACCCAGTTTTACTGATCTTCACCTACATTTCAAGTGTTTCACTGGATGTTTTTAAATAAAGTCTGTTTTTCTTATCAAATTCTTTGACATTTGCTGAAGAGGTGATTTTCTGTGTCTGTCCTTTATATTTAAAAATAAGTCCTTCCCATTTGAGCCAGGTGCATCTTATTTGTTTCTTCAGCGCATTCACTAGAAAAGTATGCTCCTTTTGCTTCTGCAGGACCCTCAAGGGAATGACCTTCATGATGATGATGTCTTTGTAATCTATCTTAAACGGTGATTTGCAATGGGCCTCCATAATTCAATCTGCAGTGTCTTTTACATAGAAGAAGATAATAATATCTCTACACGGTCCCTGTGATTTTGGATTTTTGGAGTTTGTATGCTTTTTCAATCTTTGCAGCCATCTCTTGTTCTTGTATCATAAATTTGACCAAGATTGAGTAAAACTTTTTTTAAGATGTTGGCCACTCTACCTCAGTCTTGTCTGCTCTGACTGACCTGCCTTTCCAGGCTGTAAAGAAGAGAGGCTTCTTTTCCCCTATCTGCTACCCTAACATCCTTTAGATTTCAAGGATTTATTTATTTTATTGGTTTTATATGCTGCCCTTCCCCTCAAGAGCTCAAAGTGGCTTCCAACATTTCATATATGTCGAGCAGCACTTTTCTCCAGAGGAACTAATCTCTATTATTTGGAGATTAGTTGCAATAGCAAGAGATCTATAGGCCCTATCTGGAGGTTGGCAACTCTACAGGGATTGAAGCTGATTCCTTCTGCATGTAGAAAACATGTTTTAGCACTAAACCATGATTTCATCCCACAGATGTCTGAGGGAAAGCTACAGATGATCAATTATTAAAGATAGGACAGTCTGCACATGTTCAGATTTTATGCACTCCAAACATCACTGGAATTCAAAGAGGCTTTGAATGAGAACAAGTTAAGCCTCAGCAAACCACAAGTCACTGATTCTCGCTGAAACCCAAGGTTTTCTCAAAAGTAAAATCTGCATTGTGATTTGGAGAGATATTTAAAATCTCATATTTATTAGGCACTCAAACAAGTCTTACTCATTTAAATTGTCACAGCTTGAGCTCTGAAAAGGCTGTTTTGTGACTGGAAAAGCAATTTGAGGCTTTTCAGTATGCACAGTTGGATTAAGCCATTGGAATGAGTAAATACCTTTGAAAGGTATCTTGGCTGTGTATCTCCCACTGCCGTATGTTTGTCTGAGTCATAATCATAAACAAGGGACAAAAGAAAGATTTGAGACATGCAAAACTGCTCTAATTCAGAAAATATATAACCTTCGTACAGATGTTAGGATAATCACTAGAACAGCAGATTTACAGGGAAAGAAGATTCCAGAGTATTAAACTGCAAAGGTGGAAGAAAAACATCTATTTATACAGGTGTTGGGAGACCATTTCTATACTAGAACTAGCCTTTTATTAGAGGTTATCCACAGTTTCACTACTATAGGGAACCTGTGCCACCTTTGTTGGAATCGGTCTTTCTAAAACAAGACTGAAACGGCAAAGTTGCCTAAAAATATCCATGAAGGTTTGGTCAAGCTTCAGCAATATTAATTTAGGGCAATGAAACCACGTGGCCCTTTATAGGGTACCCAGGGTTGTATCTCGGGAGCATCAGAGGACAGGTGCCGCACATGGTGGGGTGGTGGGTGGTGGCAGGAGGTGGGTGAGGCTCAATTGCCTGAAAGAGACATTGTGCATGTCCCTTTCCCCACAATTAGGCTGCTGCTAGGAGGGGGGAGGGAAGGGAAGAAGAGTTACTGGACCCCAGAGTGAAGTAACAACCCTTGGTAAGACAGAAGCTGTAGCTGTTATTTGAGCAAGACTATGGCAAGTGATGAGGAGAGGAAGCTAAAGGTTCCTGAGGAGATATTCAAAGATGTCAAGTTCTGAGCAGTGGGAGACATAGACCCCCAGGTAACCTTCTTTGGCCTTGTTAGTCTCCCTCCTTCCTCCAGCTGAAGCACCCTCTGCTGTTCTACCAGCAAATCCTTCCAATTCCTTGTCTTCCTGCCCCCCTTCAACGACTGTGTATTGGCAGTGACTGTGGTAGGCTTTGGGTACACAAGACTTGGGGGGGGGGGGCAGTGCTAAGGGCACATTCTAAAATGCTCATGGGGGATAGTTTGAGGGGCTGTTGTCGTATAGTGATTTACAATTCCTGATGCAGCTCCTGCCTTTTGCTCTGCTAAGGCACAGCGAGCACTGTATCTGAATGGGGAAAAGTGGAAGAGGACAGGTTCTTCTCGCCCCCACCAACTTTAAAACTGGGAGTTGTGTTATGCTTGGTTTTGTAAAAGGCCACAAATAGACCTGCTACCTCATCTGATAGGTTTGGCTTTCCCCCAAGAGCCTGCTTTTACACCTTGAGAAGTGGCGGGGGGGGGGGGGATAGGATTTGTTCATGTGTGTTATGTGCCACTGGCCAATTACGCAGGGTGAGGTCCCTGTGACTTCAAAGAGTATTGGCCGTTGAGTCTTTAACTGGAACTGTATTTTTTATATTATCGTGTATATGCCAATAAAGGCTTATTGAATTGAATTGAATTGATTGGCCGTTGAGTGTTTCTTTGTTTTGGTTCATGTTCAGCATTATTACCCACTGCCCTGTTTGCAGTGAGGCAAGCATTACCCATCAGCTGGCTTTTTGCTTGAGTCCAAGGGGAGCAATGTTTTGTGAGTTCTCTATCATGCATGCATGCTTTAATTTTTAATATAATCTTTAATTTCATCTTTAATTTTATCAATAGATTGATATACTGACACAACAAGGCAAACTATTAAAGAAAAGTCTTAAATACAGCATCTGTACAGTTTGCCTGAACACTGATTGTCTTTTGTGGTGAAAAGTGGGGGGAGGGGGAGTAATGGCCATGTGCAAACTGCAAAACCACAAAAGGACAACGTGAACTACTGTGCTAAACTCCCCAGGTTCAAGATTGTCTGCCTCCCGATGTGCTGTAAACCCAAGCATCAAGACCCATGGGCTTTTCCTAGTGTGGTTTGGAATTACTGATTGCTTATGTATAAAATGACAAGACTGGAGATGTCCAAATTTGTTGATCAAAGACAGGGGCAAATTGGGTGTTTGGACTGATTGACTAATATGATGTTTACATTTTTTTAGTGTTAATATCAATGTATTGATCATGTTTCTATATTTTTTAGTGTTAGTATCAGACAATATGGTTATTTAATCTTTTTTTTATTCTAAAGATGTGCAGGAGCAGGGAGGCCATGCAGCCTTTTAAAGCTTCCATCCCTTACAGTGCAGGGAGCACTATAAAGAAGGGGGATAAAGAAACAGCTGAAAAAAAAAACAGCCACAGCTCAGACTTTTGCCTTTCGTTCACCCCTGTCGAGATGAGACAAACAGGTTTTGTCTGTTTCTAGGCCAAAGATGGTCTGCAGGTGTCAGGAAATCTGCTGTGTTGTATCAGGAACAGAAGGAGGCAAGGGAATAGACAGTCTTCTGTTTGACTTAGCCTTTTTGCACCTTCCTCAAGCTCAGAATAACTGATGGAATTCCTGGAAGACCAAAGGGAGCAGCTTAGTGGAATAACCACCAGATGTTTCCAGCTGGCTTCATTGCTGACTTGCATCCGGGCAAACATGAATTCTACCTGGAGGGTTTGGATGTTTGCAGGAAGTTTCCAGTGGTAATCAACTTTTTAAAAAATTGGTAGCTAAAAAGGGTTTGAAGCAGGAAAGACAACTCCCAGAAGCCTTTGCATACCTTGATGTGTGTTTTTTTTTTAAAGGTTGGGATCTTGTGGACTGAGGTTTTGATTTTCCTTTGTAATAAACCCTGGGTTGTAGATGCTGAATACCATTCCTGCATCATGGAACACAAAAGTGGGTTCTGGGAATTTCCTCCTGATATCTGTCATAGCATTGCCAGATCCCCTTGGCCAGTGGTGGGGAATGGGGGCGGGGTTGGGTTGCCAGATCCAAATTGGGAAATTCCTGTATTGGATTCTGGGAAGGACAGGAACCTCAGTGGGGTATAATGTCATAGAGTCCACCCTCCAGACCATCCATTTTCTCCAGGGGGACAGATCTCCGTAGTCTAGAGCTGAGCTGTAATTCCAGGGAACCTCAGGTCCCACATGGAGGCCAGCATCCCTAGTCCAAATGAAGCTCAGATGTAGGTTAGTAGGTTCTCCTCAGGTCCTGTGTGTACAATGCCCTGTTCAGATAAGGACTGTCTCTCATTGTCTGCAGCTGATTATCAACACATCTATGATGGACAGATAAGGTTCCTCCTCTCCCTGGGAGCATCCAATGAAAGCTGACCGAATGTTGGGGAGGGAGCTGAAAAACAGCAATTAAGAACAGCACTTGGGAGTTGGCAGTTGGGGAGCTGAGAGGGAAAAGGAGGATTGGTTCCCCACTCTGGGACATGGACAATATGCCCCACCAAACTTTCCCTTCTCACTAGACACAGTGTGAAACAGACTTGAGAAAGGGGAGGGGTATAAATCCAAACTCTTCTTCTCTTCTGTATGGTTCATGTCTCTCAGCGCACAATGCAGCAAGTCCTCAGTTTCATTGTTGTGCTCCGGTCTTGAACTCTTCATCAAAGGATGAAAGGGGAGGTCCAGAATGTACCACAGAAAGTGACAGCCTCTAGAATTTTCCCTGAACTCTTTCAGCCTTCTTGTTCCCATGAGTTGTGTGGCTTTCTAATGTTTTGTATCAGTTTCTGAGGTCGTGTTCATCAGATGTCAGAAATGCATTCTTAATATCTCTTTGCAGAAAGAGCAGAATCAGGAGAGGCTGTGCATATCATGGTCATGTCAATCACTATTCACAGAGGCAGCATATCTTCATTCTCTCAGCGGGAATTGTTTGGAGAGGAAATTGCATATAAATGGAAATACTTCAAAATAGGCAAAGAGAAAGGAAATAAACTGAAAGGCTTCCAAAACAAAACAAAGATGAAACACCAAGAAGCAAACTGTTCAGCTCTGCTAAAATCCTACCCCAGGCAATCAAGTATGTTCATTTGTTTTACTTTTTCTTAAGGTGCATGTTGAATAAGGCCCAGTGAAAATTAGGGGCATGACAGTTACAGAGCGCGCATATTTGGACTAGAACTAGGTTTTCATGTGATGTGGTTGTATGAACATTCACCTAGTATATTGGTGGTGGCATCTCTCAACAAGACTGGTGCTGTAAAAGCAGCTAAATGTGAGTTGAGAACAAGAAGTTGGGGTCAAGGGTTGTCTCCACATGGAGGTTTTACTATGGACTCCCCACAACTGCACTACTTGTGGGGCAGGAGCTCCAAATGACATCATGGTGCAGTTGTTGCAAATCTCCCAGTTTTCCTTGGTTTTGCTGTGTTTCCCCCCAAAACCTGTCTTTGTAGCATTTTCACCAAGAGTTTAGACTGAAAGCAAGTTTGGTGAGACCATGAGCAGGAAAGTGAGGGTTTATATACTTTCCCCACCCACATCCTGTTTAATTTCTCCTAGTACCTGCCACTCCATTATTGGAGGGTTGTTGTTTTTTGCCATTTTTTAAAATCAGTAGGAGGTAGAATATAACTACCACTTTAAAAAAATTGGGGGCAAAATGCACTCCAGTGTCGATAATGGGGAAGGGAAATAGAAGAAAGAATGGAGAATCCTCCCACCCCCCCTGCCCCCCCACTATGCAACAACTTTATTGCCTCTGAGAATGTTTCTGCATCCACAGCAGCAACAATAGCTCAAAGGAGAATTATCCACATGCGGAAGCCACCTTAGGGAAGCCGATATGCTTTCTCGATCATGGTCATAACAGAAATATTACTTTTAAATTCTTTCCACATGTCAGCACTGCAGTTGCAATAATATCGGGAGGGCGTGACAACAGATTATGGCTGAATCTGGTCTATGAAGTCATTTTTTCTGGTCTCCAAGGATAAAGTTTGATGCAGCAGGACACCATGTTTGTTTGTTCTAGTGTATCTGCCCTCTTCTTGTCCAGAAAGAGGGGTGGACCTTTATTTTTGGTATGTAAATAAAATTAAAATGGTTAGGGATGCTGAAGTTATGCTTCCCCAAAACTCCTTGCTTCACTGCTGTCTCTTGCTTGGCTTTCCATTTATCTTAATGTCCAGACCTGAATATCAGAAAAAAATAATAAAGCAGTGTCTAAAATAATGGGTGCACTTTCTCCATTGTGTTCCCTTTCTCATTCTACTATTTCTTTCTTTTGTTTGAAAGATCAAGGCGAAGTTTACTCATTTGATACTTGTGGTTGCATCATGATTGGTTGCTTGTTTTTTTTTTGGCAATTAAAAAAATCAGTGTACATATATTCACATTTATAAGCAGGATGGGGAAACTTTAGAAATTCCTACAGAATTCTAGTTCAGTAATTCAGAAATCCAACACTTGAGAAAGAATTCAGGTAAGAAGGCTTATGATCTGAGCACTCTGTGATAGCAGCCAACAGAAGAAAATGATGGGGAGTGAGTCTCCAGAAATATTGATACATCAGTTATTATATATGTTGTAGACTAGAGTATGTGTGTTCAGTGCCATCAAGTCTCTTCCGACTTATGGTGATCCTATGAATTAATGACCTCCAAAATGTCCTATCGTTAACAGGCCTTGCAAACACAGGATTGTAGCTTCATTTATTAGGCTGATCAATCTCATCTTGGATCTTTGTTTCTCCTGCTGCCTTCAGCTTTTCCTAATATTATTGTCTCTTCCAGTGACTCTTGTATTTTAAGGTGATCAAAGTACTATAGCCTCAGTTCAGTCATTTAACTTCTAGAGAGATTTCATCTGGAACTCACTTAATGGTGTTTTTGGAGCAGGTTTGCCAAATCCAGGTTGGGAAATTCCTGGAGATTTTGGAGGTGGATTCTAGAGAGGGGAGGGTTTGGAGAGGGACTTCAGAGGGTGTAGTGCCAATGCTGCCATCCCCCCCCCCCCAAAAAAAAGGATCTCTGTCACCTGGAGATCAGTTGTAATCCCAGGACATTGGAGATTGGCAACCCTATTTGGGCTGTCCATGGAATTAGTAAAACTCTCCTCTAACACTTCATTTAAATGAAAGTTGATTCATTTCACACCCACACATAGTAATGGGGAATACTATGGTATGAATTATCTTGATCTTGGTTGTCAGCAACACAGCTAAGACAGAACAGGTTAGGTTCCCTCTCTCCCTGGGAGTTTCAAAGGAGAGTTGACAAAATGTTGGGCGGGGTGGGGTGGGGGAATGTTGGACTGGGTGAAACTGTGGAGAAGAGCTTCTTCCAGTGGGCTGAAAATAATCAATTGATAACCAAAGGATTCTGGGTGAAGGAACAAGACCGCAATTCAAAAGTTCCATGGAAGCAAAACATTGTAACTTCTATCTTTCTTCAGTGTTAATATCATAAACAAAGTTTACTTCTTGTTTTGTTTAACACTATGGGCTGCATGTCTAAGGCAAAGAAACACACACACCATTTAATATCTCAATTTATATATACATTACAGGATGTGAATCAATGGTGGCAGCATGTGACTGAAACAGTGTTTAAGCTCCCAACCCCTATAATTCTGTGTGAATGAGGGCTTGTTATAAAAAGGGGATGGGCTACTCCATCTGCTGATCTCTCCATGGGAGAGAGAGAGAGGACCTGAGAAGGGAAATGGTCAAGGCTCTATATTTTAAGAGAGACAAGAAGGCTGGTGAGTGTCACATCCTGATGCAATGATATCCTGATGTACTTGAAATGTGGAACCTGAGAGAGAGAAAGAGGTTGAATAGGGGGTAGGCACTCTGTGTGAGTGGGGAAAGGAGCACCACAACATTCTTACACAACATCCCCCCTCAGCTCGCAGCAGCCAGGAAATATCTTCTCTGGCTCCTCATGGCTGCTCTTCCCAGTCTCAACATCCTTTTGATTTCTTGGTTGCATTTTCCTTTTCGGTTGATGATGGTGCCACCACCCCAAGTGAAAGTCCAGCCTTCCACATGATAATACCTTCAGGAACCGTGATAAAGTCTGCCTCTGAGGCAATTCTGTGGTGGTCCTCATCGTGAAATGATCATGGAGGGATGCAATCGTCTGAAACTTGTATTGCTGCACAAATATGGAAAAAGATCTCTACCAATACACACACACAAAAGCAATATGTGGGTGCATAACAATGAAGACCTGCGTATGCCAAGGAAGTATGGAATTTCCAGAGAATTGTTGATAAAAGACCTGGTGGTGGCTGCATTAAATTAGTCTAAGGTAACAATAGTGGTTTTTAAAAAAACATTTACTTCATTTCTACACCACTTTACCCTGACCTGGGTAGTCCAGGCTAGCTTGATCTCATCAAATCTCAGAAGCTAAGAAGGGCTGGCCCTGGCTAGTATTTGGATGGGAGACCTCCAAGTGTACCGGGGTCATGATGCGGAGGCAGGCAAAAACAAACTGCCACCGAAGGTCTCTTTCCTTGAAAACACCAAAGGCTCACTGTAAGTTAGTGGTGCCTTGACTGCTCTTTCCACCACCATAGCTCACCATAGCTCTTTCCACCACCATAGCTTACCTTTCATCCCAATGGGGACCCAGAGTGGCTTACACTGTCCTCCTCTCCTCCATGATACCCTCACACCAACAATCTTGCGATTTAGGCTAGGCTAAGTGACTGGTTCATGATTATCCACCCAACTTCCACGGCAGGGTGGGGATTCAACCCTGGGCGTTCCAGATCCCAGCCCGACACTCTAACTCTACCCCCATATTCACATTTATACACATCTTCAGACATTCTAGACTTTGCGTGCCACATGCACAAACTACAGCTGTTCCGCCTGGGCTTTTTGCAACCTGACACATGTTGTGTTCCTCAAGGAACTTGGGCGCTTTCCAAGAAAGGAGGCGCCTGCAGTCGTTTGGAGGGAGTTGAAGCCCCAGACATCCCCCGCCCCCACCCCTTGAAGCCCCCCAGACATCCCCCGCCCCCACCCCTTGCCTTGAAGCTCCCGGGCTGCCCTCGACCCTTGCAAGAGACGGCAGCGGGGGCTTTTATTGTGACAGGAGCTTCAACAAGTGGAGCCTGGCTGGAGCTGGCGCGCTTGGCAAAGGCAGCCCTTGAAAGTTGGGCTGGCCGCGAGCGAGCGAGCACGGAGCCCCTTGGCGTCAGCCTCTCCTTCGCCGGCTCGCAGCAGCCAGGAAACATTTGCAAGGCGGGCACTAGACCGTGGGGGGAAGTTTAGCCCCGGAGGACCCCCGGCCGGGTCGGGTCGCGGAGTCCAGAAACTTCTGGGGGAATCATGAGCAGAAATCATGCGCGGGAACCGGGATGTCACCTTCGACAGGTGACATCTGGTTGCCGTTAACAAAAGGGAGAAGCCGAGCAAAGGCGAGGGCAGGAGGAGCCCCAGGGCCAGGAGGGCTCAGCAGCTGGCTGCTTTGGGGAAACTCCAGCCTGGGGCCGGCTGAATTGGGTTGAGGGCGACAACTGTAAGAACAAAAGGGCGGAGGGGACCGGTCTGGTGGCTGCTGCTGGTGTGAGGTCAGGAAGAAGCAAACCAGGAGAGCCATCAGTTGGAATATGGTAAGACTGGCATGCTTCAGTTCTCCCTTTCTGTGGGCATCGTGGGAGAAAAATCTGCCAAAGTCAGAAAATCCCACAGGGTGGTCACTATCTAGGCTGGGGCTTTTTCACTGACGGTTCCCATTTCATGGTCCAGCCTTCTTGAAGTTGTTAGGGAGGCTTCTACTTTGAGACGATTCCACAAGTTTCCCAAAGCAGAATTAGGGACGAGGACTCCCAATAATGATACCTGATTCTGAATGAAGGACATTGGTTCATTTTTAACAACTTTATATTGTTTTATGTTGTTTTCATTATCTCCGTAACCTGCCTCGAGTAAAGATGGGGTGAAATTGTGGAGCAGTGTAGTGTTTTGGGTCTTGGACTAGGATCTAGGAGACCCAGCTTCAAATTCTCATTCTGTCCTGGGAGCTCACTGGTGGCTTTGGGCACTCTCAGGCTAACTTACCTCATGCGGTTGTTGTGAGGATAAAATACTGGCGAGCAGAACAATATTAGCTGCTTTGGGGATAAAGGTGGAGCATAAATGGAGTAAATTGATAAATGCATGCTTTAAATAAATAAGGATAATGTATTGTCGAAGGCTTTCACGGCCGGATTCAACTGGTTGTGGTGGGTTTTTCGGGCTGTATGGCCGTGGTCTGGTGGACTTTGTTCCTAATGTTTTGAAACAAACACCAGGACAACTTCAATAAGAAAGAAAGAAGAGATGTTAAAAATTAGCAAAGCCTGGCTCCCAGTACTTTAAAAATGGACTGATAACCCCACCCGCAATACAATGCACTTAACCACACCTTTGCATAGCAGGTTCCACCCAAACACTTAATGATTGGTTCCCCATCTGGGACATGGACAATATACCACACTAAACTTTCCCTTCTCACTTAGACACAGTGTGAAGCAGACTTTTCTCTGTGATACACCTCTGAAGATGCCAGCCACAGATGCAGGCGAAACGTTAGGAACAAAATCCACCAGACCACAGCCACACAGCCCGGAAAACCCACCAGAACCAAATAAGGATAAATTTTTAATGGGTAAAATTGTAAATGCGCATGGTGTGGAGGAAGTAGAGAGAATTTTAAAAAATCATTTTCCCATGTTAGATTATTTTATGAATGTGCACACCGACAATAGTATAATAAATAAAGGGATGTGTTTTCTGCTTCAGGCAGTGATTAAGAAGGCAGGCTGCATTTTTGGTTGCTTGTGTATGTGTAAAGTTCTCCGCTGACTTAGATGACTGCTCCTGGGGTTTTCAAGGCTTATAGAGGTGGTTTGACATTGTCTTTCTCTGCACAGCAACCAGGGCCTTCCTTGGTGGTCCTTCCTTGGTGGTTAATACCCATCCTGGTACTAACCAGGGCCAACTCCACATAGCTTCTAAGATCTGACAAAATTAGCCTCACCTGAACCATCCAAGTCAGGACCCTGTTGCTTATAAGGGAGGTTTAATCCATGATTCTGGTTTATGTTGCTCAAACTCTATACCAGTTACATGATGGGGTTGGAACATTTCCTTCTTAATTGTGATTGGAACTGGGACATTCTAGCATCTAATTCTGAAGCAGAAAGCTACAACGACAACTGATCCTTCAAAAAAAAAAGCCCCCCCCCCTTACTTTTTAGCATTTTACTTTTAGTCTCTGTGTGTGAAGTGCTGTCCAGCCAACTAATACAACCCCACATGGGATTTTCAAGGCAAGAGACTATCAGAGGTGGTCTGCCATTGCCTGCCTCAGATACACCAGACTTTTTTGTGGGTCTCTCATTCAAATACTAATCAGGACAACCTTGCTTAGCTTCCAAGATCTGACAGAATCATGCTAGCTTGGGCCAACCAGGTCAGCGAAATAGCTACCCAAATGTATTTGGCCATGAGAGCTGTGAAAAGATCCCTGGGAAATCTGGTACCCTTTGCTGATGGCCGTACTTCTGGGACTTGACACGATTTATTTCTTCAGTATCCTGCCCTTCCTGCAAAGAGTCCAAAGCTGCAGTGGGTTCTGCTTTTCCCACATGCACACCATATTAGCCTTCACAAGAACCACACAAGGCTCTTTATCCTTCACACCAAACTGGCACTGAATTGCCAACATGGGGAGTTGCCCCGCAGTCATACCTGTAGAAACAGCAGAGTGTATTCCAACATGTTACAAAAAAAATTCTGTTCTTCTTAGTGCTGACAGTTGCACATGATTTGATCATTGAGGACCAGGGCATCTTTTAAACCACCCCTTGCCTTCTGTTTTTTGTCTTATTGTTTATATTAACAATCAAATATCCTTTCAAAGTTGCCCTCGGTCCAATACGGGGTGGTGCTCATGACAAGGTTGTCAAAGGGCAGGTGACAGTGAATGTGGAAAGATGAAAGAGGGGTCTTGTTGTGTCTTTTTGTCTGGCACAATCTTTCATGGGGGTGGGGTGCATGTGGGACTTCTTTTTTTAAAAAGAAAGCTTATGCTGGAATGAAATGCTCATCTTTAAGGTATCCCAAGATTCTTGCTTGCTGGCTAACACAGTTCCCTCTCTCAAATTACTGTTGAAGATGTGGGAAGGAAATTGTTTGCAATGGAGAGTGCAGAGAGTCTCTCCGAGGGCAAGAATGCTGAGCTTGATTTTCTTACAGAGAATTGTAGGACTTTTGAAAAATGTGCAAGGTTGCACTTTTGAACACTGATGTAAACACATGGTCTGCATATTAAATCAAGCCATAATGTTCTTGGTGCTCTTAAGGGAACCAGCCCAAAGCTGTCAGCTATCCAAATCAGTTGCTTGAGAAAGCTTTAGTGAAAGTGACCATCTTGGGACAAGTCCTTACAGCACATATTTGGGTAAATGGATGAAGCACATGATCAGATCACTGCTCATAATTCATGGCTCATGGACGTTACCCAGTGCTTCATATCACATCCTTTTCTTATCAACAGAACCAGTGCCTGGCTCAACTGCTTTTTCCAATAGAATGAGGTTCCTCTTTGCTTCTTTCCCCCTTGTTCCCCCTTCCCCAAAGAAAACCCAACATCAACAATGGCAAAACAAATGCTTATCTGCTCTGCTGCTGCCATGCAGAAACATAAATGGGCTCTGACAACAGAGTCCTAGGCAAGTACCTACAATCTAACCAGGCTGGCTGTTTTTAGTGTTCATTCCTGTGTCAGAAAATCCATGGATATGCTGTGAGAAAAGGATACAGCCAGTGATCCCAAGGTTTTATGCACACGCTTGTACAATGCTTGAATGATAGTGGACACCCTAAATTTTAGAAGGGGCAGGGGAGGCACAATTTTGATTTTCTACATTTTATTCCACAGAGGGCATCAGAGGAACCAGCTTGCGGATTTCATTAAGAGCCCATTATTTGAGGTCTGAACTTGGACATTGCTCTATAGCAGTGGTGGCGAACCTTTGGCACTCCAGATGTTATGGACTTCAATTCCCATCAGCCCCTTCCAGCATGGCCAATTGGCCATGATGGCAGGGGCTGATGGGAATTGTAGTCCATAACATCTGGAGTGCCAAAGGTTCGCCACCACGGCTCTATAGTTTCCTGCAACAGCACTTCCTAATTTGGGTTTGCTTCAGCAAACTGACAAACCCACAGCCCACTTTGAAACCACGGGAGTCTTAAAACGTGGTTTGTTGACTCAGAGGAGCAAGCCATGCTGGGAACTGTGCCATGGAAGAATATGGCGAATATGCTATCAGGGCCAACATACGCAACAAAGTTGGCAAGAAGGGAAAGAACACACTGGTTTTCACTGATAATGTTCTCTTGGGCATGCTGCTGACCTTTTGCTATTTTGGCCATTTATTGGTGTACTAAAGGTTTTCCCATTGGCAACTCTGTCTTTGTACACTGGGCATCCTCTTTGGCTCTCCCAGCAAGGCTGGGCTAGAGTGGGAGTGGAGAGATACAGAAATGGGATAAGGCAGGGGAGTGGGGATTTTAGCATTAGTTGGGAATCTCGCTGGAAAACAGTCGAAACATATATGAATGGGAGCCACTGGAATGTGGTGACTCATTCGGTATCAGCAAGGTACGTGCAAGTTGAAAAAAATGCAGATTGACCAGCGGGATGAGAACCAGAGCCAGTATGGTGTAGTGGTTAAGAGCAATGGAGTCTAATCTGAAGAACTGGGTTTGATTCCCCACCCGAGTGGAGGGCTCTTATCTAGTGAACTGGATTTGTTCCCCTGCTCCTACACATGAAGCCTGCCGGGTGACTTGGGCCAGTCACAGTTCTCTGAAAACTCTCTCAGCCCCACCTACCTCACAAGGTGTCTGTTGCGGGGAGAGTAAGGGAAGGAGTTTGTAAGCTGCTTTGAGACTCCTTACAGCTGAGAGAAGTGGGATATAAATCTAAATGCTTCTACATTTTAATGGAGGGTTTGCTCCAGGCTCATCTTCAAAGTAGTCCAAATTACTTAGCTTAGCCCAGGCTTATCAGAGCTTGGGGGCTAAGCAGGATTGGCTGTGGTCAGTACTCGAATGGGAAACCACCCGGGAAGATGAAGGTTGTCATGCGAAGGAAGGAAATGGCAAAGCGCCTCTTCTCATCTCTTACCAGGAATGCCCTGTAGATAAGTTTCCCATGAATTGGTTACAGCTGGGTGGCACCTTCTTCTTCTTCCTCCTCCTTTCAGTTTCAAACAGCAGCACTTTTTTTTTAAAAGAAAGGGGGTGTCCACTCAATTTTGCCATGCTGTCTGCCACCTTCTGTGTTTTCCCCAACTTGGCTACACAATTTCCCAAAACCTGATTTGGTAGCTCTTTCTTGAGGGATTGTACTCAGAGTTTTGTCATAGTGTGGATGGGAAGAAACAGATCTCCTCATCTCCCCACCCACATGCAGTGCCGTTTCTTCCCCATTTCCCCTCACACGTACCATTTTTCCTCCCCAGCTTGGGTTGTCAAACTCTAGGTGTGATATAGAGCTCTCCTGGTTTTACAGCTGATCTTCAGACCACATAGATCAGTTGCCCTGGAGCACAGGTGTCAAACTCGTGGCCCTCCAGATGTTATGGACTACAGTTCCTATCATCCCCTGCCAGCATGATGCTGGCAGGGGCCATGATATAGTCCAACATATAGGCCTGAACTACCCTGGAGGAATAGCTTCCAGAGTCCTTCGGGTATATCCTGCTGAGGTCCTTCCTTTCTTTAAACTTGCCCTTCCCGAATCTCTAGGAATTTCCCCACCTTGGAGTTGACAACCCTGTCTTAAATTATCTATCCCTTAATTTCAAGAACAGCCTCCCCCTCCCCAAAAACCCTTTCCCTTAAGAGATTGACATAAATCGAAAGGGCAGTTCAGCTGTTCTTTTAATACCCTTTAGAGCTCTAAGTATGTTAATAAATTCCCCTCACAATTCTCCGCTTGCAGCCTAACTTAAATAAATCTGGTTCGTATGCAGCAATTTCCCTTGCCCTTAGCAAGAAGGCCCTTCAGCAGCGGAGAGGGGCACGCTGGCGCTCTTGGAGTGTCTGCTACATTCATTTCCCCTTTGGGAGTCATTAGGGGAAGGTGTGCTGGAACAGTGGCTGTCTTCTCAGCTGCTTGGCATGCAAATGCTGGAAGGGACTAAGGAGGCGGTGAAATCCAGGCATCAAGGCAGGGCGATTACGGTTTAGAAGCACTGAAAAGGAGAGGAGGGTATCTGGGAGGGGGAGGACATCCTAGGGGCATATTGCTGGCCCCACTGAATGACAGTATCAAACATAAAAACCTGATGTGGACTTATGCATTAAACTGAATTCCAATTCCAACATTAAATAGAATCTGAGTTTCAAAAATGGATGCTAGTTCCCTTTCAGTTATCTCAGTACCTTGGCACTCAGGTAAATGATGACTTCTGGGACTCAGGTAAAGGACTGCATCTTGCCCAGGAACTGGGAAAAATACAGCTCACTCATTTTTCTCCTCTTGCAGCATCATAAGCAGAAGAAACAGAAGACCTTTTTGGCCATGACGATTGGAGGTATCCAGCTGTGCAACCAGGAATGCCTGTTCCCTGCCGTTTTCCTAGGGTTGCCAAACCCCACCCCGGCCACTGGTGGGAAATGGGGTGTGTGTGTAGAGTTGCTAGATCTAGGCTGGGAAATTCCTGGAGATTTGGGGGTTAAGTCTGGGGAGGACAGGAATCTCAGTGAGGTACACTCAGAGGCAAAGCGAGGGGAAACTGTGCCTGGGGTGCGCACGTGCCCTGCATCCCTGTTGCAGCACCGCTCGCCCCAGAACACCCCGGCCCCACCTCACCCCCTCCATGGCCCAGTGAGATTTCTGATTGATTGTTGGAGATCTGACTGGCAGATTTTAAAAAATATTACTTTGCAGCAGCTGCCATCACAACACAAGGATCTGCACTGTGTTACTGAACGCAAACTATTCATTTTGTGACTGGCTCCACCTCCTGTGGTAGCCATTTTGTGGCAGCCATTTTGTTACTGCACTTACCATAGCATGTTAGAATTTCAAATGTTCCTGTAGACTCAAAAAGATTGAGGACCTCTGCTGCAGAATCCACTCTCTGAAACTCCCGTTTCTTCCAGGGGGATGGAGCTCTGTAGTCAGAAGATAGTTGTAATTCTGGATCAAGACCTGGTCCCACCAGGAGGTTGGCAACCATAGTACACTCTATACCAGAATGGCAGTCATGAATATCAGGAGAGCTATGGGCTGTGTGTGTTTGTGGTATGCACATATGGATACTCACAAGCATAAAATCTGAAAATATCCAGTCTGACATGGCATCTTTCTCTTCCCTTCTTCTCAAACTTCATTAACAGCATCCTGACAGCAGTTCACTTCAGACCTATACTACTTCTTCAGTTGAAAATTCAGGGAAGGGGCTTAGAATATCTCTGAGAGGCACAGGTCACACAAAAACTTGCTTTTCTGAAAGTAAATGAAGATCAACAGGAAGCCAGTTCCATTCCTTTTGAGGAAAGTCTTTTGAGGAAAGTCTTTTGAGGAGGGACTTCCACTGCTCATTTCAGTCTTTTTCATCTGAGATGTCTTGGAATTTTGAAAAAGTATACTTCAGATCATGATCTTCAGGAAAAAAAGGTTTGGAAACCAGCCAGATCTATGAACCAAAACACACTGAAGACAACTTGACGATGTCCCATAACAGATAAAACTTCTCAGCATACTACAAATTCTTGAGAGAAGGTGGAAAATCTATTTGCATTTTCCTGTATGCATCTTGAAATTCAGACACATTAACAAAAGTCCCCTTCCAGCCTCAGATAAATTGTTAAGGAACGTGAGAAAATAGTAGCCTTGGAGAGGGTGAACTTTATAACATTGACTCCTCTGAGGCACTGCCTACAGTTACCACTTCAGGGCTGGGAAATACCGGGATAATTTGGGAGTGGAGCCGGATGGTTTGGTTTGTGGAGGGAGGACTTCAATGGGGTATGATCAGTGGTGGGATCCAAAAATTTTAATAACAGGTTCCGATGGTGGTGGGATTCAAACAGTGGGGTCGCCGCACACACGCACCTCCAGTTCCTATTGGGCAGGGAGATTGCTTTAGTAACCCCTTCTCAGCACTCAGAAAAAAATAGTAACCACTTCTAGAGAAGTGGTGAGAACTGGTTGGATCCCACCTCTGGGTATGATGCCATGGAGTCCACCTTCCAAAATGGCTAATTCCTCCAGATGAACTGATTTCTGACATCTGGACATCAGTTGTAATAGCAGATCTCTAGCCACCCCCTGGGATCTGGCAAACCTCCACCCACAACCTGGAGTTCCCCTGGAGGAAAAAAGGCAGCTTTGGAAGGTGGATTAGATGGTATACTATAGATTCTAGCTGAAATCTCTCCCCGATTTCCCCCTTCACAGGCATTGCCCCCAAATTTTCAAGAATCTCCCAGGTCTGAGTTGTTAGCCCTACCTAGGATTAAAGCTACAGCCCTAGTCAAAGCTCAGATCTGGAAAGCATGATCATTCAGTTACTATGGGCTGGATTGAACAATCTTTCTCCATGGCTACTTCTACCTGGAGACACCTCTCTGTGTAACTCATACTTGTGCTGCAAGTACAGAGGCAATTGCTTTGAAAGCTCTGAAAAACTGATTCTTCGAATTATGGGAACCCCCTGGACAAATCACTGTGAGGTATGGAGGGGTGCTGTAAAAAGGAGAAAGAGTGTAGCATTACCTGCACTTTTGCATTAATGGAAACATTTCCAGAAGGAGAGCCAGGAGAAGTAACATTGACCAATTCCCCCTCTTCACAATAGCCCCTTGTCTCCTGTCATATTTTGTTCATGGGTGTCCCATGATGCTGAGCAGCAGCTTTCCGGGCACCTTCGCCTCTCAGCAAAAGATGAAGTGGGACTGATCCAGGTTCACAAGCAGAAGGTCTTTTCAATCCCATGTGATCATTTCATTCATTCATTCATTCATTCATTCATTCATTCATTCATTCATTCATTCATTCATTCATTCATTCATTCATTCATTCATTCATTCATTCATTCATTCATTCATTCATTCATTCATTCATTCATTCATTCATTCATTCATTCATTTATTAGGCTTTTATACCGCCCTGTCCCCGAAGGGCGAGTTGGGGTGAATTTCATTAGGGGAAGTGAGCTGCTGTTTAGGAGGTATTAAGAATTCTTTACCCTATTATGTACTAATGGTCCCATTTCCCTCAATGTACAAATATTAAAACCAATAATTATTTCTGATGCTTTTATTGGTTTTGTCTTAAGGCTGATAGAAACATTTGGCTGTGGCCTCTGAGTAGCATCCATGGGTTCCTGAATGCCAAAGGATAAACACATGAAGTTACTTTACTCTAAACCAGTGGTGGTGAACCTATGGCACGGGTGCCAGAGGCGGCATTCAGAGCTCTCTCTGTGGGCATGTGCACCGTCACTCCAGCCAAAGGCGAAGCTGCCACGGGAACATTGGAACAAATGTCCTGGGTGGCTGCCGTTCAGTCATGGGGGGGGGGATCCCCACCCATATCCCTCCTCCCTGATGCCGCGCTCCAATCCCCGCCCTGCCTTTTAAGACAAAAGATGTTAATGTACGAGTTGTTTTTTCTAAACTAAAACCTCAGTATTCAGGTTAAATTGCCGGGTTGGCACTTCACAATAAATAAGTGGGTTTGGGGTTGCAGTTTGGACACTCGGTCTCCAAAAGGCTCGCCATCACTGCTCTAAACCAATCTATCTTATCCTGATCTGTCTTTCAAGGTCAGTGTCATTTACTCAAATTGGCAGGAAATCTCCAGGGTCTCCCATCATTGAATGCCGAGAGTTTTAAACTGGAGATTCTGGGAGTGAACCTGGAAACTTCTGCTTGCAAATTGCATACTCTGCCTCTGAGCTGTGACCCTTTCCTGCATGGATGGTGGATAAACACCAGATATTTTACAAGCCTCACTCAAATGTATGACCCACACCTTACTTACAGGGAATTAGTTCTCATTTCCAGAAAAGGAGCTAAACTATTTCTCAACTGTTCACACTGTCAGTCCAGTTGTATGTGGTTTTTGCATTAGGCTGAATTTCAACCTTAGTATAAAACATCAGGCTGTCCACAGATGCAATTGTCTTGGGAGGGGAAAAAATGCCAGCACCATTTGCTTGTAAAAGCAACACTATTTTTTCAGTATCTCCACCATCAGCTTTTGTGTCCACCATCATCCTGTTGGGTTCGTGTTTAAGTACCAAGAATGTAAGGAATTCACTTTCAGTAGTATTTGTTTTACAAAATATTTGTTTTACAAAAGTTTGCTGTAAAGTTTGATGACTTTACTCAGAATCATGCAGGAAGAGGGAAGCAGGCCACATTTTGATTGATGGGGTTTGACTGTGAGCAGCAGAAGAGATGTGAGCCAAAACTTGTCACTATCAAAGCAGAAAACGTAACATGATTTGAGCAGAGAATAGCAGATTTTGGGAGAAGTGAAAGTGATATGATAGAAACATTTCCCCAGGAATGCCGACCCAACGGCCTACCATCTTTGCTGAACAGGTTTGTTTGAAGTGGTTCAAAACTGCAAAACCTGTTTGGCTAGAGATAACAATGGGACAAAAGAAATGGGTCTGTACACTGTGGGTGACTATCATCTTCACAGCAAACTTAGGAAAGCAGGGGTAATTTGTTTTTTTAGACCTCACATTTCTCCCCAGTGAACAGTAAAGTACCTTAGAACTCTGTTCTCTCCTCCATTCTATCCTCTCAACAACAATCCTGTGAGGGAGGTTAGGCTAAGAGAAAGTGACTAAGTCACCCAGTGAGCTTCCATGGTAGAGTGCAGATTTGAACCTGGATATCCTAGATCCTTGTCTGAAACTGATCACTGCAACTCAGGTCTTATTATTTGTGTGTACATCCCATTTTCTGTCTATGGCCCGTTATGCATGCAGTGCTCACCCTGTGGCTCTTTTCTTCACAGAGGTGTTTCCCTGTGGTTTTCTGTCCTAACTAGATTAACCTAGCTAAATTACTCGCCATTTTGCCAACCCACCACTTCCTTGTTCTCTCTGGGGAGGTTGCCTGTTGCCTTTGTTGTTGTTGATGCTGCCTGTGGCTTAGTATTAATTTGCCAGATCATTGAAGTTTTCTCAATTTCAGGGTCTCTCTCTGCAGTGGTAGACCCTCGATGTGTGGGAAAAAAATCAACCTTTTCAGTCCTGGAAAAGTGGGAGAAACTGTTGTTGTATGGGGGGAGGAAGGCAGAAAGAGGGGAGAAAACCCAAAGAAAGCCAAATACGTACTGAGTCCCTTCACTTTCCCACCATAAGTGTAAAACTGAGAATCTGACCCGAAAATAATATATGCTCACTGCAGGGCAGACCACAAGTGCATAAATGGCCTATGTAGGACACATTCTGTTTTGCCAGATAAGGAGATCATATAAAGAATATATAGGTCATATGAGCTGTTTCTTTTGTGTGCACTTCCATTCTTCAGAAGTCAGTGGAATTTAATTAATGAGGGGGTTTATTTATATTGAGGTTTTTTGTTGAGCAGGTTTATTTTTTAAAATGTTCTGGCTCTCAGTTACACGCTCACACATTTGTGTGTGTGTATATATATGGCTTTCAAAATTGCATGTGTTTGTGTATTTGTGCACATGTTATTTTAAAACATGTCTTTCTAATCTTGAGGATTAGAAATTGTTAGCTTTTTAATGGTTCTGATTCTGGGTGGAAATACCCCAGATTTTTATAATGTGTTCAGGTTCTTCTATCTGTTTAGCACCCCCCAACCCCCACCACCTTCCCCATTGCTTTGCAAAACAGAGGATGAATCATAAAAGTTGTCTGATTTGGTGAAAAAGGATCCTTGTGTGTGGATATGAAAGGTGAGCACGTTTACTTGCAGATAAGCAGGCTACCACCCGCCAGTCAGTTCTTGTTGAATTACAACTGATCTCCAGACTATAGACATCAGTTTCCGTGGAGATAATAGCAACTTCAGAGGACAGTTCATTGATTCTAACTGTGCCATTCAAAGGAGGGGTGGAGGGCTGAAGCCACATTGGAACCAACAGAAGGGTTGCACTGATGCTATGCCACTGGCACTGGGCATAGTGTCATAGATGCTGGTGCAGAGAGACTTACCCTGGCACTGGTGTGCTGTGACACAGGAACCAGGAAGTGGCCTTCCACACTGTTGCTCCTGTGCTGCCGTTCCATTGGTGTTCCAAAGGACTTTCAGCCTGGGAAGCATCCCCTACGCTGGCAGCCGACTTACACCACCAAAAAGTGTGATGTAAGTTGGTGTTCCCTATGAGATTTTTCAAGGAGCCAGGTTTTTTTTTTCTGCTTTCCCACCTTCCGCGCCACCTGAAACCCCTTTGGTGTGCTGTTGTGGCATTGTTCCCAGCTGCTTCTCTATCACCACCACCACCCCTTTGGATTGGGCTGCCCCTGAAATTAATTTCCAGGTGCCCCCCTCCACAGGCATCACCCCCAAAAATCTCCAGGAATTTTCCTAGTTGGAGTTGGCAACTCTACTTCCAGTGCTGGTCCCACCCTTTCCAGAACCTTCTCCCTTTTCTGCCAGTGGATTTACTTGTAAGTAACTGGCCCTGATTCCTGTCCTTCTTTTGTCTAGTAACCAATGCACACAAAGAAGAAAAAGCCACAGAACTTACCAGGGAAAAGAGGGGCATATTTGAGAGAGCTGTCCGCTCCCCATCCTGGATGCAATAAGCAAATGCTTGGGTGGTGTGTTTAAAGAAAAGAATGTCCATACCTCTAAGGAGGCCAGCAGAGGAGCAGACAAGGAAATTAATAGCAGATTTTTGGCACAGGCCTTGTTCATAATTTATGTTGGATGTGTTTTTTCATGATGCGAAGCTTTAGTTTAAAGCAGAAGTCATGGATATAATGTATTATATTAAGGAGGGACCTACAGGAGAAAAAGGTACAGATGGAGAAGAAAAATGAGAGAGATACTGAGATAGGGCAGGATTTCATACTGGTGGACTTGCTAGATTCTGAATCTCCAAACTTGCGACATAATGTGACTTTACTAAAGACAACACAGAAAGTTCTAGAATATCATGCTGAGATTTCTGATGTCTGCTTGAGCAATGTGTTGTATTAGTTATTGGTAGGCAACAATTCAGTACTTAGGCCAAGATAGTGAGAACAAGAAACACAAAACTATACAATGTGTGAATAAGGTTGCAGTCTGCTCATTTGAAATGTCTAGCCCTGAAACACTGGAGTATTTTTTAAAAGACCACAGAACCCTACGTTCAGATTTCAACATGGCTTCAGGTTAACCTGTGTGTGCTTGCGGCAAGCCTGTTGCATTCCAAGGCCTTCCAAAATTGCCACCAGCCCACAAAACTTAATTTGGCTTTTGGCAGAAGTCAGCATAAGACCTTAATCCCATGGTACATCTCTCTTGGGTCTGTCCTGGGTTAGGTCAGCAGATACATCCTGGGAGAATCTGTGTGGCTGAAGTGTGTGTAGTCCTTATTCGGATGCTTCTCACACCATTTTCTGGGCCTGAAATGGCCTCGTGGAGTATTATTTTCCTTGTTGCAGAAACATAGGTACCAATGAAGCCCCCAGAGTCCCTCCAGAATGTTTCAAGTCAGAAAAAATGGCCCAAATGGAAGACTGAAGGACTCTCTCCCTTTGGAAGTTAATTTGATGCCACTTCATTCCCTGAGCTCAGGCTGGTCAGATGTCCTGTTTTTTGAGTCCTGTCCTCTAAAATGCTTGGGCTCTGCATTCATCCCAGTAAAATTTGCAAAACTTCAGTGTGCTGAAGAAGTTTTAATAAACCTGTGAGTGGCAGGGTGTCATTGAAGGAGCTGAATTCTGGCACTGTAGTGAGCTGTATTTCTATTTAAATTAGTGATTATGTGTAACTTCACATCTATGAATATAAGCAAGCAAATTCAAATGTTGTCCTTTTTTTGTCAGATGGCCACCTTATATGGACTGCAAAATAAAGGGTTTTGAAAAGATGGCTGTTCCTTCCAGAAATAAAACATAAAGTGGACTGCAGGTTAAAGTGAGGAAGAAATTTCTCCTGCTTCAGAAATGAAACTCCCATGGCCAATAGTTTGCAGAATAATACTGCAAGCAGGAGAATCTGGTTCCATGACTCAATAAGAAGCGAAAACATGTGCCTGTTAGTGGTTCTCCTACAAGAATTTACAAGGAAGTTATGTTAGGCAAGGCTCATGTTTACCAAAGATACACTTATTGGTGCTGCTGAATAACCACATAAAATATCTTCTTCCCACAAATGAATGGGGGCAAAGCCAACGTCCAAGACTCCACAAAGTTGAGTGGCTGTCTGTGTTCGGGTCATCTCAAGTCCATCTGTGTCTTTCATTTATTGCCAGATGATACACTGGAATGGTTTGTATGTCATTGCTTCGTTAAAGGCTGTTGTTGGCTGTAAAGCCAGAAAGAATCAATGCAGCAGTCAAGACATAAAGCTGTGAACCAGCAAATCTGTGTTTCAAATGTTGCCTCTACTATCACTCATTGTTGGGTGTGATGGAAAATTCCTTCAAGTGACAGCCAACTTATGATAATCATGTAGAGTTTTCAAGACAACAAATAAACAGTTTGTTATTGCTTGCATAATGACCTCAGACTTGCTTGGTGGTCCCACATCCAAGTACTAACAGGGCCAACTGTGCTTCGCTTCCAAGGTCTGATGGGACTAACACAGGCTATCCAGGTCAGGTGATTAGATGGCTTCAAGTTGAGCTGGTAGCTTCCAGATGCAGCCGTCCTCTGCAATACAGTGGTTGTAAGGACCCACACACACAATCCTTTGGATTCATTATTTGTAGGGTTGCCAAATCTTGGTTAGGAAATACCTGGGGATTTTGAGAGTGGAGCCTGGGATTTGGGGAGAAGAGGGACCTCAATTGGGCATAATGCGATAGAATCCACCCTCCAAAATAGCCATTTTCTTCAAGGGAACTGATGTCTGGAGATCAATTATAATAGCAGGAGATCTCCAGGTGACACCTGCAGGTTGGCAACCGTAATTATCAACTCTTTGTTGTGAGGATTACTGAGATAATGTATATCAAATGTTTTAAACACTGAACCGCTATCAAATTGCAAAGTGGTATTATTAGCCAAGCTCCTTAATGCTGGGAGTTCTTGTTTTCTTTGCCTGCTGCTTACATAAAGAATTATTTTGTGAGAGTAACCCAGAGTGCGTGAAGGTCTATATACCTACAGAGATATGAAACCAGGGTTCTGTTTGTTTGTATTTCCCTGCTGGCTTCCCATTGCAGGACAACGATATGCTTCAGGGATGTTTTTGTGCATGGTTACAGAAGTAGTAATATAGACATACTTTTTGGCCAGGGCATTCTTTTATGACTTGTTTCTAAGATATTCACTGTGGGGTTAAAGCAGTGGTCTGTCTCTCTGACAATCAGGTCAGCTTGTCTGACATTGTCGAAAGATTTATTTGTGGAAATTTCAGCCCTTCACAATTGCCTTTAAGGCATCAGGCACATATAACAACCCTAAATGGCATTTGTGCTGTACCTTCAAGTTCTAGCAATGCTTGGAAGAAGAGTGATGTGTTTTGCTGAACTCAAACCCAAGTACATGTGATTGCATTTGCAGGTATTGCAAGAGAGCCAGTGCGGTGTAGCGGTGAAGAGCGATGGTCTGTAATCTGGAGAACTGGGTTTGATTCCCCGCTCCTTTACATGAGTGGTGGACTATAATCTGGTGAACTGGATTTGTTTCCCCACTCCTACACATGAAGCCTTCTGAGCAGTGGTGGAATTCAAATAATTTAATAACTGATTCCGGTGGTGGGATTCAAATAATTTAACAACTGTCGAAGGCTTTCACGGCTGGATTCAACTGGTTCTGGTGGGTTTTCCAGGCTGTGTGGCTGTGGTCTGGTGGATCTTGTTCCTAACGTTTCGCCAGCTTCTGTGGCTTGAATCCGGCTGAAGTAGTGCAAACCTGCTGAATCCCACCACTACTTCTGAGTGACCTTGGGCTAGTCACAGTTCTCTCTGAATTCTCTCAGCCCCACCTGCCTTACAAGTAAGATGCATTTTGTGGGAAGAGGAAGGGAAGGTTATTGTAAGCCACTTTGAGCCTCATTACAGTTGGGAAAAACGGAATAAATTCAAACTGCTTCTCCTCCTCCTGTTATTCTTTCCTGCTTAGTTTGGTTTGGAGGTGAGAGCACAGGTAAAAGCACAGAGGCCTTCCTATAGGGCAGCATTTCTGTAACCCCACCTCATGCTAGTGCTTCAACTATCTTCCAGCAGTGGCTGTCTGTTTTTCTCGCTGTTACTACTGGCATATTTTCACATAGGGTTAAATGACATGTTTGAATTTTTAGGAAGTTGGGTCCAAATTCCCCAGATCCAACTTAAGTACTCTGAAGCCTCACAACAGTTGCAGGGAATGGCTTAAAAATAACAAAGGAAAGCCCAAATGGGCTGAGACCACCACCATGGGGGGGGGGGAAGGCCTCCTACTAAGCCATTTTTCTATGTAGAAACAGCACTGGGGGAGGGAGTTATTTCCCCTTGTCGCTGCTCCATGTGGTACAGTAAAAATGAGGGAATAACTCACCCAGTGCTGTTTCCATCTGGGAAAACAGCTGGCAGGGAAAAGCAAGAGCCCTTCTTCTCCCCATGGTGGTGTTCTCAGTCTGTTTGGGCTCTCCTTTATTTTTCAAAAACCATTCCCTGAAGCTGCTGTGTGACATTAGCCCACCAGGCAATGCTCTGGAACTTCCTCCAAACTCTATGATATTTATCTATTTTATTTCTGTCTGTAATTCACAATATCAAAAACTTTTTTCTTTGTATAAAACTTTTACATTTTTTCCTTCCTTTTTTATGCCAGTTATGCAGATGTTGATCAGATAGTTTGCTCTTTTTATATTGAATGCTCTGGAATTCCCCAAACATCTGCATAACTGGCGCAAAAAAGGAAGATTTTTTTTAAAAAATATACAAAACAAAAACATGCAAACCAAACAAAAAATATCCCCTTAAACTATTAAATAATAAATAACAACACTCACATAATAATGACACTTACATATATGAGAATTAACCCCTCTTAACAATGTCTTCAATAAATAAGCACATCACTGTTACATTTTTTCCTTTTTTGTACCAGTTATGCAGATGTTGATCAGATTCTTCTTTTTATTGTGAGTCAGCTGTTCTGATCTTCTTTTTGGATTTGAATTCCAAAGCGTTGCCTGACACACTGACTTAATGTCCAGGTTTTCATTTACCCTGCCTCTAGTGTTCCTGGGGTGCCAGGTGATGGTCTGGCAGCACTAGAATACATCTGAGGGAGTTGGAATAGAAAGAGAAAATCAAAATAGAAAGTGGAAGCTCTTCAGGCAAAGAGATCTGCACACGTTGTTTCATGGTTTGTAATTAAGTTTGGAACCACAAACGATAACTCTTTCTGTTCTCTCTAAACCATGATCCCAAACCATGGTTTAATCTTGGTTTGAAATCTTTTTGTGGCCTGACAAAAATTTCAAATTGTGGTTTGCCACAAACTGTAGAAATGATTAATTTCTGAGCCAGGTGTGAGGGGAGAGATAGGGAGCTTTCCTACTCATTAGTTCTTCCTTCATTCCAGTAATGTCAACCCAGAGTTTGTTGTTATATGTGAACTTTCTCTAAACATCTGAGGGTGCTTCTGACTTCAGAATTATATGGAAATGTCCATATAATTCTGAAGTCAGAAGTACCCTCAGATGTTTAGATAAAGTTCACATGTAACAACAAACTCTGGGTTGACATTATTTATATTAGCAAGGCTACCCATACCATACCCTGGTGAATAAAGCTTCCCTTCTAATTCCACAGGCCTGGAGATGGTGGTACAGAATGAGGCTGAAGAGATCACCTGTTGCAGGATGCTGCTTCTTGCTTGCCTTGTCTGTGATTGCTCTTACTAATTACTCTCCAGCATCTCTGAGCAGCTTCAAGCGGTCGAATACCCAGTATCTGCCTATGGATGACAAGACTGTCCAGCCCAAGGATCTGTGGATGAGCCTGACTACTTCTGTTGCCCAGCAACCATGGCGCTTCAGCCACAGGAAAGGACCCAATCCTCAGCAAAAGCAAAGCCCATCATGTTCCGACTCTGCTTGTAAGCAGAACAGCAAGCCCAACAACCAGGGCAGACAAAAAACATTGCAAGCAAAGAGAAAGTACAAGATGCAGATTCATAAACAAAATCTTGCGGGGAAAAGTGCTGAACAGAGAATAGGACTACAGCACCAAAGCTATCTCCCCAACACTTTGCACAGAAAGAAAAGGGAGCTTGATGGTTCATTCAAAAATGCAGGGAATGATCGTCACTTCCATCCTGACACAAAGAAGGAGAAAGAGTGGAAACCACAGAAGGCCCCCACCTCCCTTTCACGCAATGATGGAAAGCGTGGAGCTATTTTATATCCAAAGAACAATCCTGCAAACCTTCTAGCTGTACCACAGGAGCAGTGCAAACCAGATGTGCAGACAGCTGGCACTAAACACCAATCCTCCAGTTTAATCAAGGCTATTATCTCAGACAGGCAGTTCTTCCAGAACATGACAGGCACTCTTGGAATGATGGATAATACTCCCTCTCATACACCAGAAAGGCATTTTTGGGCCAGAGGAACCAAGGAGCTACAGAAATCGGAATGGTGCATACAGCCACAAGACAGAGGTCTTCCTAAAAAACATGAGGGTGGACTGAGGTTTGGTGAGAAGATCTTGCCTTGGTTTACGTTGGATGATGTGCAGAAGATGAAGTTTCTCGCTAATACTGCAGTTGTAAACAAAGCCAGAATCCCTGCCCATGGGCAAATACTCAGAGTTGCCCTTTCATCCAACCGAGATGCCTTTTCACATGACCTAAAACGGCACTGTTTGGATGGGCTGTGTGGTTTAATCAAAAGGTCCAGTGATCTCTATGAAGTTCTGGCTTTTCACTTGGACAGAGTGTTAGGACTGCATCGGAGCCTGCCTATGGTGGCCAGGAAGTTTAACAGTCACCTGCTGCCCTACAAATATACTAGTGGGGAAACTAGGCCCATTGTATGGTGGGCGCCTGATATACAGCACCTGAATGATTCCAACAATGATCAGAACTCCTTTGCTCTTGGGTGGGAGCAATATCAGGAGTTACTGAGGCAACGGTGTGGTATGGAAGGTTCCAGAACTTCTCTTGGGAAAGTCCCATGTCTAACTGTCCATCATTCAGAATGGTCCAAGTTGGCGCTCTTTGACTTTCTTCTACAGGTAGAAGGGGTTCCACAAATCCCCCTTTTCTTCTTGATTTCCCCTCTATTCCCCAGTAAACAATAACAAGAGAAGAAATAGAAAAGAGAGGAATAGGTTTGGCCAGAGAGCCAACATGATATAGTGCTTAAAGCATCACACTAAGATCTGGGAATCTCAGGTTTAAATTCCCACTTGTGCCATGGAAGCTTGTTGGGTAACCGGGGCCATCACACACTCTCAGCCTTGACCCTGGAAAGTATTTGGATAGGAATACGAGGGTCTTGACATGGAGACAGGCATTGGCAAACTATCTCTCAAGTCTTGAAAGGTCACTATAAGTCAGCTGTTTTGATGTAAAAAAAAGGTTTGTCCAAGATGTTTTTAAAAGTATAAATAGGGGACATTTTGGCTGTGGGTTTTCTGGGCTGTGTGGCTGTGGTCTGGAAGTTTTTGCTTCTAATGTTCTGCCCACTTCTATGGCTGGCATCTTCACAGGTGTGTCATGGTGAGATGTGCCATAGAGAGAAACACACCTTACCATGACATACCTCTGAAGATACCAGTCATAACGTGGGCAAAACATTAGGAGCAAAAACTACCAGACCACAGCTACATATCTCAGAAATCCCACAACAGTCAGTGGACTAAAAGTGTGAATGCCTTTGACAATATAGGAGACATTTTGTTGTTTAACACTCAGATACAATGCCTAAATGAAAATGTTTCCATGCAGTTGGTTAACAAATCCTTAAAACTCAACCCAACACATCAGTTAGTAAGTCCCATATCATTTTGGTAACAAATATCAGCAAAAGGAACACAAGCAAAATCTTTTCTTGATAACAGCAGCCCTTGCCCAGCCAGCCAGCTGCCAGTTGTGTCAAAAGCCAGTTGTGAAACTAGGGGTGTGTCAAAAATAGATTGTAATGGGAAAGAGGGGGTTGTTCTCAGACTTCAAAAATTAAAATCCTTGTTTGGGAAACCTTCTCATTCCTTGTATTGTCAAAGGCTTTCACGGCCGGAATCACTTGGGTGCTGTGTGGTTTCCGGGCTGTATGGCCGTGTTCTAGCAGCATTCTCTCCTGACGTTTCGCCTGCATGATGCCAGCCACAGATGCAGGCGAAACGTCAGGAGAGAATGCTGCTAGAACACGGCCATACAGCCCGGAAACCACACAGCACCCTTCACATTCCTGTTTTGCACCAGTTGGAAATGAAATGTATACAAGAAAAATTTCCCTTTTCCTATCATAAAAATCTGTATTCTCCTAATTTAAATTAGGGCCCCTTCCGCACACGCAGAATAATGCGTTTTCAAACCACTTTCACAACTGTTTGCAAGTGGATTTTGCTGTTCCGCACAGCTTCAAAGAGCATTGAAAGCAGTTTGAAAGTGCATTATTCTGCATGTGCGGAAGGAGCCAATATTCACAGGAATTAATGAATCCAGCGATTACAGGGGCTGGTCAGGGGGTCTTCTAAGGCTTCGCTGCTGTGCTCCTATTCTCAAGGAACAATCAATCATTGTGTTAGGATCTTGGGAGGACCAGGAAGAAGACAAGTAGAGGCTTGAAAACTAGATAAAGTGGCAGAGAAGGGCAGGACTTTTAACAATATGCAGCTATACCCAACATGTGCAGTTCCAAAAGAACATTAAATTGTGCAGTTCAGAAATTCACATTTTGAGTCAGTGGTGTCAGATTTCCCTTTCTGAGCATTTTATTCCTTTCCAGGATTTTGCTGGTGCCATTCTCAGTAATCTCACACTCTTCTAGGTCCATTTGGCATAGAAATATACATAACACTGTAAAAGGAATGGACTATATGTTGAAGCTAAGGGGCATGTGAGCATAGACAAAGGAAATGTACAAGTGTGTCGGAATGGAATTACAACCACTGTCCCAGTTTGCAAAAGGCCTTTAGATAGACTAGACCAAGAAGGTGCAATGAGAAGGATTTAGTCTAACTAATCTTATGGAGGTCAGTTCAATGCATGCTTGTCTGTATTTAACCCATATGATCATCCCCCACCTTGCACAAGCTCAGATGGAAAAATCTCTATGAGAACCAGACTGGCCATAGGTACTGCCCACACAGTGGTGTATCTAGGTGAGGGTGCAGGAGAACAGAAGCCCCAGGTGCTGTTTGGGGGGGGGGTACCAGGCAGCCCAGAGCCCACCCACACCTCCCAGAAAAATCTGTGGGGAGCCACTTGGTCACCAGTGCTCAAGTTCCAGGGTGCCCTCCCAGGCATCCTTTGTTGCCAAGGGTTCAGGCCAGGAGGAGGCCAAGAGAAAGGCAGGCAAGGAGGCAGGGTTGATTCCAGCCCATCTTGCAGTTGCCGGAGTTGTTAGGTAGCCTGGGGAGAGAGTCTCCAGGTGTCCACAGGTCTATTACATGCAGGAAAACTCTCACTCACATCCTGAGCTGCAGTGTTCTCTCTCATTCTCTGTAACTGTATATTAATAGGACTGTTCTTCAGCCCCAGCTGATGAAAGTTTGTCTTTCAATCTGGGCTAAGATGTTAAAGGGTCTCCATGCAGGAAAGCGAGGCTGCCTCTGTCATCTTGCTCTCCAACCAGCTCTTCCTTCTTTTGCTCAGTCTCTTAATAGTATCATTGTCTGGGGCTCAAGAGCTGCTGCTTGCACGCATTTCTTGAACTGAAAAGAAAGCGTTTCTAGCTGGCATATCAGTCCGCGTCTTCACTGCATGAACCCAGGCTGGTAACCAGCTGCCCCCTTTTTGTGAATGTTGGAAGGGAACAAATTAGAGCTGGGAGCAGGCAGCTTTCACACTGCACAAATCCGAGGCTCTTTCCGGAGAGAGGCAGTGGAGGAGAGACTCAGTTGCTGCCTCTTAGGCTCACCTGGTACTAAGGGCATTCCTGCATGCAGTTGTCCATTCTCCTCCTACTTTAGCAACACTTTCCTCAGCAAAGCTGCGGCTGCTGCCATTCCGCACTGGGCTAGGGAGCAGGTTTTGTGACATCTTCTCTAGGTTGACTGCTCAGTGCCCATCTGGAGTTAGGGTTACCTCTCTCTCCTCTCTTGGGGCCCCAGATCCTCATGCAAGTGAAACCAGCCCTGCAATTCCAATCTTGCAAGTGGGACAGGTGGGGGCCATGATCCTGGGAGCCCCACTAGGTAGAATTGGGGCTGCCTCTTCAACAGGCCTGGCCCCCCACATTCACTCTTGCTGGGCTGATGTGTAGGCAGGACTGGTGTAGCCTGCTGTGCATTCTGCCAAATTCTTCCTGCAAAGAAGCCCTCTTCAGGAATGGATGGGAGAAAATACATTTCCCAGCAGCCACTGGTGGGGGTAGCAGTTTGTGCTTTGTGACTCACTGAATTGCAAGGAGAGTTGAAAGCACCCCAGGAGGCTGGAACAGGAGGCATATGGTGTGCAAAGGTCAACAAGCTGCTGGAAGCTATGCACCTCTTTCTGGCCCTGCACTGAGCCAAGATCTGGCGTGGCCTTGCCTTGCCTGACCCGATTCTTTGGCTTATTGATAGGGTTGCCACTCTCCAGGTGGAGTGTGGAGTTAAAGCTTTTCTCCAGGCTAAAGAGGCCATGGCAGCTGCAGAGTAGATTCTACAGCATAATGCCCCTCAGCAAATCCTAGACTCCACCCCCAATCTCCCAGCCTTTCCCAACCCAGAATTGGTAACCCTGTTGCACCCAGACATATAATTTGGAGATACACAGCTACACTGCAAGGTTGTTCTGAGTATGAAATGGAAAAACAGAAGTGCATGTCGGATGTTTGGGGTGGGGTGCAATTATACAGCTTGCCCTGGGCACCATTTCCCGTAGATATGCCCCTGATAGCCCATCACACCCAGCAGCCATTTTCAATGATATGCCAGAACAAAACTTGCCACCATCTCAGAAATTGCTTTCACAGTATTTAAGATAAATTGGGTGACATTACAGCCTCCATGTGGTCATGTGATTCCAGATGGCTCTGGATAAATTTGATGGAGAACATTTTGACTGTATGAATCAATCCTCCAAGTGGTTTGTTCATGTTGAGAATCAACCATTTTACATAACAGTTTAGAAATTAAATTCCACAGAGATGAGATAGCTTTTCCATTATTAAATGTTATTATAGGCCATCCCCAGAACTATATTATTTGAAGCTTCCATAATATATGGCTGTTACATAGTGCGTCCCAAAGGCCAGTAACACCGATTGAAATTCATCATAAAACTCCCCAGATCTCACAGAGAAGTGCTACTGTACATTTTAAAGAAAAAACACTAGCTTGATTCACTGATATAATTCCAGTCACTCTGCAAACAGCTCTTCCTATGAATAAGGGTTTAGACTACCAGGAAAGGCATTAGACGAGATAGTGAAGACCCTCAGTTAGCTTTTAAGTATTGCAGCCTGTTGGGGTGGGTGTGTGTATTAGTAGAGTAGAACAGAAGAAACAGATGCTCAGTTGCTTTTTTGTAAGTGAGTTTACTAACTATTAGGGAGGGTTACATGGAGATAAAATAAGAAACCCTTTCTTTCCTGTTACACATCTTCATTATTGTATGTTTCATTACATCTTGCTACCTATCTGCTATCTCACGTGACGTCATCTACCTCGTGTCTCCTCTCTGGTGTCATGTCTGCTCAAACAAAGAAACAGAGTTAACTTTATAACTTCAGATGTATGTGCTCACTAACATGTAAGCAATGGCTATCTGACTGACCAATAGCTAATCGATAGACCAGGTCATAAACAGTGACTTCAGCAACTTGTTTACATACAAGCTGTTAACCCTTTTATGACTGTGACAGATACTTGCAAAATCCCAACACAGCCCTCTCTGATTCTATTGGCGTATCCAGTCAGTATGCAACCTAATGACGACGTCTGGTTTTACTTTTGTGTCAGGTGACCAGTTTCATTCCTGCAGCTGGTACTTGCATAGTTGAAATTTCCATGACAGACAGAAGAAAGTTTATGGCTGTGATCTTTTGATCCTCTAAGACTCTTTAGTTTGGAGAGGAGGCGGCTGAGGGGGGGATATGATTGAAGTCTACAAAATTATGCATGGGGTAGAAAATGTTGACAGAGAGACATTTGTCTCTCTTTCTCGCAATACTAGAACCAGGGTGCATCCATTGAAAATGCTGGGGGGAAGAATTAGGACTAATAAAAGGAAACACTTCTTCACGCAACGTGTGATTGGTGTTTGGAATATGCTGCCACAGGAGGTGGTGATGGACACTAACCTGGATAGCTTTAAAAAGAGTTTGGACAGATTTATGGAGGAGAAGTCAATTTATGGCTACCAATCTTGATCCTCCTTGATCTGAGATTGCAAATGCCTTAACAGTCCAGGTGCTCGGGAGCAGCGGCAGCAGAAGGCCATTGCTTTCACATCCTACATGTGAGCTCCCCAAGGCACCTGGTGGGCACCTGGTGGGCCACTGCGAGTAGCAGAGAGCTGGACTAGATGGACTTTGGTCTGATCCAGCTGGCTTGTTCTTATGTTCTTATGTTCTTATTGCATGGTCATAAAAGTTGATTGAGCAGAGGCTGTTTCCAGCACTTGATCTAAAACATCTGACAACTTAAAAAGCTGGTTTCCGTTTGAGATTTTACTGCTGCTCCTGCATGCTTGTGTGCAGTATGGTGAAAAAACATATTTTTAAAACCAATGAACAATAATGCAAGTTGTTTTATCTTGTTGTTTATGAAATGTATTAACTGCCTTTTAATTAAAAATGCCTACATGCATGAAAAATGTAGTATTAAGCAAGTAAGGCAAATTACAAAGAGCCACTTTTGAAGAGTGCTAGCTGTGTTCGCTATCCTTGGATTGGCTCCTGGAAGTATTTCTATGGGTGCACACCATTAAAAAGTTCAATTTTAATCTGTTTGAAGAGAATACTGTGAACTGTAGCTGTCCAGGGTCTAACTGATGGTATCATCTACTGGTATACATACAGCAAAAGCCAAACTGGAAAAAAACTTTTGCCCCCTCCTCAAAGGTGGCAGTTAAGGGAAGCCAAAAAGCAGGTCCCATATTGTAGCAAATGTATTTGGTATGATATGGGATCCACTTTGACCTGCCACCAATACTGCTGCCTCCCAGCTCCATGTGAGCCTGGAGGCCGCAGGAATATGTCAGGTTTAGGTTTAATAGACCTGAACATTTTCCAACCACCCCCCCCCCCCCGCCAGCCAATATGGGGATTTGGCTTTTGGGGGGTTCTTTGAAAATTTCTGGGACTATTAAAGCAAAACCTGGAAAATAATGAAAAAAAATAGGTACACCCCTAGATTCATCCATAACTTGAGCATAAGCTGCATTGGAGGGAGGATTATATAAAATTACATGTGGAAATTATTCTAGGAGCCATTCTGTAGATGCAAAGTGATACATTAGATGTCGGAATGTTAAAATGGCAGTCCTAAAAATGTAGGAAAGAGCCTCTTTGACATTCATGGGGCTTGTTTCAGAGTAAACATATGACAATCAAGGAGCAGGGTTGCCTTAAAATTTAGCAGTAAGGATTTGATAAGACTGGAGAAAGGTTCTTATCTCTTTCCTAGATTATTCCACTTACAAAGATTGTTTCTGCTGTGTGTATGCATTTCAATATGCAATTTTTGGTAAATCCTAGGATAGTAGAGATGAAGGGATATATGGGAAATCCTGTGTTGGAAGGCAACAAGGAATAAGTTTTTCTTCTAGAAAAGTGAATACTTCATGTCAGTATTTCTGGCTTCCATTTTACAAAGACAATAGCTACAACAGCTATTCTATTATGATTACTTTTAGCACACCTAAATGCTTGTGTTCTCTTAGTGGCTTTTACAGTTTTTTAAATCTTAGAACAGCAGATGCCTGTGTTACATTTCATGTTACTTTGGAATTTTTTCCAGGGTTCAAAACTGTTTTTTTGTGCTATAGATAGGAAGTTCTTGTTCAAGCAGTTACACCATTGTAAACCCATTGACTTCAGTGGTGATAGTAAAACTGTTTAGGATAGTTCTGATAATAAGCCCGAAGATGTATTTGTATGCCTTGTTAGGTCATTTCTGCATGGGCAGAAGAAGCGGCTGACCACCGGCATAAATTATGCCAGTGGAGCCTCGGGACCTCTCGCACAGTCCCAGGGGTTGGAGGGCAGCATGGGCGTGTCCATCCTGTCCCCCGGAGCTTCGCAGGGAGAAAAGGTAGGTAAACAAATCGGCAGCGCCTAAAAGCAGTGCCCTCATTCCGGTACACTTCGCATGGCGCTGGCAGGAAGATGCCGCTTTCCAAATAACTCACTCATTGAGCAAGCTAGGAAAGGAGCATTTTCTTGCTATTTTGGGGGGGGGGAGACCACGGCGCTGCTGTGCTGCAGCAGTGGCAGCTGTGTGAACAGCACCCCAGGGATGGTGTTTTTATGGTCCCTAAAGCGCTGTTATTGGGCAGTGCAGAAACAGCCTTAGATTGAGTTTGCTGTCCAAAGATTTCTGTAGAATAATGAGGACCAGAAATTTAAAAGGCTGAATTCCTCAAGGATTCTACTTAAGTCATATACTGATCGTGCTAAATGGCACAGAATTTTACCCACTCATGCAGAATTTTTACTCATGTGGTATTTCACTGATCCCCCCCTGCTCTCACCTCTATCCTATCCAACCTTAAAAAACAGCAGAGATGAAGGAGCAGTCATTTTGATGCCACCAACTGTGTAATAAAGGCTCTTAGATATATTTTGGAATGTGTCAGTATTTTCCCTGGCAATCCCAGAAGGTGAGAAAGCAGAGAAATAGTCTAACGACTGCCAACTCTCACACATTTAGATTTTCTGTTGACACGCCATCTGCTGAAATGGTGAGAATATTAACTCAGCTTTCCTTAGAGAAATAGCTGTGCTTTCGTATTTCAGGAAATCAAACCAAGAAACCTGCTACTTTGCTGGCGTAGTGGCTAAGAGCAGGAATTGTGTGGTGGGAAGGCCCAATGGCATGACAGAGGCAGCATCTGTATGTTCGTCCCACCATTGTTTCAGGTGACCAGGTTTTTATAAGTGCTTTTAAAAAAATCTATAAAGCCTGTTTGACCAAAGATAGCAGTGTGGTTTTTCCCCCCCACACACAGATCTAGCTGCCAAGCTGCAGTCATGTTTTGTTGTTGTTGGTTTATTTTTTTTATTTTTTTGGGAGGGGGATTCTATGTAATATTGTTGTGCAACCTGCCCACCTTCTGGAGTTTCCTCTGCCTCACTGAGGTCCCCCCCCCAAGTTGCTTTTGGTACAGTCTTTCCAGAATGTTCAGATTTGAATTGCATGAAAACTCAGTTGGTCAAATCAGTTAGAAAAAAGTTTTCATCCAATGGAAGATTCTTCACGTAGTAGAAGAGAATCCATCCCAGTCTCTCCAATGAGTAATCCATACTGGTCACTAGGATCTGAATTAGATGTTATATCCACCAGAGTGGCTAGCCAGTCATATTCTGAAGCACCACTGGGGTCCAGTTTGGGACTGGGGCATAGGAATGGGTAGAAGGGGCTTCATAATCTGCCCTGTTTTCCTGAGCTGAAATGGTTTGGAAGGCTTATTTGTTTGATTGGGGGACTGCATTCAGTGGTAGATATAAGGTTTTGTCTGGTCCTTAGACACCCAGAATATTGATTCTGAACACATGAAGAGTAATTGTTTTGTATAATAATTTTCTGATGCCTCTTGAATATGCCACATCCCCCACAGGTTCATGACCGCCTGGATCGATACTGCTGTGGCTTTCAGCCAGATCCTTCTGAATCCTGCGTTCAAGAACTGCTTCATGAGAAATGCCGAAACCCTTCTGAGCTGGCCTTGGTTCATATCTTGGTATGCTGTGCCCAATCATTGTGTTTGTTCTTTTTCTACCTTCAGCCTTTCACAGATTAGCCTGTTTATACAGTGCTGCTCTCATTATGTTTCTTTCTAGGTGAAATTTCTAAGTAGGTGTTTTTGGTGAGAAGAAAAGGAAAGGGCAAATGTGAAATCTATCTGGAACAGCAGATACTTCCAAGGCACATCCTAAACATTCTTCTAAACTAACTGACTGCAGCACTGTTGTTTAGCTAATGTCAGTCATTGCTCAAACATCATTTCTTTGAGCCCTGTAACATCTCCTACTCAGCATGTATACTGATCAGGCAAGGGCAGGTCTAGGCCCACCACTTCAACCCATGGCCAGCTCTGACAACAGATAGGAAGTATGGTCTGTCCAAGAAAGTCCGAAACAGAAGCCAAGGTGAAACCAAAAGTTCCCACCAGGTGGCTCAGTCAGAGAGGTGAAGCCAAGAAGCAGAATCTTTTCTTTGGTTCTTTGCTCCAAGTGCGACAGGCTTTTTAAAATGAGTGTTTACCCCTTTTGGTGGTTAGTTCAATTATTGTTTGGTGTTTCTGTGTTTTTTGGAAGTTCGTACGCAGCAATGTTTCATTAAACCTATTCTTAGTCAGCATCTGCCAAGGTGATAACCCTTTTTTTTTAAATATTCAGCGCCCATAGCTGGCCATCTATGCCCATCAAATCTTCCTCTAACCTTAATACTGCTTAAATAACCTCCTTCCTTTCCCTGTTGACTGGCAACATTCTTTGCATTGATATAAAATTTGATTTTTGATATTTTTTACATTTCTTCATGTATTTCTTTTCCAAAAAAAATTCTATTTCTTCCATGTCCACCCCATGTGATTAAATGATCCTTCTTCTTCTTGACACTTCCAACAAGTTCCTTTGTAATTTTTATTCATCTTCCTGGTTTCTTTTGGAGTAATATACCATCTGTAAAGCATCTTATACCTGTTTTCTCTCAAAGTTGAACAAGTTGTAAATTTAATATTTTTCATCCATAATGATTCCCATTATTGAAAGGATATTTCTTCTTGAAAATGTTAGATCCATTTCACCATACATTCTTTCATTTGTTCCATCTCAGTGTGGTATTGAAGTAATAACTTACATATTCTTCCAAACAAATGTTATTTTGTTGTATAATTTCTTTTTTCAAATTCTGTCATTTATCTTAATATTCCTGTTGCTTTCAGTTCTCTTCTTAATCTTGAAACTATCTTGCCAATAATAAAGGAATGTCTAATGAGTCCTGTTTCCTTATTGGTGGAGGGTTCGTCGTCGGACATTCCATCCCTGCCCCAGAGCAGCAGCTCCTTGCTGCTACTGCTCCAGGGCTTCAAAAGCCCTCTCGCCCACTCTCACCCTTGACATGCTACTTTTCCAGTTTGCAGCTCCACTGTAAGAACTCTGTTTATCAGTATCCTCACACATTTTATGGCATACATACTTTGCATCCAATTAAAAAATATTGGGCCACATTTCAAGTTTTCCAATGTTCTTAATATAAGAGTCCAGAAAATATTATCAAATGCTTTCTCTGCATCTAAAAATATAAAACGCTCCTTTCTTCTTTATTTTAACAAATTCGAGTGCATTGATTACAAAATGGAAATTATCTTTCATATATCTTTTCAGCAAAATTCCTGTTTGGTCTTCATGAATTAATTTGTTTATGCATCTTCTTAACCTAGTTGCTATTATTGTCATAAACAATTTGCAATCCACATTTAACAGTTATATAGAGTACACAATTAAAAAAAAATCTCTTAGTAGTACTAGCGATCATTTGCTAATGAGAGTCTTATCAACCTTCAGAAAATCATGTTAGATTTTGCCTTTTCCCAAATCATAGTAGCAATCCTTCACTGAAAGAGCCTTATAGCCCAATCTAGATTGGGTGGGTGAGAGCAGTGCCACCCTCTCCAGAGGGCTCCCCCATAGTGCGGGAAGCCCAAAAGAAAAAACCCCAAAAGCTGCCTAAAAGAACCCTCCATAGGGGATAATGGAGATATACATGAAAAATGTGGTGTATCTCTGAGGCCAGCACCACCGGTGCACAGGGCAGTGGAAGTTGACTAAGGCCCTTTCCACATACACAAGGCAACTCAGGTTTGACTCGTGTCGGCGGAAATCATTACCTGAGCTCGACTCCTCCGTTTCTCCGCACAGCAGCTGACTCATGTCTCCAGAGCCAAGTTCAGAGGGCGGGATTACCTCCTCACATCTTCCGCTCCTCATTCCCGATTGGCTGCCGTTCTATGGCAGGAAACTTGAGTGTGCGTCCCTTTTTTTGTTTACCGACGTAGAAGCTACGTAGGAGGATTTTTTTAAAGGCGCGCTTCTTGCTGCCGCCACGAGTCTCCCTTTCTACGCATGGCCGGAAATATTGCACTGTGATTGGCTGGCTGGCAGAGTCGAGACAAGGGAGATTTTGCACTCCACCGGCTTTGGCTTGAGTGCAACCTGAGTTCACCAGGAAGTTGCACCTCCCAGTCGAGCTCAAAAATTTAACGGTGAGAGGGGGGTGAGCCGAGACAGACACGAGTCCAATGCGGCTGTGCGGAGTACCCGGCTCGGACCTACGTCGAACTAAGGTTGAATCCTACAGTGCGGAGGGGCCCCAAGGTTCCATGAATCATGAAAAGGCAGTTTGCATTTCCCCCACCCTGAAATGACATACACTGACCACATTATGGAAATGTGCTTGAAGCCAGATGCTGTTAAAGTATTATGCCCATAGTATACCAAAAGAGGCATTAATGTGGGTTATAGCAGCACAATGTTGCTATTTTCTCCCCAAATTCTGGAAGCCATTCTCTCAGTAAAGCTCCTAGAATGTTTATGTGGTTCCTACATGTTCCTAGCAGTGGTGACCCATGTCATTTGCTTGAATAAAGCAAAGATACTATAGGAGATTCTTTACTCGATGAGTCACAATCTAGCAACAGTAGGAGATTTTAGTAGGAGAGATAAGTGCCATCTGAAACAGTTACATCCTTTGACGGAAGCTGCTGGGCTTAGAAGAGTGTAATTGTTTAGGACAGCAATGTTAAGAACCTGTGTGTTGTGGTTAAATTATTATGGTTAGCAGATTTCTGAAGTCTCTCCAGTTTTCTGAATTTTAATGCTATAGAAGAAAAAAAGAGAGGAAATTCATTCATAACATTCATGGCTCTGAAAACATCATCTAAATTCAATTTGAGCTCAGAGTCCCACCTGCACTTCTATACAGAAATCCTCATCAAGATGCCTAGCCATTTATGTCTGACTTTTTCTGATCCAGGTATTGCTGGGAGGCCTGTGAGGCCGAATGTTTCTTCTAACAGCATCAGATTCCCCTAAAACAGTATGCTAGAGATAGCACACCCAACCAAATGCTCCCTGTTGTTGAGTTAACTCTTCTTTTCCAGATCCAGAGGAGCAAACCTTCTCAATTAGTATTTATTGACAACGCAGGCAGGCCTCTTCACCCAGAAGAAAAACTCAACTTCAGGCTCCTGCAAGGCATCGATGGGTAAGAAACAGTCTTAGAAGCAATGGTGTATCACTGCAAAACAGCACCTGGGGCTTGCCCCGGGTGTCAAGCCTCCCTGGTGTCCAGCTCCCCAAATTCCCCCCACCCATTGCTGGGGGGGTATGGTGCCACTTGCTTCGGTCACATGGGGGTGCATTTAGCTGCCTTTCCCCCTGTACCCTCACCCACAAGCAGTGGCGTTGTGCCAACGGGGTGGTCACCATTGGGGTCACATGGGCTTCCCCCACCCCAAGTGTGGTGACCTCCCCTGCACCTCCCCACTTACATTAGTTCCAGAAGACCTTGCTCCTGGGAAGTGTAGTTCCCACCAGGCTGCAGGAGAGGGGAACTTAGAAGCAGGAGAGAGTAAGTAAGGTAAGTGGGGGGGGGGGCGCAGGGGTGTCACCGCACGGGGGTGGGTGGAACTGGGTGCCATTTTGCCCCCCCATGCCTCTGCCCACAAGGCTCCATTTCCCCCCTGCTTCACATGGCCTGCCACCTTCAACAGCCCAGTTTCACCCATCCTCTCTCTCTCCCTCCTGTGCCCAGCCCCCAAACTCTTCCTGCCTATGGCTAGGGATGTGGCAGGGTGGGAGGAGTTTGGCTGGGGACTGGGCAAGGGGAGAGGATGTTGGTAATTCTCTCTGGTAAAAGAAACCGTTACCTTACAAGCAGAGTGCACGGAGGCAAAGTACAGCAGAGCTTCTCCAGGCATACAAGTGTGTACTGGCAACAAAGAAAACTCAGAGTCAATTCGTAGTTTCTTACTACTAACAGGAGTCTTTATTAGTGAACTCCATTCTGGATAGAAAAGTGAAGAGACAGGTTCTCTATTCCAATCTGAATAGCTGGATGGTGAGAGATGCTGTCTGTATCTCTCTGCACACATGGTGGAAGGTGGAAGGTGTGTGTGAGAATGGTAGAGAGAGAAGAAGAAGCTGGAAGGAAGGAAGTTCCCTGAGAGTAGCAATCAAAGGGATAATGTCAGAGTGGTAGAGAAAGGTGTCCAGAGTCTTGACCCCCTCTATCTATCTGACTCACTGATAAGTCCCTGAGGCAGGAAACAATGTAAAGTCCTTCACTTCCAACAGAGGAGAGGGGGCGGGGGGGGGGCATGCGAGCCTGGGCTGTGTGGACTGTGTGAGGCGTCCAGACATGCAAGGTGGCAGGCAGTGGGGCTGGGCTATCTTGGGCCATGTGAGGTGGTGGGCAAGTGGAGGCGGGTGGTGGGGGCACGGGGGAGGGGGTAGCCAAATGCATCCCACATGTGACCGAGGAAAGTGGCGTCTGAGTCGCAATACCCCCCTCCCCGCTGCCCCCCAAGATATGCCACTGCTAGAAGAAAGTCTGGGAGTTCCATTGCTGATGAGCCTTCTTTCCCCTCCCATCCTCTGGAAATACTTTTTGATGTAGCTTGAATAGGAAACTACTTCCAATAAACATCTCATGGAACCAGACCTGAATGAGTGGGGTTTGCCTGTCTTTATTCTCAGCCATTATCACCAATCTCAGCTTTGAGCTGCTCTCAAGCATGCTCTTTCTATGGTCGATTTCCCACTAGAAAAATGAAAGTGGATACAAACCGCTTTGGCTTGATTCGGGACCTTTTCAGCGCGGTTTCATGGTCCCCACTGCAGCCAAACGACCCCTGCTCCAGGTGATGCAGCAGCCAGGCTCAATTTCCCACTGATCGTGGATCTGCCGTGCGATCCGCTCAGGGGCTTCCTGACTGGCTGCTGTGTTGTGCTGGGGCGGGAATGTTTTTTAATGTTTTGCACTTCGGATCCACGTCTGCATGAGCAGGCGCAGACGTGGGTGGACATCAGGAGGGAGGAATACGTCACCACATATCCATGGGGATTCTGGCTAAGTTTAATTTTTAAACTGCGCCGGGATTGGATGGGAGGCTCCACGTCACTACCAGCGACGGGAGAAACGAAACCTGATTCACCCCCGAAATTCCCCACTGCTCCACATTCAGCGCGCGTTGTTTAAAAAGGCCTACTTTCTTCCAGGTTCTGAAATAACGCGCGCTGAGGGGTGGGAGGAGCAGCAGAAACGGGTTGAAAGTGCTTTCGGCTCTGGTGTAGTGGGTAATGCTGCAGGAAACTGGGATATTAGGAGTGACGAACACGCATCTAATGGTGAGTGGGGAATCGACCTATATTGTCCCATTAGGGACTAATATGGGATACAAAGCAAGCACAGGAGATGCTTTTTCTGCAGCCCACCCTGGACTCCAGGTGGCAAGGGCATTGATGCAGGAGGCAATGACAGGCCCAACACGTGCCCCTAACCTCTTTCCGTATTGCCCCCCACTTTGTCACTTTGGAGCATGACTTGGGACATTTGGGCAGTGAATAGTGTTGGGAGCTCTGAGTTAGGAAATACCTGGAAATTTTGAGGGTGGAGGATGGGGTTTGGGGAAGGGGACTTCAATGGGGTACAATGTCATAGAATCCACCGTCCAAAGGAGCCATTTTCTCCAGGTTAACTGATCTGTGTTGTCTGGAGATCAGTTGTTATCTCAGGAGATCTCCAGTAACTACCTAGCAGCTAGCAAAGAATTAATCCTGCTACCATGAGACTCGGGCTCACTTCAGAAACTGCTGTTCTCTTAGACAAAGAGACAGATAAATAGATGAGCTTGTGATAGGAAGCTCTGCAGTGGCGCTTGCATGAATTTCCTTTCAGTAACATCTTAAGGGAACATTGCTCCCCAAAGTCATTACCTTTTGGTCTGTCCTTGAATCATATTTGTGTATATCAAGGAAGGGAGGTAGCCTCCTCTCAACCTTCATATTTTATACTCTTTTAAATGAGAGGAAAGAGTTTCAAGACTTTTGTTTGAAAATATCCTTAAACCCAAGAACTAACACAGCAGATATTGTGGTATATTTTAAAGGTTTGAAGGTGGAGTGACCCAGTAAACACAAGTTTAGAGCTGTGCAATGAAGGTCTTTTTCTTTCTGTTTTGTCAGGGTATCTCTGTGGCTGTATGTATAACTTCATTTGGAAATACCGTAATATCAAAAATCTGAATTTGAGGCCCTCTGTGTGTGGGCTGGGCCAAAAGGCTCTCCTGCTCTCCTACAGTAGGCCCTGTCTAAAGGCTAATACTTTTATTGTAGTATAAACATTCTAGGGTTTGCTTTATCAGATAAATTTATCAGATAAACCCCTCAGTCCATGCAAGTTTATGCCAAAGTAAAATTGTTGATCTCCAAGGTGCTATCGGATTTTTCTTTTCTCTCTTTTTTTACCAGATGGATAGTGCTCAATGCATTGGTGCAAATTTCTTAGCCTGGGAATAATTTTACATAAAATATAAAAATGTTGTAAAGCTGAATGGCTGAGGGAGCTGAAACAGGACTGGCTCATATGTTGCCTTCTTGCTCTAATGCTTCAGCTTATGGGATTCTATCTTTTAAACTCTTATTTCTTGTTTAATTTTGTCTGTCAGGTTTCCTGAGACAGCTGTCACTGTGCTCAGATCTGGATGCTTACAAAACCTCCTGCTGCAGTCGCTCTATGTGGACGAAGAATTCTGGGAGAGTCTGGGTGGGTCCGAGGGACTCAGGCCCTGGCTTCAGACCATTGACAGAAGAGGCCAGATTCTGCTACAGTATATTCAAAAGCACAACTTGACAGGCATTAAAGAATCATGTCTTTAGGCTTCTGGCAAGGAAAGTGACAGGTTTCCCTGCTGTGAAATGGAACGTTCAGCCATGGGGCTAGACTCCTGTGAGACTTGCCAGCAAGCACACAGGCACTGGAATACTAATGTGACTTTTGTCATATGTAAATTCAGAAAATAAAATTAAAACTATTTTTTTATATGGCACTGGTGTGTGTGTGTGTGTGTGTGTGTGTGTGTGTGTGTGTGTGTGTGTGTGTGTGTGTGTGTGTGTGAATTCATGAGGCTGTCATATCAATTTTTTTCTGATTTCATTAAGTGATTTTTTTACTTTTTTATAACCAGTTTTCTTATTCCTGCTCAAGGCAAATTACAAAATACAGGCAGCTTAAGATATCAAACAAACAATGTAATTGTCACAAAATTAGAAAACAATGCAAATAAAAAACAGTATGAAGTGTAACATACTATAACAATGCAGAGAAAAGATTACTGTGTAGTAAGAGTAAGAATACATACAATAAATAGTGTAGTGGACTGAAATCCTATTCTCTTTATAAAAGTGCCTGATGAACCATTCGATTATGCTACTAGCATGGTGTAATGGTTAACAGCGGTGTACTCTAATTTGGAAAACCGGGTTTGATTCCCCACTCTTCCACATGAGCAGTAATCTGGTGAACTGGATTTGTTTCCTCGCTTTTCCACATGAAGCCTGCTGGGTGACCTTGGGCTAATCACAGTTCTCTCAGAACTCTGTCCCACCTACCTCACAAGATGTCTGCTGTGAGGAGAGGAAGGGAAAGGAGTTTGTAAGCCACTTCGAGTCTCCTTACAGGATAGAAAGGTGGGGTATAAATCCAAACTCTTCTTCTATTACTGTAATCCCTTTATAAAACAGCCCTCCTGTGGGGACCTTTTTCACTAGCTAAGGCAGGTCATTCCACAAAGTGGGAGCCACCCCTCATAATGCTCAGGGACTGGCGGCTGTTTTCTCAACTGTTTACCTTCAAGAAGGCAGCTATTGTGCCAGAACATCGTAGGATGGTCTTGCAGAAATGTGGGTCCAAAGCCATGAAGGACTTTGTAGATGATAACCAGTACCAGTACCTTGACTTGAAACCAGTGATTGATTTGTATTACACCATAGCTATTTTGTCTGCTACTGAATTGTGGGAAGGAGGTTTGTGGATGATGCAGCTCAACCATTTTCTTTGTGTGCAGAAAGTAATCAAAGATAGAGATGAGCATCATCTGTCCACATCAGACACGTTAATTAAATTTTAATGCTAGAATTTGGCCACTTTTTAGTCCATCTATGTATCTAATTTGGAACATGTCCTCAGAATGCAGATCAAAAAATTGCACAATAGGGCCAGGTACAGAAAATCGCATCAATAAGATATTACATTTTAAAAGCAGAGAATAAAATTAGAGGTTTAAAATGCTAAGATCTCACAAGATTACCTCATGAGATTTTGGCATCTATTATGGATTGCCTAGGACATTGCAGGCAACATCACTAGTGACGACAGTGGTTGCCTAGGTAATCCAAAATGGCTGCTGCAGTATTGAAACTTTATATGAGTTGGGGGAGGAAACAGAGGGCAGGTAGAAAAGACAAGGAAGATTGGGGGCAAAAAACAGATGAAAGAAAAATGGATCAAAGGGAAGAATGGGGGCTGGAGGGAGATTTTGAGGGATGCTGGGAAAGGAGGGAGAAACTGCAAGGAAAGCAGCAGATGGGGGTGGCTAATAAAGGCTTCCATAAGCTATTAGATTGATGTATTAGCCCAAAATTGTACAGGAGACATCAAAAGTGGCTGTATATTCTGGCATGAAAACAGTACAATTGGTCTACCCATAGGTAAGGTAGGTGCTCTATATACCTGAGACTCCCAAAGTATGCAGGACAATTTTATTGTAAATTAGTCAAAATGAAAAAAAAAATGCCCTGGTAATGACCACAAATAGCCAAGAAGGGCTATTGAGAGCAGTTGAATGTCATTAAGATGAATGGAGGCAAAATAAGCCTGCCCAACCCCCTGAAATTTAGAGAATCCTGGAGGAGGAAATGGGGGTGGGGTGGGATGGAGGTGTCCAAGCAGAACTTGTTTATATTTAATTTTACTGGCTGCTTGTTGGGTACAAGGGCCATCAAAGCAACTTAAAACTACGAAAACAATCCAGCATCATGAAAATGCGATACAAAAACCACAAACACAAAATACTGGTAAGTGCAAAAACTAAGTATAGTTTAATACAGTGATGGCGAACCTTTTGGGCTCAGCATGTCAAAAATTCAGGAAATGTCTAACTTGACTCTGCTAGTGTATCACCCCCCTGCCCACTGCCAACAAAAGAGAAATTTTTCTTTGCGCATATTCATTTATTTAAAAAGTTACAGTCCAATCATGTGTGGTGCAATGTATTATATAAAGAACCTTTCCATTATTTTTATTTATTTATTTATTTATTTTCAGATTTCTAGACCGCCCCATCCCCTAGGGGCTCTGGGCGGTGCAAGAGCAGGATGGTCCTCACCCAGGAACAGAATAGTTGCCACCAGTAAAAATACAACCAATGCTCTCCTGTGTTTCTTTTGCAGAAAAGGCCACCAATTTCTTCCTGAGGCCCTTAAAGCATTTAATGCAAAAGTCTGCCCGCAACTTTTATAAGGTATTTCTTTATGGAGCCAATCCTGAAATAGGAATATCGAATGGATCCAATCCACCTTTCTGTACAAAATATTTGGAGTGAGATACTCTCTTTCCCTAGGCTACCTTGTGCCTAGAAGCTGGACAACATCTTCTGGAGACCAGGGTCTGGTGTATAACATTCAAGCACTGGATTCAGCTTTGCTTCAGGTATGAGGACATGAGCCTCATTGCCCAGGCTTTAACTTTTCTGCATGCTACTGAATGGTGGGCCCACATAGAAGTGAAGCTCCATGCCTTGGGCCTGCCCCCCGATGTTATAGCCATGCTCCTTCCCAATGTTATCCACCATAAAATCTAGACTTTTTGAATTAGAACATCAGAAATTGATGGCTCATGCAAAAAAGTTCTGATTCTCCACTCCCTTGGCATCCCACATGGCCACCTAGGCATGGTCAGATATTTGTTCGCTCTTTCTGATCCGGAGCACTGACGTGCCATCACTTTGGCCAGATGCAATGTGCTTCCTTCCTTTCCTTCCTGATAGCGACCATTTTTGCATCTGCACATTGAAAACTGCAGAAACTGTACACCATGTTCTGTATTATTGCCCCCTTCATAACCAGGCCAGAACAAAGTTCCTCTCAACCTTATTGATGGGCTTAGAGTTCTGGACAGACTAGCAGAAGACTGTTTATCTGTTAAACAACAAATCCAGGGATGCTGTAGAGTAAACAGCCAGGTTTTTATGCACGGTCATAAACAAACAATCTTAATTTTGCTTTGTACTTTTAATTTTTGTATTTTATTTTAAATCTTTGTACTATGCAATTAAAGGTTATCTGCATATGTATATAAAGAAACAATTATAAAAATGACCCAGACTCAAATTGTTGAGAATTGTTGGGAGAATTGTTGTTGTTGGGTGTTGATGAATGCTGGCGTATCACCCAAAATATTGTGGTGTGTCACCTTTGACATGCGTGTCATATGTTCACCATCAGTGCTTTAGTCCATCTGATACCCAGTCATTAGAAATGTGCTAAAGGCCAATATTTTATTAATTTTATTCTAGTGTGAAATCTGGTAGAAATATGGCAGCTTGGCTAGTAAAAGGCAAATAGCTATGACATATCACAGCTTCCTGACCTGGAGAAACACTTATTGGCAAGTAAAGTCACTGGATAGTATTTAGGGCTAAAACAAGATCTCCCCCCCGCCCTTCGGAAATAACTGTTTGTGGCCATCACATTGCTAGTGATGCTCCACTTAAAAAGCTGGATTTTGGCATGTCCAAGTAATGGATTGGTGACTCAGACCTATCAAATCTTTCACGCTTCTTCACTTTGGAACCCCTACAGTTCCCTAGCAATTTGATATGCCGAATCATGTCAACATCTGGGCATCTCAGACACCAGCCTGGCCCCTTCATTGTTTGTCCCTTCTGGATTTCAAAGCCAAAGGGCTGCTGCCAGCTTTGAAAAATCCCAATCTCAAAATTGTCTCTGCCTTTCCTCTGTCACAGCTGGTTACCATGGAAATGATTAAGATGACTTATCGTGGAAAGCTGCCATCGAGAGTCCAAGAACCTTTGCGAAATAAATATCCTATTTTCATGTAAATGGTTTCTAGTAATAATGAGGCAGGGGAGAAGGTGAGGAAAGAAAACTTGACGCTGTCAACACTATTATTGCGATAGCAAATGACACCCAATGTGATCCATTAGGTGTTGGCATTCCATTAGAAAGTCCAGCTCACCACCACCCCCGAGCACTATGCAAGTAAGTGAATATTTTCTCAGCATCAGTAGCTTATTATAGGAGAGGTAATTTTTTAAAAATCCAAATATCAAAAAGAAGAGGGGGGAACAGCTTCAGCCAATCGTTTTTATGTATTTTTAAAATGTATTCAATCACTTCAATTCCTGCACATGGAAATCTCAACCTTTCAGAGCCCTGGTATATTTAAATGTCTTGAAGCAAATGGAATCATAAATTAACTCTAGTTGCCTTCAGAACTGGCCTCCTTCTTGTTCATTCAAGCAAAAGTCTGTGAAACCTGCAGGGAAATATTAGCAATTCATTAATGGGCACTTTATGAGCCAGATCAGAAAAGGGCCTTGGAGTTTAGAAGGCGATGAGCAAATCAATCCTGTGGGCTGCCTATATTGCAGCAGCCAGCCATGGTGTAAATGTAGTGATACTAGTCTGCTCCCTAAAGGGTTAGTTTAGGCTGGAGGCCAGCAGGAAGAAGAGTCAGTGGCTGGGTTACAGTGTCTGCAACCTCATCAACTGTGCCATTTTTCCCATGGAGGTGTTGTGGTGAGGCGGCTTTGGCATGCTGGGCAGGGCAGGCATAACCAATCGGGTCACCAGGGATGGGGGCTGAGCCAGGAACAAAAAGGAGAGGGTCCAGAAACGCTGGCTCCATGTCTGCAGCACACACACAACACCTCCTGAAAGGGACCAAGTCCCTTCACAAGTTCTTAAGCATCTGACAGTGTGGACAAAGGCATTATTATCCCCCTTGCAGGTACTCCAAGCAGGCCTCCAGCCCACATGGAGCAAAGAATACCCACATCTTAGAATTGGAAAGGGGAGATGTTCAGTGGCATAGTGGGGGGGGGGGGGGGGGCACCAGAGTGTGGTGTCATGTGGGAATCTGAACCACCTCTGACAGGTTCCCCAGCAGCATCTCAGTGTGCACCTGTCTCTCTTTGATGTCCCAATGTTCATATGCTACTGACCCCTGGAGGAGACTTCCCACTACTTTCAGCAGCTCTCTCATGGCTCCTGCTTGATTGCTGCCCACATGGAAGAGAGCATGGAGGGAATGGGCTGTGCCAGCTGTGGACCCCATGCCTGGACCCCCATAGTGCATGCGGCCTCAGCAGTCATGAAACCCAGTTCTGGAGGAGGCTTCCCTCCTCTGGTGCCAGTATCCTTCTCAGCCCCTACTTCACTGCCATCCAAAGACATTGAGTCCACCCACTGCATGGGCTCACCTTCAGCTGCTCATCTCAAGGACTCTGTGATGCCTTTTGTCCACAAGATGACCAACTGCTCGCCTCAGGATGAGGGCATGGAGGTGGTTACAACATCTGCTGTAAACATCAGGGGAAAGGATCTTGGGGTGAAGCATTAGTCCAAGCATACAGCTATCTGCTTTGGGGCCACCACTCAGCCTCACAAGTGATTGGTTGCTGTAGTCGGCACCCTGCACTGCATGGGGCCTCATGGGAATGGATGTGGAAGTGGGGGCACTTGTCTTATCCATTCAGTGAGTGCCTGAGGACTGCACCATGTTTTTTTGAAGGTGCAACTTTGTGCCTGTATTGGGGACATTCTTGGGCTGAAAGGGCTTAGGGAGCCAATTAACTCTGGTCATGCCCATGAGCTGCCCACAATCACACTGACACAGGGCCTGTGCCTCAATTGCACTGGTACACAACTGTTGTGGAGTAGTACTTATTTCTGAAAGCAACACAGTTTCACCGGTGTCCTGCACCAGTGTAGCTGTCCTTAACGCTGGTGTATCTTGGAGAGATGCCAGCATAAGGGTCAGTTGGCTCCCTGTGCCAATTTGCCTCCCCCTCCTTAGGGTTCCACTATCAGTGGCCTCTTCCAACTCTGGTTGATGAAGCTGATAGGAATTGTAGTCCATGAACATCTGGAGGGCCAGAGTTAGACACCCCTGTTCTTGAAGCAAGATCACACCACAACACACCCCAAGAATCATGCTTCCGAAGTCCCTAAGCTAATTCCAGAATCCCGTTGTTCCCCAAATGCAGTGACGGCAGCATTTTGTTTCCATCACCTCAGTTAGGTTGCCCTTGCCCTTCTTTAGGAACTGGTAGAAATAACCATCTTCACTTCTTTGATGCACCTGCTCTCTTTAAAAATAGTCTCACAAGCCATGCTGGCCCTATAATAGGGATCCCCAATCTTGTTGAGACTGTGGCATTTTGGGAATTTTGAGAACAAGAAGTGGGTGCCACACCAAAATGTCTGCCATGTGATGCTGGCATCAATCACATAATGTTGTGAGCCTGCAAGTGATGCTTCCTGCAATGAACTAGGCAGCTGTTTTACTGGGCACTCCCTGCAGACACAAAATTGATGCTTCTTTGGTTCGTCTGAAGCATCTCCTGATCCAATGAGGTAGAGGAATATCAGCAAGAACTATCTGGAGAAGCAACATATGGGCTCCAGGAAACCCACTGGTGGTCTCCATGGTGCCAGGGGGTGCCTCATTGATCATGAGATTACAATATATAATAATAATAATAAGCCTTTATTTGGCATAACAATAATCATAACACAATAAAAAACCTAAGATAAAAGGTATACAAATACAAAGGTTTAAGATAAAATATAAATTATTGATTGTGCATCACCTCCAGTAAAAATTGTGCAACCAATTCACAAGTTTCATTGTCAGAATTGTCCAGAAGGAAAGGAAGTCTACCTGATTCTCCCATTTCACTAGGTATCCTAGAAAGAATATTGGAATATTTTGATCTAATATTAGCAGATTTCATGAGATTACTTCCTGTTGGCCAGAAATACTGGTTGAGGAAGCTTGCAAGAGTTTGGGGGTCTGCACCTGTTACTTGCTGCACTGGTTTTAACAGGAACTGAGGGAGCAAAAAAGGTTAAAAGGCCAGTCTTCCCAGGCAAAGGCAGCTGGCTGGTGGCAGGTGGTTGCTGTTCTCTGAAATCTGCAGCCAGAGGCAATCACTTGAGTTGCTAGAAGTTGCCTCACATGGGAGTAAAACTATTCCTATATCCATGAACAAGAGTACAGAAATCAAATGGACCCTAAACATTCATAGGACTAACAAAATGATTTCTAGGTGGTGCTTTTTCTAATTATACCCTGTTCAGGATAAAGATGACAGGAGATTTGTGAATTCATCTGAATTCCCTCACCAACAGCTTATGACAGAAAAGAAGCTAGCATTCTAAGTCTCAGAGTACCAGTTCACAATGAGATGCATGACGCTCATCGTATGATTACCAGCACTTGGGATATGATCCAGTCAAACACTTTCCAGTCTCACCAATTTCAATGGAAGATGCTTAAGCACATTTAACTCTCTCGTTGCAATAAATAGAAACAGGAGGTGCTTAACTTTATTTATTAATTAAAATATTAATATTCTGGCTTTCCTGGTGATGGTTCAAGTTATTTTATCAATTGTAAATAAAAGCAGTGCAATTTTAAACGAATAAAATCTCAAATTACCCCCATCCTCGCAGAAGAGTCCTGCAATTTATGCTACACTGAAAGCTCTGGCAAATCAAATAGGCTCAATGCTTTGCTGTTGTGGTCTGGCTCATCCATCGCTTTTTATAGTATAGTTATTGCTCCAAAGTTTTGTGCTGAGGCCAATCCCTTGTCATCAAAATGACAGTGGCGTTTTATCATTCTCTGCTGAATGTAAATAAAACCCCAGACTAATTTACATCCATTAATCTTAAAGCCTTGAGCTGCTATAATCTGCCCATATTCATGAGGAAGTTCTTGTTTAGCACTGTTTATTTATAAAACGCCAAAGAGAGTTCAGGAAGCAGCAGCGGGAAGAAAACAGAAGACCAGAAAACAAAGAGTGGCAGAAGCTAGTACGGGCAAGGAAAATAACGCTTAGAGAAATCAGGATGTAGAGGGAGCTTGTAGGAGGGGAGAGCTCAAGAGGTAAGCAATAGAGGGGGCTAGGAAAGTGACTGCATTGTGAGCCTTTTGTGAACACTTAGTGCAACATATGACCTGGGAGAAAAAAACCCTATATATACGGCACAGGGGCTGTGTGCTGTTAAGTGGAATGAGGTGAGGATGATTCTGTATTCAGTGTACATTTTGCTTTCTTGGGGTACTTATATCTTCTCTGGTGTTTGACGTTCTTATGGAAAAAGCAAAGAGAAGTTCATTCAGGAGAGCACTTCAATACATGGAAGAGATATGAACTGGCAAAAAGGGCTAGGTTTAGTAGGGATACCTTGGAGGTGGTGCAGTGTATGTAAGGAATTCCATAGAAGCAGAAATAAAAGGCTTTTGGGAGTAAAAGTCCATTTATTAAGACATCTTAGAAAGCTCAAGTACACGCAGTGGCAGGAATGGCGCTTCCCGCCAGAAGCACAGGTTATAACACCATTCACCCCATCCCCCCTTCCTGCTTCCCATGGGAACGGAGTCTTCATCTCCCGCGCAAAGATAAAGTCTCCGCCGATGCATCTGGCCCATCGCCCGGGCTGTGGAATGCACTCAAGGTTACTTCACCATCAACACCACTGAATCCTTTACAGTGTAGCTGCTACAGTGCCAGACTAACACCTGGGTGCCTGTGCCTGTGTTGAAATTAGTTCAAATTACTCCTCAGCCATGATACTCATCAGCTAAGTTTGTGCTAATCTACATCACAGGATGGTTGTCAGAACAAAAAAGGAAGGAAAGAAAATAATCATGTTTGCCTGAGTTCATGGGATAAATTCATTAAGATAATAAGAACAAACACTTCCATAATTTTTGAGGGTTTATGTAGTAATAATAATAATTAAAACTAAATGTCTTGCTCTTGGGATATATAATGCTATTTATTTATGTTGTTGATGTTCAAAAGAACCCTCTCATGAATATGGAACAGCTAGAGCAGCAGTGAGCCTCAAGATTAATGGATGCAGATTAGTTTAACATTTTATTTACATCCAACAAAGAAAGAGATAAAACTCCCACTGTGATGAATTTTCATCATTACTTAGGAGAATGCCTAAAGTAGAATTTCTGACATTCTGTCTTTCCAATGGTTAGGCAAACAGTTTATCAAAAGAGTTCAGGAATTGTCAGGAAACAGAGTAGATTAATGATCAGGAATGGGGAGATCATTACATTTATGTTGGGAGACAGCTTTTGTTAAGCACTATTTTTATTGATTGATTGATTGATTGATTGATTGATTGATTGATTGATTGTTTATTTAATTGAATTTATATACTGCCCTCCCCCAGAGGGCTCAGGGCGGTGTCCAACAATCATATACAAGCATTTAAAACAATCATATACGACATTTAAATTAAAATAATCAATCCCAACTAAAAAGAACCATAAATATATAATTTCCATACTGTCAGGTGGCATTAAAATACTCCCTCACCCCCTCCCTTGCGCCCACGGGAGGCCAGACGTTTATTATAGCAGATTTTCGATGTTTTCCTGGCTGGCCAAATGCCTGGCGGAACAGGTCCGTCTTACAGGCCCTGCGGAAACTCTGTATGTCCCGCAGGGCCCTGATCTCACCTGGAAGCCTGTTCCAACAGGTAGGGGCCAGGACTGTAAAAGCCCTGGCCCTTTTAGAGGCCAGCCAGATCGCTTTGGAGCCAGGGATCACCAGGAGGTCCGCTTTTGAGGAGCGGAGGGGCCTAACAGGGCGATATAGGGAGAGACGGTCCTGTAGATATGCTGGTCCTAGGATATGCTGGTCCTAGGATATCCCGTAAATATGCCAGTGCTGGGAAGGTGCACCATTTTTTCCTGGTATTGTTTGGATTTATTGGACCCAAAAACGTTTGGAAAAATCTGAAAAATCCAAATACCCATATCCAATGGGCTTTCCTCTACTTGGGTGCTCATAGAATTGGACCCCCTGACCCAAACTTCACCAAACTTTGAGTTCCTTCTGAGGAGAATCTCCAGCAGGTGTGCTGCAAATTTGGTGGCTCTACTTTGAAACACAGATCCTTCAAAACCCCATAAAGATGCTCCCATTGTTTCAAATGGAAGAAAACCAGCCTTTTTTCCTCCAAAGGAAAAATAAAGAGGCATGACTGTGAGGAACCACAGGCCGTTGTGGGGATTTTACAAGCGTCTGCCACAACTCAGTTATAAAAGGGTTAACTGTATGTAAACAAGTTGCTGAAGAGTCACTGTTTATAACCCGGTCTATCGATTAGCCATTGGTCAGTCAGATAACCATTCCTTACATGTTAGTGAGCACGTGCGTCTGAAATTATAAAGTTAACTCTTGTTCCTTTGTTGGAGCAGACACGAGGAGACTTGACACCAGACAGGTAGCAAGATGTAACCAAATGCACGGTAATGAGGATGTGTAACAGGAAAGAAAGGATTTATTTTATCTCCATGTAACTCTTCCTTTATAGTTAGTAAACTCATTTATAAAAAGCAACTGAGAATCTGTCTCTTCTGTTCTACTCTGCTAATACATATATACCCAACAGCCTTCCACCCCGAGAATCAATAGAAGCCCATCAGAACCACACAAGAACCCAATCCAGCAGAACCACAAACCAATGCATTATGAAGCCTTACAGAACCAGTGTCAAAACCGGGCCTACACAGAAACACAACACAAGAAAATCAAAATCCTTTGCGGTTCTCACCACCCTATATAATTTGGCATCATCCGCAAACTTGGCCACCATGCTACCCACCCCTACTTCCAGATAGATAGATAGATAGATAGATAGATAGATAGATAGATAGATAGATAGATAGATAGATAGATAGATAGATAGATAGATAGATAGATAGATAGATAGATAGATAGTCGTGACCGACGAAGGTCAAGCGCAAGAAATGAGACGAGGAGGAGTGGGAGAGCGGTGCGACCAGAAGACCGTAGGAGCGCCGGTGTGCCAGCGCTCTACTTACGGCGCTGCTGGGTCAGCAGCTCATCCCTACATAGATAGATAGATAGATAGATAGATAGATAGATAGATAGATAGATAGATAGATAGATAGATAGATAGATAGATAGATAGATAGATAGATAGATAGATAGATAGATAGATAGATAGATAGAGAGAGAGAGAGAGAGAGAGAGAGAGAGAGAGAGAGAGGTAGCATTTCTGTCCCGTTGTGTTTCTGTCCCTTTGCGATTAAGCTTCCAGATTGCCTCAGGGCATATTGGAGGAATCAGAGTTAACCCTCTGATAACTGCCAGGCAGAAGGAAACGAAATCACAAAGGGAGAGAAACACTTGTTGGAGGGGGAGGTGACTGTGTTAGGTAAATTAGCAAAGTATCAGAGTAGAACAGAAGAGACTGATTCAGTTGATTTTTATATAAATGAGTTTACTAATTATTAGGGAGGGTTGCATGGGGAAAAATAAGAAATGCAATACTTTCCTGTTACTTATCTATAGTACTACACTTGGTTACAGATTGTCTATCTTGCCTCGCGGTCACATCGTGGTCTTGTGCACATGGCTTTTGCTGAAAGGAATAGACTTTATAGCCTCTGACTACGTGCCCCCTTGTGTGTCTGCAAAGTCTGACTAACTGACCAATAGCTAATCAATAGAGCTGGACATAAAACAGTGACCTCAGTAACTGGTTACATACACGCAGTTAACTCTTTCATGACTGAAGTGTGACAGACGCTTGCAAAAATACCAACAATTCTGCATAGCAAGGAGGCACTTGCTTGTATTGCCAAAAGTCTCCCTGCTCCAACAAGCATTTCTCTCTCTTTGCAATTTTGTTCCCTTCTGCCTGACAGTCATCAGAGGGTTAACTCTGACTCCTCCAACATGCCCTGAGGCATTCTGGAAGCTTAATTGTAAAGGGACATGTTGGGTGGAGGAGGGGGCTACATGGGGTCAAAAGTCCCCAGGCTACGGCCATTTAGTCATGTGGGGGCAGAAAATTGCCCCCACACTTCTCCTCTCCCCCCCCTCCATACACTGTTACCTGCCACAGGCGAACCCCTCTTCTCCTCCCCCAGAGCAAAGAGGCAGGGAACCAGGAGATACATCTCCCCACCCCCATTTGTATGTTTGTTAATAAGAGCCAAGACAGGCTCGCAGGTCCAATGGGGAAGGGGAAACGCTGCTGCCAGCCCACAAAATCCAAGCCCGTTGACCCCTTGCAGACAGATCAATTTGCTCCAGCACAACAGACACAGTTTTGCAGTCACAAACTTAACGTGGTGACTCCTCCCGAATTATTATCAAAGTAGGTAACAGTATCTCCCCCCTCCCTTCCAAACACACTTCCCATCTCTGAGCATCCCCCCTCCATGCAAATGTTATTTACCTTTGCAGAGCGAACAAGGCAACAACTTTCCTTTCTTCCACCCCCACCCCCAATTCCCCTCCCACCCCAGTTTCTTGTCTTGGGGGGAATATTTCAGGCGAGAAAGGAAAATTCCCCATCCTGCCTTCGCTGGTGCGTGGGGGCTGGCAAATCTTTGCACTTGTCAGCTCGGGAAACCCCGCTAGAGAAAGTTTGTGGAGGAGTTATGGTAACTTTTTTTAGAGGGGGCGGGCAATAGCTGCAAGAGCAAAGTGTTTGGAGGCGATGACCTGGAGCAGGAGACAAAAAACCAAGCCACCGACCTTAGTGAGTTTTGTGTTGTGCACTGCAGGCAAGGTGTTTGCGCAAAGAGCTGCTTTGTGCTTGTGAAGAAACAGCCCCCCCCCCCCTTCAAGCAGGACTTTAAAATGCCACGGGGACATCAGGAAGAGCTATCTGGCCCAAGGGGGAAAGATATCTTAACTCAGACCACCCCTGAGAGATGGGTGAGGCCTGGGAATGGGTAAAATTCCTGGGAACAGAGGGGTGAGGTCTCTTTCTGCTGGGCTAATAAAGGGAGCAGAACTCTTGCCTGGCTCTGGAGAGAGCAGCCATTTTTAGACCATGTGCTCACCCAGGAACCTGACCCAGCCTTCCACGTATTGGGAACTCTGTGAGAATTGTAACCTAAGAGCCAACCCTATTCTAACAACTGCTAGGGTATCTTTAGAGGGAGGGATAGAGGATTTGCATTTATATCTTTGTTTTGGAAACCCTTGCTCGATCTGGTGCAGTGCTAGAACATATTTGTAACGATTTTATTTTTAATAAATACTTTTGAATCTTAGATGTGGGGAACAGTTCTCTGTACCACCTGGGCCTGCACCATAGTGGATGTGCTATTAGGAGAGCATCAGGAGGCAGGCTGGCAGTTGGCAAGCAGCTTTTCCTCCAGGGCTTCCAATCTGCCCTGCAGAACCAAGGAAAGGGGAACCAGGGGTATCCGAGGCTAGGTCTGAGTTGGAAAGGAAGCCGGGGAGCCCTGACCCTCTCCAGCAGGCAGTTCCTCAAATGGTCAGGTGGTGGCAGTGGTTTACCCAGAGAGAGAAAGCAACCCCTTTCCAGGAAAAGGTGGCAACCCCTGGTAGAGGCTTGGGGTGGAACAAGGCCCATTCCACCACAGTGCTGCTGTTTCTACTGTTTGAGAAAATGGCTGAATGCCTATTTCTGGAATGCAGAATGATGGTTGGACTGGTGGCATACATGAAATTCAGTTGCAAATATTTGTTGCTTACCTGCAAAGTCCTTCTCCACTGAGTGTAGGAGGACATCTTTCTAGGTATTTCCCACCATCAACCTGCTTCCTGTATCCTATGGGAACTACTGAGCAAGCTTCAGTTCCAGTACTCCCCACAGCTGTAAACAAACTATATCAAATAAGTGAGAGCAACATAGAGAGCACATCAAAATGGAAACAGTAGAATAATCACAGCATGAACATTGAGATAATGTATTTACAAGGTTGCCTGTCTTAACAGGAATGACACGGGGAGGGCAAGATGTCCTCGTACGGTAAGTGGAGACGAACCTTTCACAGATAAGGAAACCTGATCCTCTCATTCTCTTCAGGGATGCAGCCAGGGCCCCTATCCAGAGCTGACAGGTCTACTTGGGAACAGAGAAGCCAGCCTGACTTCCTTCCTGGCCCTGCTCTGAACGTGGAACCAGAGAGAACTCCCCCCTGAAATGTTGCTCAGGGGAGGTGAGATTTGCTGCTTCCCTTACCTGCCCCTCTAAACCCTTTCATGGGTTCCTCATTCTGGCTTCTTGAACCTACATCCCCTGGCACTCCTGCAAACACAACTGGATCAAAAAGGAAGTTGGAAGACTTCAGAATCTTTTTTTAAAATATTCTCTCTAGGAACCACACTTCTGCTTCAAAACCTTGGCCCTTTTCCTTGCCCATTATTCATTGTTATACTATTATTCTTTAACTTCCTGTAAGATTTTGAACTGGCCTGCTCTTTTCTTTATTACTAGTTCCCTTTATGCTAAAGTACAATTGAGTGGATTTTGATGGAATTTATATATTCTAATTGCATGTTTGTTTTTGTTGGAAGCTGCCTTGAACTCAACTTGTTGAGAAAGGGTGAGGTAAATGTCATGTAAATAACGAAAGATTAAATGTGCATTTTCAACCCAAATCTGGCCAAGAAAACTTGCTCTCTAATCCAGATGTGTAAAGTCTGGCTGGGGTTGCTCAGTGGTGATGGCAAGACATTCTGTTCATGCTTAGACACATTGTCAGCCAGTAAAAAGATAGGCAGAAACAAAAGTTCAAAAATTATCCCCGTGATATCAAGGAACAGTCACTGAATGTTTAGAAAAGACTCTGTGCTGGGAGTCCCCAATGCATGGCACCCAGCAATACCTTTATTGGTGCACACTAACTGTTTTTAAGAAGGCGGGTGGGACTTGGTAGTGCTGTCACCCAGCTGGCCTTGTGATTAGCCACTGAAGATCATTCTCTCTCTCTCACTCCTCTTCTCATTCTTTTTACCCTTCTCACTTTCACTTGTGCTCCTCTATGTGTTTGGCTCTGCCTCCTGAAGCAGCCATTTGGTGGTTTGTGTCCACCTCATGCAGTAGCCATTTTGGAGTCACACGTAGCACACTAGATCAAAACTTCAAAGGGGCCCCCAGGCTCAAAAATCAGGGGAGCCTTGCTCTAGCTGTTCAGACAATAGTAGGGAATACTTTAACAGAGGTATTGAAGTCTTGGCATGGTTTTCTGTGATTTCTGTAAAGTCCCCAAATGCCAACTAACTTCTTATAAGAACAGTCATTACAATTTCAAAATGCCCAATGGACCTGATGTTTTATTGGCAATGGCACGCATTTACTATTAATTTTAGGAAACGAGAACTATTTAGAAATCTTCTGGGACTCGCCAGCCAGATAGGACAGGAACCACCAGAGGATGATGCCTCCCAATAATTACTGTCTTGGCACAGAAATACACCACCATATAGGGAATTAATAAGAGACACAAGGAACACTGTGCACCACATGTCTTTCTGACATCTTCCCTCAAAGTGACTAAAGCAGCTGCAACATAAAATCCTGCCCGAGAGGGCTCATTCACAAAAGGAGAACTCGAAAGCATTCTGACAATTACAAATAAGCTAATACTTTGGCATACAACCATCAAGGTCAAATGTATCATTTACCAGGAGTGGGGCTTGCAGAAGAGATGAGGGGGAGCCCTCCTTGAAATCTTCAGGAAGCACTGAAAGGCCTGCTTGCTTGCAAGGGGTTGTATGAGTGGTTGAATAGCAGGGATCTTAGAGGGATCTTTTAACAGAGCAACGCAGGAGAGATGAGGGCTTTGCTGTTCTATTTTGATTTCATTTATTCTAAGACATCTACACAGTACATAGATAAAGTAATGCAACAGTATTATTATTGTTTATTAATTTATTATACCGCCCAACCAGTTAACCTCTTAAAACTGTTGAAAATGGAGATATTATTAGGGTAGAATGTGCAAAGGCTATTAATGTAGTCAAAATAAATTTAAAAACATTGATGGATGACTGAAGAAAATAATTGCTAATAATAAACAAGGATCAAAAGTAAAACATGACAGAAATAGAATCAGAAGCTAAATACAGCATTCCAGTTATGGATACGTAGAAATAATGCAAACTCTTATAATAATCAGTGAAAAGAAACAGAAAAAAACAAACAAAAAACAAGAGAATTAGCCACGCTGACTGAATCTCTTTCCACATTCTGAGTATTCCAAAAGTTTCTCCTCTGTGTGAGTTCTTTGATGGCTCTGAAAAGTGCTACTACAACTGAATCTCTCTCCTCATTTGAAGCCTTCAAAAGGTATCTGGGATTCTCTGATGCCTCTGAAGATGGCTACTCCGACTGATTCTCTATGAGCACTCTGAACATGAAAAAGGTATCTCCTTTGTGTGAGTGCATTGATGTCTTTGAAGATGGCCATTCTGTCTGAATCTCTTTCCACACTCTGAGCATTCAAAAAGTCTCTTTGTGAGTTCTTTGATGCTCTTGAAGATTGCTACTCTGACTGAATCTCTTTCCACACTCTGAGCATTCAAAAGGTCTATCTCGTGTGAGTTCTTTCAAGCATTTGAAGAGTGCTACTCTGACTGAATCTCTTTCCACACTCGAAGCATTCAAAAGGTCTCTCATTTGTGTGTTCTTTGATGATCTTGAAGATTGCCGCTGTGACTGAATCTCTTTCCACACTCGAAGCATTCAAAAGGTCTCTCATTTGTGTGTTCTTTGATGATCTTGAAGATTGCCGCTGTGACTGAATCTCTTTCCACAATCTCAGCATTCAAAAGGTGACTCCTTTGTGTGAGTTCTTTGATGTACTTGAAGATTGCTACTCAGACTGAACCTCTTTCCACACTCTGAGCATTCAAAAGGTCCCTCCCCTGTGTGAGTTTTTTGATGCCTTCGAAGAGTGCTACTCTGACTGAATCTCTTTCCACACTCTGAACATTCAAAAGGTCTATCCCCTGTGTGAGTTCTTTCATGCCTTCGAAGAGTGCTACTCTGACTGAATCTCTTTCCACACTCGAAGCATTCAAAAGGTCTCTCATTTGTGTGAGTTCTTTTATGCAGTTGAAGATTGCCGCTGTGACTGAATCTCTTTCCACACTCTGAGCATTCAAAAGGTCTCTCCTTTGTGTGAGTTCTTTGATGCTCTTGAAGAGTGCTACTCTGACTGAATCTCTTTCCACACTCTGAGCATTCAAAAGGTCTCTCCCCTGTGTGAGTTTTTTGATGCCTTTGAAGATGGCCAGTCTGATTGAATCTCTTTCCACACTCTGAGCATTCAAAAGGTCTCTCCTTTGTGTGAGTTCTTTGATGCCTTCGAAGAGTGCTACTCTGACTGAATCTCTTTCCACACTCGAAGCATTCAAAAGGTCTCTCATTTGAGTGAGTTCTTTGATGCTCTTGAAGAGTGCTGCTGTGACTGAATCTCTTTCCACACTCTGAGCATTCAAAAGGTCTCTCCTTTGTGTGAGTTCTTTGATGCTCTTGAAGAGTGCTACTCTGACTGAATCTCTTTCCACACTCTGAGCATTCAAAAGGTCTCTCCCCTGTGTGAGTTTTTTGATGCCTTTGAAGATGGCCAGTCTGACTGAATCTCTTTCCACACTCTGAACATTCAAAAGGTCTATCCCCTGTGTGAGTTCTTTCATGCCTTTGAAGTATGCTACTGTGACTGAATCTCTTTCCACACTCGAAGCATTCAAAAGGTCTCTCATTTGTGTGAGTTCTTTTATGCAGTTGAAGATTGCCGCTGTGACTGAATCTCTTTCCACACTCTGAGCATTCAAAAGGTCTCTCCTTTGTGTGAGTTCTTTGATGCCTTCGAAGATTGCCGCTGTGACTGAATCTCTTTCCACACTCTGAGCATTCAAAAGGTCTCTCCTTTGTGTGAGTTCTTTGATGCTCTTGAAGATTGCCGTTGTGACTGAATCTCTTTCCGCACTCTGAACATTCAAAAGGTCTATCCCCTGTGTGAGTTCTTTCATGCCTTTGAAGTGTGCTACTCAGACTGAATCTCTTTCCACACTCGAAGCATTCAAAAGGTCTATCCCCTGTGTGAGGTCTTTCATGCCTTTGAAGTGTGCTACTCCGACTGAATCTCTTTCCACACTCAAAGCATTCAAAAGGTCTCTCCTTTGTGTGAGTTCTTTGATGCCTTTGAAGATTGCCACTGTGACAGAATCTCTTTCCACACTCTGAGCATTCAAAAGGTCTCTCCTTTGTGTGAGTTCTTTGATGCTCTTGAAGAGTGCTACTCTGACTGAATCTGTTTCCACACTCCGAGCATTCAAAAGGTCTATCCCCTGTGTGAGTTCTTTCATGCCTTTGAAGTGTGCTACTTTGACTGAATCTCTTTCCACACTCTGAGCACTCAAAAGGTCTCTCCCCTGTGTGAATTCTCTGATGCCTTTGAAGGGTGCTTCTGTCACTGAATCTTTTTCCACACTCTGAGCATTCCAAAGGTCTCTCCTTTGTGTGAGTTCTTTGATGCTCTTGAAGAGTGCTACTCCGACTGAATCTCTTTCCACACTCTGAGCATACAAAGTGTCTCTCCTTTGTGTGAGTTTTTTTATACTGCTGAAGATGACCTCTCTGCCTGAATCTATTTCCACAATCAGAACACTGAAAAGATTTCTGCCTTGTGTGCATTCTCTGGTGAACAAGGAGCTTTGATTTAGAGCTGAAGAACTCTCTGCACCAAATGCATTTATGTGCACTCAATAAACTGTGCTTTGGAAGTCGGACATTATCCTTTCTTCTACCTGAGAAAGTCATTCCCTTTTGTCTCTTAGGTCTGTTTGGATTTCTGTCACTTTCTTTCCGATCATCATCATTCTTCACTTTATCTGGCAATAATTGATGCACTTTCTCATCCCTGTCATTCCACTGCTCATCCCCTGCTGGAATAAAAAGAGAGACCCCATTAGCACCCAAACAAGGTCTAAGCTTCCATCCACAAGAAAAACATTTCAGTCATTTTTTTGCTTGCTGATGTACATTAACTTATACGTAAAGGGACAATCCCAATCAGTGAACAAAGTGAACAAAGTAGGTTTCTATAGATCGCCTTTTCTCTACCTTTAAAAAGTATCAAAGCAGCTTATAGTCATTTTTCCTTCCCCTCCCCCCAACAGACACCTTGTGAGGTAGGTGGGGCTGAGAGAGTTCTAAATGATCTGTGACTTGCCCAAGGTCACTCAGCAGGCTTCATGTGGAGGAGTCAGGCATCAGACCCTTTTCTCCAGATCAGAGTCCTCCAATCTCAAACAGTACAGCATACTGGCTCTCCAGACCACAGTCAGAGGGGATCACCCTAATCGTATCTGGAAGATAAGTGTGTTCAAGTAGTTGTCAACCGAGAAATTTGGATTTGGCCCCTTCCAGAGTCTTCCTGAGGGCTTAAAGTCCCACATTGGCCTCAGGCTGGGACAGTCTTCTCTGGTTTAGTCAATTCCGCACAGAATAATAATAGTGGACTGCTTTCAGTATTTTAGACTCCAGGTCTATTTTATTCATGTTTCTCGCTCAGTGAAGGAATCGAGTTATGACTGGGAGGAAATATTCTCATTTCTTTCGCACCTGCCCAGCTTTTTTTGTTTTACAACACAGCTATAGCCACACATGCATGAACATCCCCAGCATGCTGCATTCTCATTGGCTGTCCTCCCCCCCCCCCAAGCAATGCTTCCAATTGGCGGATCCACAGAAAGGGTGGGAAAACCAAGCAGGACACCCCCCCTTTCCTCTAGCTTTGGAAAGGAGCTGGTGCAGTCAACAACACAGCAAGCACATACAGCATAATTGCTATACAAAGTGAAAACTTTTGACCAATACTGGGCAGAGCACTATGTTTGTCCCATCCACATTCAAAGGTGTGCAAAAACCACAGTATGTGAGACATTCACCCCCCACCCACCACGATATACCAAATAACATTTGACCAAAGGTGCACATCTCTTTCCACATAGCTGCGTACTATGAGCACCCAGAATAAAGAAAGAAAAGGAAATAGGACAACTGTTGTGAATCCACTGCTGTGAACACTTGGGCGAAATGGCACTCAATTGCTGCCATGGGCAGAAAATGTGCTTGGGGAATGTTTGGGAAAGGGCAGGCTGCCACACCAGTTGGCGGCTCAGTAGAAATAAAACTAAGGCATGTAACAGGCAGCAGGGCTGGAAAAATAAAGTGGTTGGATGCCCATGGTGTTCCCACAGAAGCGAGTAAGGTGGGATTTTTTTTTAAAGATTTAAATTTTAGCATTTTTTGAAAAACCTGGGATGAGGGAAATATCAAGGGATAATTCCACTTTAGGGGTGCAAGCTTTGCAAAGTTCTTGCCAAAGCAGGATGTTTCCCTTTGTTAATCAGGTGTATTTGTTTGGTGCAGAAAGGACCTCAGTTGCCCCGGGCTTGGGTTGCTCTACTTGGTCACGCTGGGGCCTCCGCAAGGGAGCAAGCACTACAACAGGCCTCAACACAACACATTGCTGTTCAAGATTTTGATTCATGCCTCATCCCCAAAGGCAGAAATATGTACCTCTGGCACCTATGGAAGTTCCTTACCCAGAGAAGCTATGCTCCAGCAGTTCTCCAGCATGACGTCCTCATAGAGAGCTCTTTGGTAATGATCCAGCAATGCCCACTCTGCCTCCGTGAAATACACAGCCACCTCCCCAAAAGTAACCAAAGACTGAAAGAAAAAGCAGATTCCCTTGTTGGACATCAAGTAAAAAAGAGATGCCATTTGGGGAAGGGGCGTTCTGGGAAGGTGCAGGATGGAGAGTTTGGCTTGTTTATAAAGAGTGGCGTTCAGAGCCTCTTGCCTGAGACCCTCAGCACCAACTGCAGGAGGAAAGCCCACTTGAGAAAGGAGGGGGGACCCAGGCTGCCCACTGCTCATCTCCCCCACCTGGACTAGAGGTGCCGCAGCTGTTTCCACACCTCCGCAAAGAGCGCGGCTCAGCACTGGCTCTTCACTGCCTGCGAGGGGGAGACAATCGGGAGAAAGGGCATTAGCCTCCACTTCCTATTATGTTTGCTTACATGGACTGTGCTTCATGCAACCCTGTTCTCTGAACTGTGAAACCTTGCCCTGTGTACTCTCAAAAAGAATTGTAACACTTTGTAGAAAGAGGGGCAGAAGACAAACAAAAGGTACTCATCAGCTCTTGAGGGGTTGCAAATGCCACTGACACGTTTCTGGCTTTTGTAATACTTGCAACTTGTCCAGTGAATACTGAAGCTGAAATATCTCAAGTATCTCAGCTGGATCAGACCAATGCTTTTTTCCCACTGGATAGACCCTCGCACATGCCCTTGAGTCCAGGCTGGTGGAACAATAAGACGGAGGCCAAAATGACATTGGATGGCACCTTGTCACATCAGGCCCCCCAAAACAGGCCTGATTTGAGCCCATCAAGAAACTGAGGGTAATATCAAGAGTGTCTGTAGCATCTCCTGATTCACAAATGTCACATTTGAGTTGTTGGGCAGAGGCAATTTCAACATGGCATCACATCCACCCCAAGGCCCTCCCCTCAACCTGGCATCACTCATCCAATGGTCTGTTTCCTACAGTAGTCCATCAGATGTCCCCATAAGCATGAGCACAAAACACGTTTGCCTACTGCTCCTGGCCCCTAGCAACTGGTTTCACAGCTGTGCTGACCAGAACATGCAGGTTTTCTTTAGTCACAAGACTGAAGAGCCCAAGTGAAATTTGTCCACCCCTCGCCCTGTTTTTAGTGAGCTTGAGTCCCTTTAATGGAAAAAGGAGGGATGTGAATATTGTAATCAATGTGAGGAACTGCCCCCATGAATATGTCTAATCTCCTTTTACAAGCATCACAGCTATTGAAGACTAACTGCCATGAGTTGGATGAAGAAATTTTCTTGACCAGAACTATCTGCCCATCGAATTAACTGGGTGCCCTAATCCCATCCAGGCATACTGACTTCTTACCACATGAGACGGCATCTGAGGAATGCTCCTGGGCCAGCTCTCCTTCCTTCCACAGAGAGAACTTTGCTTCCATCTTCATGGATGGACCCCATGTCTGAAATAGCAGCAAGGGAGACAGATAAGAGATGGAATGGATGATGCCAAGGAATGGATCCTGCTCCATTCCAAGACTCTGCATCTTTCTTGAAGGGATAACTGGTGAGTTATCTGGAAGAATCTGAAATTCCCTAGAAGAAGCAGCTGCTGAACCAACATGTTTAATCTCCCATTTGGATGGTTAAAACTTAGACAACTATCAGGCAAGGAAGCCTTAGGAAAAAGTCAAATATTGTTGCTTGAATTGGACATACCTGGAAAGACAAGCCCTCACCTGTTCTGCCTGCCTTTTCTCCTCTGCCTGACTCAGGAGGAAACCCTCAGCCAGGGCCACCGCTTGGGAACTGGTCTCTGGCCCACATCCTCTGACCCAGTGCTGCATTTCCTGGGGCAGGATGGTCAGGAACTGCTCTAGGATCACCATGTCTAGGATCTGCTTCTTGGAGTGCCTCTCCGGTTTCAGCCAGTGACTGCAAAGTTCATGGAGCTGGCTGCAAACCTCTCGGGGCCCATCGGCATCACGGTAGCGGAACTGCTGGAAGAGTCAGGAAAGTACCTGTGAGTTCAGGAGCTCCTGATCCCAGTTCTCTAGCACAGCTCTCTTCCAGAATTCAACACCACTCTCAGCTTGGACATCCCCTCTCCCTCCCCTCTCAGCATGTCACAAAGGAGTCACCTCATGTGTTGATTGGTGGACGTCAATGGTGTTTCCATGGATACTGCCTGGAACCTTGGCAACAGGATTTCCAACCTCTCCTGTGCTGGGTAGGTCTTGGACACTATTTCACAGCCCCGGCCCCACAAGCACTGGGGTCTTGGGATGGGGCTGTGGTTGATTCTAATGCAGGAAGAAGTTCCCTCCTTTGGTGCCCATTTTTACCCGTCAAAGCAACAACAAAAAAGCCTGTTGTTTTCTACATAGTTCAAATGACCCCAAACAGAACCCCAGTTTCACACATTTCATGTTTCTTGTGCTGAAACACACTGATAATGCCCCCCAACCCTCAAATTCCACTTGGATGGTGGATCCACATTGGCGCCTACTTCTGTTGTGAGAAAAACTGGAGGTGAGAATGACATAAGCTGCATTCTATCCCCAAAAGGGAGGCAGGGAGAGTACAAATGAAGCCCAAATGAGATAACCTATATCTCCAGTAGTGCTTGCCTTTTTTCATAATTCCTTGTTCTGGATATGTCCCTTTTCTACATTCACATCATAGTTCCTATGTTTGAAAGTGACAAAAATTGTTCATTTCCTAGTAGAAATAAAACATACACTAAAATACAATGCAGCTAGAAGAGCCTAACTTGGCTGTGATATTAAAAAGCCTGTAGAAAAAGTTGCCCAAGCTTTCTCTGGAGCATTTGCTGCAGCAATTTCTATTTTCCAAAAAGGCAAGCTGAGGACAATTCACATAACAACTTGTCTCTTTGGTTATTGCAATTACTGTAGCAACAAGATAAATATCTTTTCAAAAAACCCTTCAAAAAGAATCTCCTATATATGCTGCTTATGAACTTGGTACATAGGTGCATAAATGTACAGTGCGGTCAAGTTGCAGCCAACTGAGGATGACTCAGTAGGGTTTCAAGGCAAGAAACTAACAGAGGGGGTTTGCTATTGCCTTCCTCTGCACAGCAACATGGGTATTCTTTGGTGGTCTCCCATCCAAGTACGGGCCGGGACTGACCTGCTTAGACAAGGTCTGGTTATTTATTTTATTTTTACTTTACATTTATACCCCACCAGTCTCCCAAAGGACTCAAGGCAGCTTTACATATCAACATATGATAAAAACACCATAAAAACCATACAAAATTACAAAGATATAAATACTAAAAGCTGTAAAAAGCAGTAATTTCAAGATGGCATAAAAATCCTAACAATATAAGGGAGCAAGCATGTCATACCCCAGGCGAGGATCAAGAAAAGATATTAAACAGGTTAGCCTGGGCCATACAGGTCAGGGCTGGTACATATGGTTTCTTTCAACTGTAGCTATTATTTGTTTAAAGGCAATGTCTGTGGAACTACTCTGTAGATTTCCTGGTGACATTTCTGTTAATCAGAACTGATGTTTTCTTCTGTATTAGATCAACTTGTATTGATCTCATGCTATACTATTTTAGACCCTGCCAAGTGTAAAAGAGCATAAACACCACAACTGCAAAACATAACAAGATTTTTCCTAGCATTAGTCAATTATCTTCAATAGTTCATCATCTTAACTTCCTCTAAAATGTTTGTGCCTGTGGCTTTAAAAGCCCAAACTGTCATCTAGTATAATGCAACTTCTTCCTCCATAACCATTTTTAAACAATAAACATCAACTCGGTTCAAGCTATCTTTACCTTAAAAATTGCTGATTGAACTTTAGAGACATCCATAATTTTAAGTTTCACCAACAAGTTGCTCCAATTAATGTGCAATGATACACATCTTTCACTCTACCATCCTCTGCAGGGGAAAAACTTGCAAGCTGCCAGATTTGCAATGCCAAACCAAAAAAAAAGCCAGATTTGCAATGCCAAACCAAAATGTGAAGAGAGAATTTGCTAAAAAATAATCCTAAAGCATGAAAATTATAAATATAAAGTATTAGTGTATCAGTTCCTGTACAGGCATCACAAAAATTATACATGACATTTGTTCATGAGAAGATCATGAGTTTAGTTTTATTTAAAAAGTATTATTTTATTTTCCCAACTAATTTCTAACTATAGAAAACAAATCAATCATTTCGGAATACTAAAAAACCAACTTAGAGCAGAGATGTGAAGGTCTGGTGGAAAAATTAGAAATTTTGGCGACTACTGAAACATATTGAAATATTTTGTCTTCTAGAATGAGTGAGATGCTTTTAGAACAAACAATGTGCTTTTAAAGACAAGATGAAATGCTGTTGAAGACACTACAGCTTTTATCTATCTATCTATCTATCTATCTATCTATCTATCTATCTATCTATCTATCTATCTATCTATCTATCTATCTATCTATCTATCTATCTATCTATCTATCTATCTATCATATTTATATACCGCCCTCCCCCAAAGGCTCAGGGCGGTGTCCATCAGTCATAAAAACAATTTAAAACAGATAATAATACATACAATACTAAAACTTGCAGATGGCTTCAACCCTTCCCCCCCCCCCCCTTGTGTATCCACGGAGGCCAGATGTTCTTTATGTTCTTAAGTGCAAGATGCACTAGAAGGATACATTACCTGGCCTCTCGGTGATTTTGGCGCGAAAACGTCGTCTGAGGCGGCTGCGCCAATTCCCGAAGCGCTGTCCCCGCCCCCCCAAAAGCCAGACGGCTGTTTCTCCCCCCCCCCCCCCCGCCCCCTAGCCTCCCCACACGGCCCTTTCCCGCCCTCCTCAGGAATTCGGCGCTGGCCGCCCCTGCCCCCCTCCGCGACCACGGGAGGGCCACTGGGGTCGGGTACTAACCGAGGACTCGGCCTCCATCGTTCACCTCTCACGCCCACCACCCCGAGGTCTGCGCGGCACGTTCCCCGCGCCCGCTCTTGCCACGCCCGAGGCGAGAGGAGTGGCGGTGAAAAGCAAGCGGGCGGGCGAGCGCGGATACCTCACGCTCGCGGCACGTGGCTGGTTCGCCTCGGTTCTGCTGGGGAGGGGACGGAGTCTACGAGGGCGAAGCCGCGGCTTGACATTGAGGTTCGGGTCGGCCTCGGTGTGTGAAAGGGAGGCGGGCGGTGGGTTTCTCTCCTCGTCTGGGTCGCCTGCGTTGAACGAAGTCGATCCGGGGTACAATCGCCAACTTCAATTCGGAATGGAGAAAGTTGGGGATGGTGACCCTCGGGTGACTCTGTCGCCGTCACCCACAGGGTCGAAAAACAATATTTAAAGCCCTCTGCAAAAGTTTTTAATGTATTTCCCGCCTTTCTTCCCAAGAGAGCGCAAAAGTGTTCCCATCGTTTCCCTTTGTTTTTATCCTGACAACGACCTTACAAGGTGGGCAAGCTGAGAGTGTGGCTGGCCCAAGGTTCCACGGCTTTCCACGGCTAGGGTGGGTTTGAACCTGGGTCTCCCACATCCTTTCCCGACGCTGTGAGTTTGATCGCCACACTGAACTGGTTCTCCAAATAATTTTGACATTGAATATTGCCATATGTGTTTCTGCACTGTCTTACTAGGAGTGTATTTTCTGTCTCCTCATCCAGCCTTGTGTAGAATAGACCAATGTTTGCTGTCAATGTGTGGAAAGAGGGTTCACCTCTCCCCCCCCCCCCTTTCTCCCTATTGCAGCACTGTAGTATGTTTAGACCTATAGGACCACGAAAAACAAAAGGACCAAACCTGTCACAACTGATTAAAAAATAAGGTTACTGAATGTTTACTCTGAAAAACCACTGGAAGTGTAACATATTTCCCTGAGGAAACCTCTTGGGAGAAACACATAGGAAATTTTCCTGAATTAATAAAATATATTTTTACCTATTTTGCACCATCAGCCTCTGCCTTAGTCTTTAAAATCTCCTAGACCTATAAGACACTTAGTATCTAGAGATCAAGGCGGGTATCGTTGATATTTGTTGATATTTGTCTTGGACAATCCCTTTAATAAATATCTTCCTTAAATCAGCTGTGTGATGGTTTTCCTTTGAGAACTGTCACCTCGAAGCTCCACAAACTACATATTGCAAGTACACATAATATTAGGAATTTCATATAATACTGTTTTAAAAAATGATAAGGTTCCACTCATTATTGTGCTTCCAGAATAAAAATGAAGTCTCTGTGTCCATGGAGACAACATCAAGTTGCAGCCAGTTTATGGGGGTTTCCAAGGCAAGAGATGAACAGTAGTGGTTTGCTGTTGCCTGCCTCTGTGTAGCAGCCCTGGACTTCCAAGGTGTTCTCCCATCTAAGTACTAACCAGGGCTGACCCTGACTTAGCTTCCAAGATCCAGATGAAATTGAGCTTCTCTGGTCTATCCAGATCTGGACATATGTAGCTATTATTTATTTCTGGGCATGCTTGGAGATGTAACAACATGCCTAGATCTCTTCCTGAAAGATCACTGTCACTTTATGGTGCTTGTCTTTCACCCTAGTTTCTCATTCCATAGTAAGAATGATCTCGTCTGGCTACTCTAGGAAATGAAAGCTGCACACTTTGACTGTTCCGTGGAAGCAAGACTGTCCGTACTGATGGTTTTGCCAATCAATGCTAGAGGGCAATATTGTTCCTGAAACATCTCTTTTCCTTCTGCCATCTGTTCTCAGCATTATTTGAAGCAATTTCTCACTTGCTCTTCAATCAGTCCCCTACAACTTTCAAAGATGATATAAGGGTGTCCCCTCCTAATAAACAGCAGGCCAGGTTTTTTGTGGCTTGTGACAGAATATGAAATGGCCAAGTGTTTTCACTATTACACTAACAGTGCAATCCTACAAACAGTTTGCTGAGACTAAGCCCCATTGAATGGACTGGAGTAGGAGTCTTGAGTAGCCCTGCTTAGGATTGCTCTCTTTAAGCTGCGGTGTGTGTGTGTGTTCTCAGTGCAATATTTTGCAAATGTCACTGGCTGTAATGCCCATTTGATACAAAGATGGCTTTCTTCTCATTTCTATACTGCATCAACAACATATTTCACATACATACTGAGGGTACAATTAAGGCAAGGTGCTAAATTGCCCTAGAACCGTGGTGGCGAAGCTTTGGCACTCCAGATGTTATGGACTACAATTCCCATCAGCCCCTTCCAGCCCCTGGAAGGGGCTGATGGGAATTGCAGTCCATAACATCTGGAGTGCCAAAGCTTCGCCACCACTGCCCTAGAATCTATAGGAAGTCGTTAAGGGTGTGAATTAAAAGCCGGGAGATTTAAAAGTGTGGAACGCTGGCTGGGTTGTGCCCAAGGAGCATATGAAGAGGCACTTTTACTATCAGGTGTAACAACATCTGCTGTCAAAGCTTTCTTTTCTTTTTCCCTGTTGTGGGTTTTCAGGGCTGTGTGGCCGTGGTTTGGTAGTTTTAGCTTTTAATTATTCTGCCTGCATCTATGGCTGGCATTTTCAGAGGCATATGTTTCTCTCTGTGGCACAGTGTTGAGTTAGTATGGGGTGGGGGATATGTTTTGTCCACCTCATTGGGGGTGGGGGAATGTACTGACAGTCTTAACAGTCTGGTAAAACAGATGGTGGAAAGTGTCATCAAGTCACAGCCTATTTAAAGCACCCCCACAATGTTTTCAAGACATGAAACGTACAGAGATGATTAGCCATTTCCTGTCTCTGCATAGTGACCCTGGACTTCCTAGATGGTCTCCCATCCAAGTGTCAACCAGAGAGGACAATGTTTAGCTTTCAAGAGCTAATGACATCAGGTTAGCTTGGCCTGTCTAGGTCTGTGCTTGGTAAAACTACCTGGTCACAAATGACATCCCCCCCTTCCAAATTTCATCTTCAAACTATTTTTCACTTGGAATAGCTGGACACAACTTTGCATGTATAAGAAATTTTAAGTTGCATTTCAAGATTTGATGGACTTTTGGATGATTGAACATCATACATTGCAGGAGATGTTTTTAATTAGTTGAAATGGGTAAGAATTATCATTTTCCTTGGAGGGACTGATCTCTGTCTCTGCGCATCTGAAGCAGAAGGTGGAATTGGCTTAATCTCGTCAACTGGAGCCTTTTTCTCCCAGAGCTTATTTATTTTTATTTTGTTTAACTGCCTTTTATTTTGTTTAACTGTCTTTCTCTCTAATGGGAACCTAAAGCGACTCACATAATTTTCCTTCTATGGAAGTCAGCATGGGTTCAAATCCCCACTCAACCATGAAATTCTGTGTCCTGTTAGCTGGCTTTCCAGGGCAGCTGGTTAGCCACAGGGAGAAATAGAACCTTGGGCTGAGTGGACCACTGGTCAGATCCGGCAGAGCAATCCTTAGGTTCTTATGCAGCTGGGGGGTTTTCACATCCACATCTGTTGCATATGGGTACTGCTGCATGTTCCTTAGAGTAATGGTAGGAAAAATATGGCAAAAAAGTAGGCCAACGGCTTACCCTTTCTCCTTTCCTATCGGCTTCCATCCTGTCTCTCCTGGAAGAGAGGAAGAATCGCATTTTTCCAACAGAACCTAGTGCTGTGAGAAGTGAAGCACTAGCAGCTAATCCAGAACTGCCAGCTAGGGCCATTCAGCTTTGTAACCCTCCAGGAACCTGTCTCTACCCCTGACGGTCCAGAGAACAATTCAATAAGCCTTTATTGGCATATACACAATAGTATAAAAATACAGTTCCAATTAAAAAGTGAATAGTAAAAAACTTCGCGTTTGTCATACATTCAGTTTACAAACTTCTGACAAAAACTTTGCCACTATTATTATTATTATTATTATTATTATTATTATTATTATTATTATTATTATTATTATTATTATTATTATTATACAAAACAGTTATACACAGCAAACAAGATCAATATGCTGGATTTTGTATTACATCACACGTCGGACGCTTCCCAAGCATCTAGGACTGTGTGATATATCGACGAATAATGCGTGCAGAGCCGAGTAGGGTTGTTGTTGTTGTTGTTGTTGTTGTTGTTATTATTAATTGTATTTATAAACCGCCCTCCCCCGAAGGGCTCAAGGCAACAACTATAAGGCAACAGTGAAAATCCTGACAATTTAAAAGCATAACTACTTTATCTGATATAGTATAATCAATCATAGGGTCTATAGCTTGGGATAGCAGGCTGGATTGGAGTTCTTGGTATAATACGCAGTTCAGGAGAATGTGTGGGATGGAATCCAGCTGTCCTATGTTACAGGTACAGAACCTCTTATCGCTTGGAAGACCTTTAAGTCTTCCTCTATGTAGCGGAGATGGCATGATGTTAAATCTAGCCAGCATATAGGCTCTCCTGTGTATGGGATTTGTGAGCACTGTAATATAGTAGGCTGGGTATCCCTGCGTGAAAGGAATTGACATATTTGTTGGTGAACAAGATTTATTTGCCAAGCTCTGCCGTTGTTGATAGTCCATTGCTAACAGCCTCTTTTTAATGAGGGCAAAAGTTTCAGTAAAGGTTAGCATATTGAAGGAGTCACTGTCATAACCCAGTTCCCCGATCTTTGCTGTAACTATTGTGCACCATTTTGAATGGTGGAGTTCACTCAAGGTAAGTTGGGTCAATGAGTTTCCGCTCCAGAGAACAGAGGAAGCAGCATGAAGTAGTGGCTGGAATGTCAGATTAGGACCTAAGTACAGATTTCCACTGAAAACATGAAACTCGCAGAGTGACTCTGGGCTATACTTCAACATACCTCACAGGGCTGTTGTGGGGCACAAAGGAGAAGAACCATGCAGACCTTACTCTAAGTTCCTTGGGAAAAGGTCAAGGGAAAATGCACTAAATACACAGGCAACAGATATGTAAAGATGGAGAAGAGACACACCCCCAAATCAGGTAAGCATGTTATTTTACTGTTGAACTGGGAACACGAATGGTAAGGGAAACAAAACAACAATATGAGGGGGGAGGGGAGGCAGCATAGTGCAGGGAGCTGTAAGAGCTCCTGCCACCATTTCCCCTTTTTCCAAAGGGGCCAGTGGGTTACTGGATAATATTCCTGCAGGCCACAAGCTCCTCAGAGGCCTTACAAAACCAACCTGCATTTTAGCCCTTACAGTGGATGCCAGCCTTGTTTCCTTGCAATGCTTTGGGGAAAGTCATGTCTTTGGCTGCATTTATGAGGTACAACCTCTGGTTGTACCACTGAATGGAACAGCCAAAAGGAACTGTACCTCAGCACCCTTCACTGTGGGGAAAACTTCTGGGTTGATGCCCTTAATAATGTCAGTGTAAAATTGAAAACGACAAAGGCTCTTGCCTTGGTACCCAAGAGAAGATGGGAGTTCACATTCTTATAAATTGCTAAGAATAGAACCAGTATAAAAGGGAGAAAAGGGGAATAAGGGGTACCCATTGGGAAGAAAGATGAGACATAAATGAATAAAAATAAATTAAAATAAAATTTAAAATGTCTTTCCTCCTTTCAGGGCCTTACCCAAATTTAGGAGTCCATCACAGTTACATAAGTTGTAGAAATAGTGTGGGAGAAGGCACTGATTAATCCTGTAAGGAGCTGTCTAGTTTCAGAATTAAGCGTCTGACAGAAAACAGAGCAGACAGAGATGGAAAAACAGCAAAACAAGACCAGTCCCTCAAACTGCATCATGATAATCAGATTTAAATTAAACTCAGATCCCCTTCCCCAGATGTTATACAAGAATATTTGGGGGGGGGGGGGGCATCCATTGTGATTTTATTTTACCAAATCTGTTTTCCAGAAAAGAGTGTGATGGCTTGCCTGGAATATTTGCCAGAACCAAAAGTTTTGGCCATTGAGAAAGGCCCTTGAGGCTGAAATGTTGATGGACTTTGTTTGGTCATTTGATGTTGACATCAACTACTTATGCTGTATTGTTACAGCTTTTATAAAGCTAGTAGTTTGTATTTCAGATCTGAGCTATATTTCGTTTTGCTATTTGTGTACACTTTTGTTTGATTTTATTTTTGTAACTTAACCCTTGTGAATAAGCGATATTATATTGCTGAACAAATATCTGTGACAATAGTTCCATGGACAATGTGACAAAATGTATTTCGGAGAAGAATAGGCCATTATCAAAGCTTCAAAGCCCAATTGTAAAAGCCCAAATTATGCTAAGCCAGTAGACAGAGTAATGGAGATTGCAGAGGTTCAGAACCCCAGTTAAATGGTGAAACCTCAAATATTTTGAAGACCCTCGGGCTTTGCAAGTTTCTTCAGGTTTTCCTTCAGGTCTAATAAACCAAAGGACAGCAGAAGTACAATGCCAGAGATGCCAAAGTAATCTTCTCCCCTAGCTTCAAAGTTCAATTCAAGGTTCCTGTACCAGTCATGGCACAATTATCATGTGAACAAACAACCCAATGGATTTCCTGGGCTCTGATTACCTCATGTAAAGTAAATTTTGTATGCGAAAAATTAATTTCTGGAGGAAAGGTGGAACTTACTATGACTGTTATTGGTACTGGAATCATAATGCTATTGTAGCTGAAGTCTGGTTTCCATGATGTCCAAGTTATTCCCTTTTAGAAGAGAACTACAATGGAAGGCCCTGGTGCTTGGTGGACCAACAAAGTTGGACTTTGCGCTTCACAAAGTTGTATCAAGAAATTATTAATTGCTTCTCTGAATTCAGAGACATCTGTTGCAAGTCCCTGTTCTCTATTACACCTGTGCATTTAGTTATATAAAGCTCGTTGTATTATAAATTGGAGGGTTTTGATGTAAAGAAATTATATTTAACTTAAAGTGTTTACAAGTTCAATTCCTGATTTAGCCCATAGAACTCACATAGGTAGAGGTTATAATTGTATCATGGAAGAGGTTTGTTGGTTACCAAAATATTAGTAGTACACTTTTGTAGTAGTACACTTTTGTAGTAGTACACATTAGTAGAACTCCTTTTGCACTTCTAATTCATATATTGTTTCTCTTATCATTCTGATTTAGTGCTCAGCCGCATTCATTAGACCATTGAGAGACAGTGTGGTGTAGCACCTGGCTACTCACACATGACCCTTTGGAATGCTACGCGTGGCTCTCCTGAGCCCTGTCTCATGGTGCCTACCCTGTATTCCAACAAGTGGGGTAATTTCTTTAAAACTTGTGATAATCTCGTCATTATTATAGGGCCAAGATAAAATTAATAGTTTTATTTTAAAACACAACACATTTCTCCATGAAGATTATACCAAAATATAGAGGTAGAGGGATTTTGTGTATAAGCCTGTGTCAAAATATGTAGCTGAATGTGGTGGTGGAATGAGGCATACTTTTGTTGAATGCCAGCCCACAACACAAACTGCTGGAATCAGCAACTTCTGCATGCCTGGACACTGGGGGGTGCTCGAATTATGTTGTTGTCTCTCTTGTGTACCTTCCTTGTCTGGGCCAGGAGACTGCCCACTAACTTCCTTTCTCCCCATGCTGGTCACGCTTCTCTTCTGACCTTCGTCCTGAGCACATGGACAATGGCTGTCTGCCTCAGTGGAGCTTTTCCACTGAAGCAGCTTCTCACTAGGACACACGTCATGGCGCGTTAGAGTGCCCACTTGTCGTAGGGAAAGTAATTCTTAGATTAGGGTTTCTTTCTATCTACCTCTTACCTGAAACAAAGCTGTGAACTGAAGATACTTGAATAAATTTAAGTTTTTCCTTTTACATTTATTTCTTGGGAAGTTTCTTTAAAGTGCACTCACACATACATTACTGGGCTGATCCATAATTAACCAAAATCTAACACAAACCTCCTTGCAAGTAGAAGACTTAGCACACAGAGGTTCAATTTGAAACTGTTCAAATTACTGACTCTCCTGTAGAACTAGAGGAAAGTCTGAAGGAAACTTTTAACATAGAATTGCCTTTCTTTATGCCTAATACAGTTCTGAACAACTCAAGGCTTGCACACTGTTTTGTGGCATGACTCTCTTGCAAGCCCTTCCCCTAACACCTGATGCACAATGGCTGGCAAAAAGATTTAACAGTAGTGGGGAGAGGTGACCACACATGCTGTGGCAATTTATAGTTATATATAGTTTGTATCTGGGATGGTGTGCATGGCATAAACCTGTGACTCTTTTGGTAACTGGGAATTGGGGATGTGGCTGTCTACAGTCTGAGGATTGAATACCACTGGCCTAGACAGTGTTTGCCAGTGTTTGAATCCCTACTTGTCTGTGAAGCTTGGTGAGTAACTTTTGGCTAGTTGTGCGTTCTCTCTCTCTCTCTCTCTCTCTCTCTCTCTCTCTCTCTGAGCTTGGTCTGCCTGACAGCATTGTTGAATGAGGGGGGAGGGGGATATATATGCTAACCTGAGCTCCATGGAAGGGTGGGAAGGTGAAATGTACATATCTGCAATTGAACATGTGAAGCTGTGTTGTATTGCAGTGAATTAGCAGAGCAAATAATAGAGCAGAGATCCGAGTTGTTTTTTAGAACTTTACTAGATAACAAATGAATTTACATTAAATATCGAAACAGCAAACTCTATCTATGCAAGTGCTCAGTCTGGGTGTTTGTGCAGTTTATCTGTGCCTGTGTGTCTGTCTCCACTCTTTTAATGGAAGAAGAAAGGGGAGATCTTCCCAGAAGCTCATGTGATTCATGTGATGTAACTTCAACAGTTAACTCTAGCTTGACTGAAAGAAGCATGCACTTGTAAAATCCTAACAAGCTGCCTTAAACCAACTCAGCTGACTGGTCTCTCAAGGTCAGCATTGTCTCCTTTGACTAGTAGCAGCTGTTCAGAATCTCAGGGAGAGGTCTGTACATCACCTACTATACAGGATCCTTTTAGTGGAGATGCTAGGATTTGAATATATGCAAATACTCTATTATACACACAGCCCTTTCCCTATAATACATAGAATGTGTCCCTGAAATACCATCATGCCTTGTATTTTGACCGGCATCAGACCTTGAGGGGTCTTTAAAAAAAATACTTTTCTTATTTTGGAGAGGAAACTCAGTAGGCTCAGTGCTAACATGGGGCTGCTATTTGTATTATTTCTGCTGCTGTTTCAGGAAACACCACCAAATAGGTATGCAATCTTCTAATCACACCAATGATTGCTCTCACCTGGAGAGAAGAGGGAGATAGATGACTTGCCATTGTTTGCCTTCTAGTTTAACAGAAAAAGAAATTGTCTTGCAATTGAAAGACACCATTTTGTACACATTTTGAAAAGTGTGATTCCAATCACTTTGGTTCAAATTTCTCTTCCAGTTATAATCCTTAGGAGACACTGTTTTGTTTAAAAGCATTTGTGGTAAATCATCCGCTGCATTGGTTATGTCAGAAAAATAATAAAAGTGTATTCTTGAACAAACAGTAGAGGCTATAGGGAGAATAACCTCCCATTACATGAATAGTGACTGTATATTGTAGCACTGGCTGATGAAGAGAAGCATTAGTTATTACCTCCAGCTGGGTTTAAATAATTGACTAGATTACACCAACAGCTCTACAAGAATTAATAGCAATTAATAGCTTTCCTTGCATGACACAGATTCTTAGCTCTGCTTTGGAAAAAGTTTTCACCAGAAGCTTGGTAGTGGCTCATTTTCTTTTCTGGTAATTTCTGTTCCTTCTCTTTGGAAAGATTGTGGCTGGCTTTTCTTTCTTCAGTCAGGATACAGAGAAACAGACTAGATCCCCATGGTAGTAGTGGGGGCTTTAGGAAACAAATCTACTCAGAAGCAAGTCCCATTTTATTCAGTGGGGCTTACTCCCAGGAAAGTGTTTTGTGATTGCAGCCTTAGATAATTTTCTCAAAGAGAAATCTTCCTTGCTGTTCAGACTACTTAAATGAAGGAGAACATGAAAAATTATCTGTGATACAGCCCAGAAAAGAGCAATAAATTTACTTGTGCAGTACACTGTTTGCATTCCAATGGGGTTAGTATCTCTTGCAGCAGCTGTTATGACCCCAGGTGGCTTCTAAGGTAAGGTAGAAGACACCTGGGGTCATAACAGCTGCTGGAAGAGATACTAACCTCATTCATGATGTGGCCATGCCTGATACGCTGTAAAAAAGAGGCTAACACTGATGAAGACTATTAGAAAACACATCTTTATGCGTGAAGTGTTCTGCGGTATTAGCGAAAGATGGAGGATCACCCAGGCTTGAGGTTTTTTTCTTAACAGAAGGGTTCCAGTCATCAATGTACTTTTCTTCATCCCTAGAAGGTTGTCCACCCACGTGAAATGATTGGTCATTCTTGCTTACCATCCACAGAACTTGATTTCTATCTGTTGGAAACAACAAATTTACTGAACTGAGAGGGGAATCAGGCATAGCTGAACCGACACGAGTATATGTGAACTGATTTAGAAATACTGTCGGATGTCTGTACTGTTGACCATGCCCCATATAGACTGTTCCATACTGACTTGTTTATTTGAATTTGCATTATTTCATGTTGGATAAGGTTATGTGTATTATGATAATTTTTAATTGACACTATTGGTGTTTACACTTAGTGGTATGATAGTCTATCACATTTAGGGGTACACTTAGCATTAAATACATTATATTCAGGCAGTCTAGAGTGCTTCACGTTTTTTTCTGATTTGGTTTTCTAATCCAGCAAGGCAATACTGTGTTCTCAGGAATACTTAAAGATACTCATTCATTTAGCCTTTATTTGGCATAAAACTTAAAGATACTATTGCTCAGCTGGGAAGAGATCCTGAGTATGCACTCTGGTTTTGTATATGAAAATCATTTCTGCAGGTTCTAATAAATTAAGTGGATTGTTCAAATCATCTGCAGAGAAGGAAATATCATATAGAGGACTCAAACTTCTGACCAAGGCCTTAAACAGATGTGACTCTGGGAGTTCTGTAAATGGAGTTCCCAGCATTCCCTGCCCCCCTCTAAAAACCAAGCATGTAGAGTTCTAATTTGGAGAATGGTCACGGTGCAGAAAGAGGTTATCTTTTCCACCTTCAACATTTTCCAAACTTGGCACAGCATCAAAGAAATCTATTTGACTTGACTGGAAAAAGTTCATTTTCTGATACAGAATGGGATGGGATGGGCTCATGGAGTTCACAGTACGACTCCATACCATATGAAGGTCCTTGTTGGCTAATGGCTGGTTCTCCATGATTAATTAGGAGCCTCTTTGCAGGACATATTGCTTTTAGGACACACTGTGAGTTGAATACAAACAACACTATCAATTTCTGCTGCTTCCCCCTTCCTGCTGTACACTCCTACCTCAGAGTACCGTGGCCCCCAATACCAGCATTTCGTGGAGATCAGTGCGCTGTAGTAGTGGGGGCAGCAGGACCGTGAAAGTGCCATTCTGTAGTTGGAAAATTTATCCTGGATCCAGCCCTAAGACAGCACCCCACATTATATGAGTTGATGCCAGAGCTTGTAAAAACACAGGTAAAATCCAGCTTCTGCTTGGAAATGCACACCATGCAATATTACTAGATATACTCTGTCACGCAGAGAAACACATCTTACCATGACATGCCTCTGAAGATCCCAGCCATAGCTGCCGGCAAAATGTTAGGAGCAAAAGCTACCTGACCACAGACCCCACAAAGCCAGTTGATTCTGTGAAATTCTTTGACAACACATTACCAGTTTGGATCTTTCAGAAAGCAGCTGGTACAGAAGGGAACAACAAAGATGTCCAATAATTTTAAAACCGGTCAGAAAATGACAGGACAGAAAGGAGGAAAATGGCACATTCTCCAGAGTTCAGTAAAGAATACAGTATTCTATTAGTAGAGTCAGTTGTTGCTTTTTCTTCTAAGAAGAGAACTGAGAACCCAGCAGGAGCAGAGGCACGAACAGGTGGGTGTCTTTGATTCAGCTGATCACAGACATTTCATGACACATTGAAGCTGAATTAGAGCAAAAATATCTGCAAAGGCCAAATAACATGTATTCTTCTGTCACAGTAGCTTAGTAACAAGGAAGCTGCTGATTGCACAAGGGCCTGCCCTCCTTTTATTTTCCTGCTTTCTGAACTTGATTACTACTTCTCCTCCCACCTTTTCTTAGATTCAGGATCAAATTTTCAGGCACACCTACATACTACAGGGTTGTCAGGTAGTGTCAAAATACAAGATCAAATGGAAGCAACTGCTCTGACTTTGTATGGGATTTTGCAATGCACATTGCATTCTTTGAGTCTGCAGATTTCTGGAGTAATGACAGTGTAATTGCTGGATCTCATCTGGGATTGGGCTGGCTGGCTTGTAGCCTAACATGGATGGCTTCACCAAGTGTAGGAGTGAGCATCCCTCCATTCTGCATAAGTATACAGGTGCATCTTTGACCACCTAACTCCTCTACATGACTGCCCTTACAAGCTTTCCAATGTTGGCTTTGCACCTGGGCAGCTTGGGAGGGTGAGGTGAAAGTTTCAGATACAATCAGGATTTCAGATACAATCACCTCAAAATATACATTTCCTGGTGAATTCCAGATCAGGACCTGAGCGGGGCTGCTTGTCTCTCCACTGTAGAGAGAAACCTCACTGACTAAAGGGATTAGGACCAACCTAACCTGAGAAAAATCTCCCTGGATAAAAAGGGAGAGTCTGGTGTGAAAAATATAGTCTTGGGAGACTACCAGTCCATATCTGGAGGCAGAATCCGTCTTTGGAGAGAACTGGAGAGAGACCAAATTGCCATATTGGAGTAGTAAGAACTTGAAAAGCCCTGTGGTCCTGACTTTCTACAATAGAGAGAAAAAAGTTGGATGAACAGAAGCTATGGAATCTCAATGCTTGAATGTAGGAAAAAAGGCAGCAAAAGAATCTCCTCATTTGAATATCCTGTGATCCAAGCAGCAGTGGAGGCAAAAGAAAGTGACCTCTGGAAGGAAAGGTCTGATAGAGGGGTTCACAGTGAAGTATAAGTAGAAAAGAACTGGACTTTAGGGGGACTGGCACAGAGAACCTGAGGAAAAGGAGAAGGGTGGGGAAAGAGGGAAATAAAAGAGCAGAAAAGGGTTGCAGCATCTTTAAGAAAGATAAAGAGGGGATAGATAGGCTCATTCCGCACACACAGAATAATGCACTTTCAAGCTGCTTTCAGGGTTCTTTGAAGCTGTGCGGAATGGCAAAAACAGTTGTGAAAGCAGCTTGAAAGTGCATTATTTTGCGTGTGCGGAATGAGCCATAGTCAAGCTCCATGAAGAATTGCTTCTGACACTTTATGCAGAGTGTTGATTATGTAGAGTGCTGATTGGCTGGCACTCACAATATCATAAGCCCCACTCACCCATCACTGGAGCAGTTTTGCAACTTGGTGGTTTTTTGAAAAATATAGCAATGACTAAAAGTTTACTTGAATAAATGCTCAGGTGGCATTTCAAAGATCAGGACTACGTGCTCCCATATGAACTTGCCTGACAGTTAAGGTCTTTGCACAGTTTTTTCTTGGCTGCATCTACCTTCTGAAGTAAGAGGACTCACTGAAGAAAGGGCCTTCTCTGTGATGACCCCATCCCCCAATCAGATTTGCTAGGAAACTTCAGCACTTGGGCAGAACTGTGCAATGTGCAGCATATCCAAGGATAGCACTAAACTGGCTACTGTAGAAGCTGCAATTGTGACACTGCAATTTTCACTTTCCTGATGTTGAGTGAACAAAATGAAGCAGAGTAACAGATGTGAACGTCCCATCATTGCTGCAGGAGTTCGCTTACATTACAACATGTGCCAGTCATTCATGCGGCAGTTTTGGAGTGTGAAAATACTAATTTGCCACTCAGTTTGCTCTAGAAGATCATTCTTCACGATGGATGGGAGTTGTACGATAAAAATGATCAAATGTTTACAAAATAATGGCAAAAGGAACACCTTTTCTGAACCCATCCTTTTAAAGCTGACCCAACCTAGCTGTAGAAGTTATTCATGATAGCTTATTTCTGATTATATTCATCTGTCAAAGAAAATGTCTAAAAAATGATTGGGTAGATAATCTGTATAAATAACTACCTGTCAGACACAGGTGTGTTTCTCTTGACAGGTAATGGCCCTCTTGTAATTTATTTCTGTTGTTCATCAGGCTTTACTGAATCTCAGCTATGAGAACTGACCCTTCTACAGGGGCATTATCTACAGAAAACGGCTCCCGAGGCAAGGAATGAAATTGTGCCCCCCCCCCCCCACGCACACACCTGTCAGCGAAACCTTTGTATTCAATAGACTTCTCATGACATGGTTTCTGGATAAGGTGCTATGGGACAACTCTAGCTTTCCTACTGCTGATCAACACTGTTACCCTCTGAAACTATTTCAATGGGTGACTAAAGGAGCTGTGACTCTCGAAAGTGTGTACCCTGAATCTCTTGATGGTCTCTAAGGTGCTCCTAGACTCCAATCTATCTGTAGAGTGCAAAACACCCCTTCCCCACCTTTGACCAATCCCCTCTAATCCTAGGCTTCTTTGAACCCTGCCCAGGATGCTCTCCCCCTCCCCCTCCCCCCAGCTCTGCAAGGAGCAGCAGTGGCGTAGAAGGTTAAGAGCTTGTGTATCTAATCTGGAGGAACCAGGTTAAGAGCTTGTGTATCTAATCTGGAGGAACCAGGTTTGATTCCCAGCTCTGCCGCCTGAGCTGTGGAGGCTTATCTGGGGAATTCAGATTAGCCTGTACACTCCCACACATGCCAGCTGGGTGACCTTGGGCTAGTCACAGCTTCTCAGAGCTCTCTCAGCCCCACCTACCTCACAGGTTGTTTGTTGTGAGGAGGGAAGGGAAAGGAGATTGTAAGCCCCTTTGAGTCTCCTGCAGGAGAGAAAGGGGGGATATAAATCCAAACTCCTCCTCCTTCTCCTCCTCCTCTTCTTCTTCTTAACACCTATGCAGGGAATTAGGGAGAACGTGTATCTCTGACTCCTCCTCTTACCTATTCTTCCTGTCAGTCAGTGTAGGCAAAGCCTTTGCCTCTGTCTAGCAGGCATGCTCCCATAGAAAGAAGAACTTCCAAAGCCAGTGGTAGCAGTTCTAACGCATGGTCTAACGCATACTGCAGATGTAGTGTTCTCAGAAATACCAATCAGGTTATTTCTATTTGGTTGTAGGATCAGCTTATTATTCTGGTGGGACACCAATTCCTATACTGGTGTGATGTAACTTCTGGGTTTTTTAAAAAGTGGCATCATGCCATCCCTGATGGCTGTACCTCCCTGTCCTTGCCCCCTCTGTTTTGGGGCTGGTTGCCAGGATTGGCAACCCTAGTTTGGTTCAAAGTTAGATTGCCCAGCCCTCTAACGTTCAAAGTTAGATTGCCCAGCCCTCTAACGCTACCAATTTCTTCACTAGTTCTATGCCTTTAACAGTAACCTGAAATAAAACAGATGAAACTTTTTTCTGGCATGTAGACAAATAGAGAAATAACCATCTGCTGAATTCTTCGTATCAGGCAGCCATTAAAGGCACTAGAGCAAAGATTGTGAGTAAAGTTTATCCATATCTCTAGAAAATTAAAATCAATTGTTCTGATAAAGGGGCATCAGGATTGCTTGATACCCAAGAAGCTGTAACATTTATTTCATGCTGCCCAGCTGAGCAAGTTAGCTGTGACCTTCACAGCAGACACGAAAAGGCAATTGGTCCCTTGGGTTGCTGTCATTTAAGGTTTTTCGCTTTGAATGAGTCTCATTCAGCATCCAAAGCTCAGCTCATAGTTCACGATCTCCATGAAATGAAGCACGCAAAATGTGTTTGTAGGCACAAGATATAGTAGATAGACAGCTGGCCTCTCTAGGGAAACTTGAAATCCAAGCTATTTCTTCACTGCAGTATTCCTTTTCCTTCCATCTGGTGGTCTGCAGGGCAATATTGCCTCACTACTGGCAGGGAATCCTTCTTATTTTGCTTTCCCAACAGCTGATTATATTTTTGCTGCTGCTGTTGATAATGATGTTAGCTTAAGAATATGAAGCCAGTTCCTAACACAGCATTATAGAGCCTAAAAATACAGTCCTAAAATGCAGTCTGAAATAGAGGTAGAGCAGCAATGGCGTAGGAAGTTAAGAGCTCATGTATCTAATCTGGAGGAACCGGGTTTGATTCCCAGCTCTGCCATCGAACAGCTGGGGAATTCAGATTAGCCTGTACACTCCCACACATGGCAAGGAGATTGTAAGCCCCTTTGAGTCTCCTACAGGAGAGAAAGGGGGGATATAAACCCAAACTCCTCCTCCTCCTCCTCCTCCTCCTCCTCCTCCTCCTCTTCCTCTTCTTCTTAATCCACTAAAGCCTTAAAAGGCTGTAATTCTTCTCAGAATCATCTTGTGAATTCCTGCTAGACTATCATATCCAAGAAATTATATCTGTACGACAGACATCCAGAGTTAGAAATAATAACAAATCCCCTATCTTTAATTATGAAAAAAACCCCACAGTCCAATCTTATGCAATGAGTCCCTCCAATTTAGTGTTATCATTCAACAAGATCCACCTGACTATTCGCCAGTATAGAGGTGTTATATCTAACTGGAACAATTTATACTCCAAAAGAGAACATCTTAGAGTGTTGTTGAGCGATGATGCACATTTATTCAGAACCACCCTCTATTCAATGCAACTTAAAAGAAAATACAAAAAAAAAAAGCATAGGATTGCAGCTTTACTTCCCCAAGGAAATATGAAATTGCAGATGCACAAAGGGTGTCTCATTTCAACTACTTAGAAGGGCAAATGCTGCATTTCGTCTGTCTCCTCCTTGACTTAGAGAAGGACGGTGTGGGGAAGAGTTTGTAATTAATTTTGCATGAAATCTCTATTCCCACACTTCAGCAATGCAGTAACAACTGTAGCCTGGCCAGATTTTAATTAACTACATTGGTAGAGAGCACAAAGGGACTGTGGTTGGAAAACAGAGCTCATTTTAGTAACCTCCCCTGCAGTCCCGCCCCAAAGTTTTCACACTTCTGCTCCCAATGATTCATTTCTGCAGAAGGAAAAAAGGTGCCGCTGAAGGATGGAACTGCCAAGTTATGTTTGAGATCAAACTCAGTGAGAGCTTCTTTGTAAAAAGAAAAGAAGACTGAAAGACTAATAAAGGCTTTAATGCAGAAATCTTGGGCATGCATCAAAAGGCATGTCTGAAACTAAAACATACTATATCAAATAGTCTCAGGCTTGCCAGAAGCCAAAGGACATGCTTTTTTGGTTTGTTTATTCATGAAATCTATATTATTTCTCAAATATAATCTTTGAGATGGTAAATAGCCCCTACATTAGAATCAAAAACTCAATATCCTTGATTCATTATATTAATTCCCCTTTCTGTCGGTGCACCCAATTTTTGTGTTACATTAATTATACCACTGAACAGCTGTTGAATGTTTTACAGTAGAAGGAATTCTCTGCATATAAAAAGTTAGTGATCAGAAAGCAGAATTCTAGTATAGTCTTCTCCCAGATACACTTTTCTGTATATAGAGAAGTTTCTCCTACTTTCTGTTTTCGAGCATTCAAATACAGGAGGCCTTCAGCTGAAGTGTTATAATATGGGCACAAGGATGAACTGATAATTAATACTAGGTGTAAGAAGAGATATGTCAGTAATTATAGACAGGACTTTATGGTAACACCTAGGCCCCTTTTGCACATGCAGAATAATGTACTTGCAATCCACTTTCACAATTGTTTGCAAGTGGATTTTGCTATTCCACACAGTAAAATCCAGCTGCAAAGTGCATTGAAAATGGACTAGGGTTGGTCAATACTAAAAAAATTCGGTAAAATTCGGATTTGGGTATTTTGGGGCATAAAATGATTTGTATACCCAAATCCGAATCATAGCCGATTTGGATATGCCCGAAAATTCGGATAAATCCAAAAGATTTGGGTCCGTTTTATTATTTTTTTGAATTTTTGGTGTTTTTACACGTTTTGGCCTGCAGGGGATGCATTTTTAAAGCTAGCGGCACTAAACTTTCAGGATATAATGTGGAGACTGTCCGGATGTTTCTCCCCAAGTTTGGTGCCGTTTGGTTCAGGGGGGGGGCAAAGTTATTGACTCACTCAAAAGTGGGTGCCCCATCCCCCATTGTTTCCAATGGGAGCTAACAGGAGATGGGGGCTACACTTTTGAAGGTCCATAACTTTTGACCCCCGAACTCAAACTTCACCAAACTTGGGGAGTATCACTTAGGGACAGTACTTTGTATGATACCCTGAAATTTTGGTGACAGTAGCTCCTAAAAGTGCACCCCTCTGTAGTCACCCAAAGAAATTTCCCCAGATTCTGTGCTCTGTAGTGGCTGGCTGGCTGGAGCATTCCATTGCAGCCAATGGGAAATTTCTGTGGGAGGGCTGTAATGAGTGCACATTTCTCATGGTAAAACCCACAAAACTTTCAGGGTGTCTTCAGTGAGAGTTGCAATTCATAACACCATCCAGGCTTGAGGTGACCGTTGCTTCAAGGGTTCTAATGTTATGGGTAGGGTCCATCTCCCACTGCCCCCCCATAAGCAAAGTTCCTCAAACCTGGATGGTGTCATCGTCAGAGACTCTCCTGAAGATACCCTGAACATTTTGTGACTGTACCTTGGATAAATGTGCACCCCACAGCCCTCCACCAGAAATTCCCTCTTATTGACAGCAATGCAGAAGTCACTGCAGAAAAAAGTGTCTTGGGCAAATTTGGGGGGGTGCCTGTAGAGGCTTACATTTTTAGACATATCAGCACTAAAAATATCAGGGTATCATCAGGGAGACTTGTCCTGATGACACCCCCCCCCAAGCTTGGTGCAATTTGGTTTAGGGGGGGGCAAAGCTATGGACCCTCAAAATGGTAGCCACCATCTCCTTAGCTCCCATTGGAGTCAATGGGGGGATAGGGGCCCCTTTGAGGGGTCCATAACTTTGGCCCCCCTGAGCTCAAACTGCACCAAACTTGGGGAAGGTGTCATCAGGACAGTCTCCTGATGATACTCTAAATGAAATTCGGGTGCCATCTAGCTTTAAAAAATTCTGGTTTTCATGTTTCACCGCTCCTGCACATGAAGCCTGCTTGGAGGAGTGAGCGGTGAAGTTCCACGCAAACCAGCATTTTAAAAGTTGAAGTGACACCAACTTTCAGGGTATCATCAGGAGACTGGTCCTGATGATACCCCCCCACACAGTTTGGTGCAGTTTGGTTCAGGGAGCCAAAGTTATGGACTCTCAAAGGTGTAGCCCCCATCCCTCATCAGCTCCCCATTGGAAACAATGGGGAATAGTTACACCCCTTTTGAGGGTCCATACTCTGGAACCAAACTGCACCAAACTTGGTGGGCAACATCAGGATGAAGTCACTTGATGATACCCTCTTGATAATTTGGTGCCAATACATCTCAAAATGCGTCCCCTGCAGTCATCACCCAAGGTGAAATTTGCCCAAGATTCTTTTTGTTCTGCAGTGACTTAGCTGTATTGCTGTCAATGAGGAATTTCTGAGTAGAGGGCTTGTGAGGTGCACATTTCTGAAGGTATGGTCACAAAACTTTCAGGGTCTTATCTTCAGGAGAGTCTCTGGATGACACCATCCAGGCTTGGGGAATTTTGCTTCAGGGAAATTAATTCTATGGAGACCCCAAAAAGGGTAGGGCCCATCTCCCACTGAAGCCCCCCCTGAAGTAAAAGTTCCCAAACCTAGATGGTGTCATCCAGAGACTCTCCTGAAAGATACCCTGAAAGAAGTTTTTGTGGGTTTACCATGAAAAATGTGCACCTCACAAGCCCCTCTATCAGAAATTCCCTATTGACAGCAACAAATGCAGCTTCACGCCACTGCAGAACAAAGAATCTTGTGTGCAAATTTCTGGGGTGCCTGCAGGGGGTACATTTGTAGATGTATCGGTACCAATATTTCAAAGTGTATCATCAGCCGACCGTCCTGATGATGCCCTCCAAGGTTGGTGCAGTTTGGTTCAGGGGGGCCAAAGTTATGGACCCTCAAAAGGGGAGCCTCATCTCCGTAGCTCCCATGGGAAAGAATGGGGGATAGGGACTCTCCTTTTGGGGGTCCAGCTAACTTTGGTCTCCCTAGGATCTCAAACTGCACCAAACTTGGAGGGTATCATCAGGACAGTCTCCTGATGATACCCTGAAATTTTGGTGCAGATATGGTTAAAAATGCGCCCCCTGCAGGCTGAAACATGAAAAAACACCAAAAAATAAAAACGCAATTCGGCTGATGATCCGAATCCCATGGATTCAGATCTGTTAGGATTCGGACAGCTCAGATTCGGACCCTGCTCGTCCGAATCTGTCCGAATCAGTGCAGATTCGGTAAAAATCCAAATTCGGACTGTCCGAATCTCCAACCCTAAAGTGGACTGAAAGTGAATTATTCTGCAAGTGCAGAAGGAACCCTACATTGTGGAACTCAGCCCCCAAGCTTGTTTTTATCCTCAAAAGTACTCACTTCAATTTTGGCGGGTGGGGGGATTGTTGTGAAGGAAGAAGCTACAGGTGGGGAAAATTGTCACTTCCTTTTTTCTTCTCCGCTGATAATTGTCCCTTTTTATATCTTCTTATTGCTAAAGGAATGGGCCAGTGTGGTAGGTATGTATACCTTGGTTTTCTGTTTTGGGGAGCTGAACTTCCTGAGAGCTGCAAATACGGTGAAACTGTGGCCATTTTAACATTTTTAAAAATTAAGTGAATGCTTCTTATTTTTTTGATTTACATTTTATTGTAAGCTACTGTGAAATCCCTGTGGCAGAAAAAGTTTGTACATTTAAATATAAATCAGTGCAAGCAAACCCTGCTCACATTTATATTATAGACTAACCTAGAGCCGTTTTGGGGGTTTGGCTGAGATAATGCTTCCTATGTCATTCTGCCATAGCAGTGTGTTCTTCCTCCAGTCCACTAACCACAACTACTTCTTTGCTAAATGAGTTAGGATATTGCTTACATAAGCAATCCTTACTTAATACATCCATCCAGCCTTAAACTGCTTCAAGAAGGTCAATAATCTAGGGCAGACGGACTTAATTTTCTGCACAGAGCAATCTCTACATTGTGTCTAAAACAATAAACCCTTCCTATAATCTCATGCCTGTGTAGTGAAGCTGCATCAACAGTGCCTTTTTTAAATTTATGAGCTAATACTGGTTTGTGACTCTGAGAGAACAGATTTCTTCAGCGGTATTTCAATAAATTCTTAAATTATGCAGATTGGGCTGCCCGTCTGCTTCACACTCAAACTGTAGATGCACAAAAACTAAATAATTAAATTCTGTTGATAAATAAACCTGATATCCCTGGAGATAAAAATTAGCACTACTCTGACTGAATGTCAGAAATGCAGACACATGAAGCAGGAGGTTTGACAGGTGGGAAAATATTTCTGGCATGAATTTTCCTGCCTGGCTCAAGTGGAGATGAATTGCTGAGATGCAGTCCTCAGCGTGCCAATGAAACTGAATTCAAAATCAATCAGGCAGAAAGAAGGAAGAGGAGGGCTTTTAAGAAATGCCTCTTTGGGGTTTTCTCCTTAATTCCCAATTATTTCTACCAGCTCAAGCTTTCTCCTCTGAATAGCACAGATGCTTTTTCATACTTGTGTATAAATCTACTGAATATGCATAGAGAATATTCGTTTCATGTAACAGGGTATAAAACAGATTCATTCAAATCAGCGTCAAAAATCTACTTGCTTATATTGTCCATTAAACAAACTATAGCCATGATAAAAAGCCTCAAATTATAGAGTTTCTGATGAGTCTTATAAGGCTGCATTGACCCAATGATGTGACTTCTTGGTTTGCTCCAGAAGCGACATCACAACCTACAGTGCAATAGCAGGGGCTGCTGCCAGGAGGTCTTCCACTGTCATGGGAGATCTGGCAGTTCTATGCAAGGAGCCTCATCCTTGACTTTTGCCCAGGGCCCTATAGATACTGTCCTTAGCTGAACCCTCAAACAAAGGGATTAATTGTATTAATTATCATGTTCAGCAAAGGCTCATGACAGCAGACTCTTGGAAGAGCACTATGATATTTAAAGGTGGTATAAAGCAGGACTAGACTAATTAGAAAAAGAGGGGACTGATGGAGAGACACTGAAGGCAGTGATCCCTGAAGGGCAGAGCTTGTCTACAGGCTTTGGATTTCAAAAGGACAGAGCCGATGGAACGGAACTTCTTTGTTGGGAAGAGCTAAACAAACCTCCTTGAAAGTTGCAAGGGCTGGCAAGAGCTGAAGAATAGGATTTTGCTGGCTGCTGAACTTTTCATTGATTGTGCTGAAATCAGCACCCTAGTGTAGAGCTGCCCCACTTCTTCTTGCCAAGAGAAAAGGGGAACTGTTCCTTGGGCAACAAACAAGCTTGAAGACTTGTCCAGCATCTTCACAGGAAGAACTTCTGTTTGACAAGAAAGCTTTGCTTACATCTGGGACTCTGCTCCAGATTCAGTATCAGGCAGAGCACCCAGTGCCGTCCATGCCTTCTATGAAGTGGACTGTGAATGGGACTCTGCAACGAGACAGTGGTTAGTGAAACAGTATTGATGTGTATGGGAATGTTTTCATAGTTGCTTTCTGTTGTGTTTAAATAAAAACCCATTGGAACTGAAGGGGCTACACAATGATGATCCTAAAGTGCCCTGGTCATCCCAGAGTATAGATAGAAGTCATGGGTTTTTGCAATCTTTTAGAAGCTAAGCAGATTTGGGTGAAGCCAGTGCCTATACAGGAGACCCACTGTTTATGCTGCCTAGAGTTTCATGTTGGAAAAAAGGTAGAACATAAATGTAATAAGAACTTATTACAGATTGGACCAGCATTTTTTCAATTTATTTTCTGCATGGTACATTCAGCTGTGCGGGCCTGCACTAGACACTAAAATGGTTTCTTCTGGTTACAGGACTTGAATCTTTCGTATCTCCCTCCACCCCATGTGGGAAAAATATAATTTAGTACAGCTTTTACACTGCCTAAAACTCTACTCCACACACATGAAAAATCTATACTGCAGCATTCAGAATGCAGACCTGTTAGTCAATTCAGGAACGAATGGGTAGGTGGGTGGAGTGCAACAGGAAGATCCTATCCTTCCATCAGAAAGATGAAGAAGCTGTCAATTCCGGCTGGTGGGCAAAAAATGAAGAATCCTGTCCATGGAGAAATGTGCTGTTTCTGTTCGATAACAGTGAAATGAACAGCAGTCATGGGAGGGGGAGACAGTGAGTGGTTTTGCTGTCACTTTCCAAACAACGATATAGTAGCCTGGTTAATTGGTGTACATCAAAAATAAAATACCCATCTCTGACAGCTGCATCTGTTCTGATATCATTAAAAGTAGTTGATTTTTTAAGATTGCACCTAAACAATTAAATGGGCCTTTATGGCCCTTTCCACCTGTAGAATTTACCACAGGTTTTCCCCAGGGCACAATCTGCAAAGCTTGGAGTCACATTGGGTGAAATCATTCTGCACCCTTCTGGCTCCTGTGTTGTTCTCCTCTCCCATTCTTCACATTCACAGAAAAATCAAGTTTTCTTGGACAAATATGTAAGAAACAATTCTTGTGGAGAAGTGAGTAGTAATTGCCTTATAATATCTGGCAAATGCACCCCCCTACAGAGAAGCCTGGAAGCAGTTTTAGGTTTGGCTATCAACCCTAGTGGAAATAGTGAAGAACATGTGCTTTACAATTGAGATTGAACGTATGCTTCATGATTGAACAGAAAGACTGTCTGTCTGGGTTGAGATGTGAGAAAGGGGTTTGTTGTTGTTGTTACTCTATATTATCGCTAATGGCTTTGTGCATTTTTTAAAAAGGAAGTCATGTACATCACTTTTGACCTGAAGGTACAATGCCTTTTTACATGCACCTTTCTCCTTTGTCTTCTTCCAGATAATGAACAGTTTCAACAGACTAGGCTTCCCACACTGCATTGGCACACTGATGGCACACACTTGCCCATTTCATCTCCTGGGGGAAGGGTGGATGAGCAGGACAACCAAAAGAGCTACTCTTCCATCTTGCTGCAGGGCACTGTCAACCACGTTGGTAGATTCGTAAGTGTAGAAGTGGGTTATAGCAAGGGGAATCACAATGCCTTCAAGTTCATCACCATGTGATGCCATGGACAATGGAGTGTTCGTCCCAGGGAATTCTGTCCTTTCTTTGGAAGGCATTACTGTTCTGCCAATAATAGTAGCGGGTTGGGCATTTCCAATGAGGCAGTGGTTCCTGAAGCCTTTTGCACGCTCCATGGACAGGTGTGAAAGAAATCTAACTATGTGCCATGTGCATATGGTGCACTTTTGACCGGCTTAAGGAAGGATGGTGGTATCTTAGTGCACAGCTCGCAGTGTTTAGGGAGAATGTAACATCTCTGATTGCAGCCTATGTTGTCCTCTGCAAACTCGATGCAAAGTACACAGAACAGAGTACACAGTGTGCCATTTTCCACAACCCAAAGGAAAACGAGCCCATCCTCCCCTCCTGTTCAGTGGCTCATGTTGGATTGCTGCTGACTTTCTGTCTAACAGCCTTCCTCTCATTCAAATGGTGCCTGTTGTTGGGGCTGTATTGGATGGGATGGCTGGTGTGCATTACTGTAGGATCTGGCTTTGAAAGTTGGGGAAGGGTTGGTGCAGACTGAACTTTCACAACAGTTCCCCTTTTCTCTTGGCAGGAAGAAGTGGGGCAGCTCTGTACTAGGGTGCTGGTTTCAGCACAATCAATGAAAAGTTCAGCAGCCAGCAAAATCCTATTCTGAAGAGGTCTAGGGTCACTTCACAGAGGTAGGCAATGGCAAACTACCTCTGAATGTTTCTTGCCTTGACAGCACTTTAGGTTACCATAAGTCAATAGAGACTTGATGGTGTGCATGCACAGCCCAGGCATCTGTAGCCCTGTATATGTGTTTGAGCAGTTATGCTGCTTTCTTGCCCATAACATTCTAAAATGATGCATGGAATACAGGTAGAATAGAGGTAGAAACACTGAAGAGAACAAGGACAGTGCCTGCAATTAGAACAAATACAACTTTCCTTCATCAACAAGAACCTTTTCAGGATACAAGTTCTAAACAGGTTTGGACTTCCCACCATTTTGTTTAGGAATGAAGCCCTGACTCCCTCATCATTCTGTCTGTAGTTTCTGACAGATGCCCCAAGTGCACAAGCCAATGAAAGCTGGAGGAAGTCAAAATATGAGCTTCCAAATCAAATTGCACAAGATGCAACATTCATTATTGATGCTTTGGCCTCAGCTGGAGCATCTATCTGGATTGCCTTCAGAGTTAAAGCTATTTGTGCCTCAAGAGGGAGGACACTGGGGACTTAAAAGGACACTAGAAAGACACCCTATGTAAAGAACACCTGATAAAAATCTATCATTAGCCCTCCTTCCCTGTATCCCTAACTGGGTCAGAAACCACCAAAAGAATTTGGCCACAATGCAATGCTAGAGATAAGAATCTGGAAGAATATGAGGTGAAAAGGCATAATTTAGGACAGAATGACAACTTTTTCAGATGATTAAAAATAACACTTTATGCATTCATTTGTCCCTATTAGATTAAAAGCATTTAGGAATCAGATCTGTGGTAGATGTTTGTTGAGACTCCTTGACAGGGAGGTATCAGAACACCAGCACTCCGCAAACTGACTTCCACCTCCTCCTCCTCCTCTCATCCAGTTCTCCATCCTCTTATCAGTGAAAAATCCCATCTAAACGCAGTAATTTCATTAAGCTCTTCCTGGAAGGCTGCCAGTCTGCAAGTCCTGTGAGACTCTTTGAACGCCAGTCTCCCATCCCCATTCCAGATTTACCACAGATTTTTCACTAACAAGGCATGTGAAATACTAGGCTAGTCTACAAGGTACTTGGGATGTAATAAAAATTTTCAAAACCTATCCAATTATATATATAAAATCCCCTCCAAATAAGCCACCGGTCTTTTTATTTCTTAATAATGAAGTTCAACTGAAAAAATCCACTGGTGCCAATTTATCCAGCACAGTCAATTGCGGTTTACACTATCCCATATGTTTTGTCAAGGGGGTAAGAAACTGGTGAGTTGCTGTTGTGTATCTGCAGTGATAAACTGATCAGCAGGAGATTTCTACCATGACTAAAACATCAACTGCGTAGTATCAGTCTTGCACAAGAAAACAAAAGCAACTGTGCTAGATGAGAATAAGGGCCTATCTGGTCCAGCATCCTGGCCAGTCCAATGCCAGCAGGGCCTGCCAGCAACAGCCTTAATCCAAAGACTGCTCCTGAGCAGCTGGAAATCTGCACCCAGAAGTCCCATTCAACAATTGCAGTTAACAGCCAGTGACAGACTCTAGCCTTCATATATTTGTCCAATATCTATGCCAGTGGTCACCACCACAGCCGATAGCACTGAGGCCAAGAAGTCAGCTGCTCGCTGTGAGTAACACAGTGCTTCCTTTTGTCCCTCTTGACTCTACTACAAGTAGAGCAATAGGAGGCCTACCTAGGCTTATAATATTATGGAAAAAGGAGATTCTGTCTACCATCTCCCCTTGCCCATCTATAGTAGTTGGGTTTATAAAATCATGTTTTTCATGTAGTGATTTTATTGCATGATAGGATGTTATCTAACGCAGACGTGGCTTTTACATATCTTAGGAGCTTTCTGCTATCTAATGTTTGGCAGTCCTTGACTCTTTTCTATTTTATCTGTAAATCACAAAAAGCAACTGCCTCTGTGTGATCGCTAGGCATGATTTATCAAGAGGAACAGATTACAGTTTTTCTCATCTGGAAGATTTGTAGCATTACTGAATGCTCCCATGTGAATTCTGGCAAAAAGTATAAAATCAATAATATGACAAAGAGAATAGGAGGCTCCTAATTTTTGGGAAGCCTACCATCTTCACTGAAATATAACATGCATATTGCAGCAGAAGCAAATGACCTGAAAAAATAATAATGTTGGTACAAAGACCCACATGTGCACTTCTCTATGCAGACGACACTTGCCAATGATACTGTCTACCGGTCCAAAATTGGGCCTGCAAAGACTACTTCTCAAAGCCTTTGCATGACGATACTGCACTAAATATCAACGAGTGCCCTGTCGATTAATTATAACAAATCCAAAGTGCTGATCTTTTCGAATTCAAAAAAACTCAGCACGTGGAAAATAAACGGTACATTGATTGAACAGGTCCATTCATACAGATATTTGTGGAATCACCCTTCCACCATTCCTTAACCTGGACCTCTCTATAAGATCCCACCCAGACTCTCAATACCAAGTAAAACTTCAAAGTATGTTGGCAATATCCAGATTTTTTCACAATTCAGAGGCGGTCAATTTTTCTCCTGTCAGTAATGGAAGTTTTTCAGGTTAAAACTACTGCCACAATTACTTTTCTGGAGCCTCCAATCTGGGGAGCAAAACCGCTGAGAAATTATTAGAGAGTATTCAATCTTTGTTTCTCTTAAAATTAGCTTATTGGGTCTTCCAAACTCAGTCGCAGTATCAAAGTTCTTTGTTTAGGGGAAAACCAGAGCCAAAACTTAATCTTTTTCCCGGGTTTGGCTCTTCTTTTGTTTCCCAAGCCACTGGCTTAGCCTTCATTATAGAGCCCTCCCGGGCAGTCCTTCACATGCATTTTCTGTTAGCGACACTTCCACTCCACCTGGCACACCAAAATAATCAAGCAAATAAACAACATATAGGTGTATCTTTTGGACCAACTTCCCTACTGATGGACGAAAGACAGGCTTTCTGGAGTTTTGAAACAACGTACTCTTTTGACATTGAAGGGCAGCTTCTCACAGCTGGAGCCTGCAGTGAACTTGTTCTCCCACATTTTATGGCATTTCTGCCCACCATTGCGAGGGGAATTTTATGGCTAAATATATGAGTAATTTAATCAATCCCACATCTCCGCAGAGATATTTTATGCTTGCTTTCGGCTAAATGTGTTACCGACTGCCCAAACAAGAGGCAGATATCATGGTACATCCTACAGGAGAAGTTCAAGGACTTGTTCCTGTGCAGCGTGGCCTACCAGAAACAAACCTGAACACGGTTCCTTCATTTGCAAAGATTTGGCAGTCTATCGGTATTGCTTTTTCTCGAGGCCATCTTGAAGAAATTTTCAGTGAGATCAGACAAGGAAATAGTTTCACACCTGCTTAGTGACCATCATCCCCACACTACTGAATCAGTTGCCAGGTTTTTAACAAAGGCACTTGGATCAAGAGTGAAACCTTTGTGTAAATTTTAGTCAATTGGTTTTAACATAATCTGTATTTTACCACTCTTTATATGCCATTAAAGGTTTTGTATTTGTATTTGTTGTAATAATGTTGGGAGATGGTACTTGACCCCGCCCCCGGGGTGATTTTATTCCATCTCCTTGATTTAGCACATTTTATATATTAAGATATTGATGCATCACTTTTCCCCCCAAGGGACACCCAATAGTTTACAACTATATTCTCTTCTCATTTTTTCCCCAACAACCCTGTGAAATAGATTAGGTGGATAGAAAGTGACTGACACAGAGTCACCCATGGTGGCAGAGGGAAGGGGGAAGGCTGAACTTGGTCTCCCAGATCTAGTCCAGCACTCTAACTTCTATACCAAATGGGCACCACACATAGTTACTCAATCCAATTTTACCTTCAAAACAACCTTGTGAAATAGTTTAGGTTAAAAGGGGCACTTATCCCAACTCAGCAAAGCTTGAAGCCTTATTCTAAGAAGCTTCCTGCTAACTTCAGTGGTTTTTCCTGCAACGGAGGATAGTGAAGGAAGATTTCAAACTTTGTGGAGTGGTAGCATGCACTGATGCTCAGTCTAAGCTACTTCACAGGTGTTATAGCATGGATAATTGTGAATGTGTTGATGTTCTCTTATTGTATTGTATAATGGTTTTAACATGATCCCTTAAAGAAACAGTCTTTGCTTTAGTTCAGCCCCTCCCCCCACAGCGTGGTGCCTGTGGTCACTGTGGCACCTGCCAATACCTTTCCTAGAGTCCACTAAGTGTTTTAGACAGTGAGTGGGGCCAGGTGGGGTTTTTGCTCAGCAAGACTTTTGATTTGCCACTGGAGATTTGATTGGCTGTGAACATTTTTTTAAATGGTTGCTTTTGTAGCAGCTGCCACCATAGCACAAGGATCTTCACTGTACCAGTCATTTTGTGTCTGGCTCCATCTCTTGCTTTGTGGCAGTCATTATGTGGATGCACCCACCATACTATATCAGAATTCCAAAGGTGCCCATATGCTCAAAAAAGTTGGGGATCCCTACTTTAGTTTCACTTTTTATATTGGTTGATGGTTATAGCCAGCAGGCCTGGACTGAGCCTCTGCTCTGGGCTGCTCCTGATACATGCCTCACCCTGTTTTGGTACTGGGTGCTGTGACATTGTTACAACAGGGGCGTTGTGAAAGTAAAAACTGCTGAGGGAAGTGGTAGGATACATGCCACTGATTAGCTCAAGGACACCTGGTGAACCTCATAGAAAGGTGGAAATTTGGTCCCAGGTCTCCTGGAGCCTAGTCTGACACCGATAAATCACATTGGTCATTGTTGCCTTTAAACTAATTGAGCAACATTTAGATTGTACAAAAGATGATTACAGCTTACTTAAATTATATCTAAGCAAGGAACAGCTATTAATATATATAACACTCCATACTTACCTGACAACCATCTGACAACTACAAATTCTTGTTAGTCAAGGAATAAGACTTTTTATGGATTAAAAAGTGCTTAAGTGATTCACGGGTAAACATCAAACACGATGATTCAGAGCAAATTTTGAAAAATCTAAGGGCCATGTGAATGACTTCCCTTGTCTACAAGCACAGGCCTTTGATCATTTGTAATTAAAACAGTGTGGTTGAGAAACCATTCTATGATCCTTTGAAGTATCCTTTTATCATTTATGGAGTTGATGGATTCTGGGTTTCCTCCATGATTACTTGTTTGTCCCACACACAGAGAGAGACAATATGGCAGAGGCCAAATGAAGGACATCTTCTTTCCAAGAGGACAACTCCACACTTAATCCATAAGCTAATTCTAATTTTTGTCAGTGCTACCATGTTATGTAAACAACACTATATTGCTGCCAAGCAATAAGTTACAACTACTGTATTATTATGAACCAAGGCACTGGCTAAACTGTGTGTGCACCATTGAGTAGGATTTTCAAAGCAAGGGACATTTTGAGATGGTTTGCCATTTCCTTCCTCTGCATGGGCTAAGAATGTTCTGAGAGAACTGTGACTGGCCCATGGTCACCAGTAGGCTTCACGTGGAAGAGAGGGGAATTGAACCTGGTTCTCCAAATTAGAGTCTGTTGCTTCAGTGAAGGATTGGACATCATTGGGCAATTCCCAAAAGTGCTTGTAGCCACATGGGTTCCTTGTATTCTACAAAAGAGCAGAGGGAGAAAGAGGAAGAATGTGGCATGTGACTTCTCCCTGTATCTTTCCTTCCAAAGACCACATGGAGGAAGCTAAGTGCATCCACCGCACCTCTGCCTGACCTAAGTGCGGCTGATTCTCCTAGGTACCTTTGCTATGTAACTAATTCACCAATGTGGAGTGAGTGATAGCTGTTGGTAGAGTGCTACTTAAACAAGAGAAGTGGTAGACTCACTGATTAAAGGTAAAATTAAATGTTTTTAAGGAGGAAAGCTGAGAGACAGGGATAGCCTTCAGCTACTTTGCTAGCTACGGAAGGAAGGAGAGAAGACTTCCGAGAAGGAGGAAATTAGATTTGAGATTATCAGTCTAAGGACAGACAAGAGTAGACACAAAAGGTTGAATGGTCTCTAACCTTATAGCCTTATCTAGCTGATCAGATGTCTGTCCCCTCCTTCTCAGTTCCTTTGCACGCTAGACATTGTTATTTCTAACAGGGTAGTAATAGCAACTAGCAGCATCTGCACCACTGCACACCTGCCCACTTGCTTGGAGAAGCAGTGCATTGCGGTGCACCTCTGGGTAGACGGCACTGGGCAGGGTCTTGCTGAGGACCCCCCCCCTCCAAATCATAGAACAAGTCCTGCTTTTGCTGTCTGAATTAGCTCCAAATGTCTTAAAACAAAACATTGAGGGGGAGGGATCTGGTTGATAGTCCTTTGCAAATGGTAATAAGTTGCCAAAATAATGTAGATCTTATTACTATGCCTTTGAACAACAATTAGGAATGCAAATCAAAAACAAAGCAACTGATCTCTCTGGTGTTAAGTTGCTTGATAACTAAATATAAGAGGAAAAAGAGCCCCTTGTATGCAGCCTTTATCGATCTCCGGGGCGCATTTGATTCTGTTAATAGAGAGATTCTCTGGAAGAAACTCAGCAGCCAAGGTGTAGAGCCAAGGTTGCTTGAATTAATTAAGATCCTGCACACAAACACCTATTGCCACGTGAGATGTAACATGGAGGGATTGTTAACCCCAAAAATTCAAGTTACTAAAGAGGGGTAAAACAAAAGGTTGGCTAGTATTGGCTCCTCTACACTCTTTAAGCTGCTTTAATTAACGATCTAGCTTCCACACTAAGTGAGGGCCCAAATTACATGAAAGTCCAACTCCTGGACTCAACTTCCATACCCCTGCTTCACCGTTGTTTGCTGGATGACGCAGTTGTACTTTCCGGCTCACGAAGTCGGGATCTAAGGAGAGCTTTTAAGAGTGTTGTATAAGAATACTGCACACTCAACGATTGGCAACTTAACTTAGATAAATCCAAAATTGTGGTATTTACCCATAAATGGAAGAAAACCCTACCAATTGGCGGATAGGCCACAGCGTAGTTTCCGAAAGCAAGGTGCAGCTTCAATATAAATACCTAGAGGCTTACCTACCATCACTTAGGGCCTCCTGGACACTACATAGGAATCAGACCCATCTCACGCTTAAATTAAGTGCCTCAGCCATTATACCGCTTCCTCTATGAGGAAAGGCGAGGATACATCCCTGCAGCTGTTGAGAGCATTTAATGCCAAAGTGAGATCCAACAAATCCTTTATGGGGATCCCCATCTGGATAGGGGCATGGAGCAGAGAGGCTTGAAAGGGTCCAGTCATACCACTTTCTGTATAAATCCTTGGCTTCTTGCCCTTAATTCTGTTTTCCCTATCGCGGCCCTGTGGCTGGGTAGAAACAGGCCAGAAAACGAGGGAAACTCTGGCCTGGTGCCGTACATTCAAGTTTTGGGCCAGGATTTGTTTTAATCGAGATGAACTGGACTATACATCCCAGGGACGCTCCATCCTCCACACACAACTCCAGTGGTGGGTTAAAATCGTAAGCCAAACTTAATGAGTTGGGCATTTCCTTGGAGGACCTGCTAATGCTAACAAGAGCAGGGGAGGGTCTATAAGGGGAGGGCTATCAAGAAGAGACTTCCTTTTTTGGACAGAGAGTTTTTTTTTCCAACAAAGATGCTAGAGGGAAGCTAATAAAACCTGTTCCCCGATCTCGATTCTGGGGAATACCTATGGATAGACTAATTGCAGCCCAGTACCTTGCTATCTCCTGGATTTGAGGCCCGGTGAAAGTAGGTAAGAGCAATCCCACCTTAAGCTAGAGTGTGTAATGCCCCTGCCTTCTTCCTTTTAGCCTATGGACGCCACCTTGGAATCCCACATAAAGAAAGGAAATGCCCGTGTGGCATGGGTTCTGTGGAAACAGTATCTCATATGCTGTTGGATTGTCCCTTTTATGAGATAGGTAGGAAGAAGCACATAATCCCCTTCCTGCATGGAAGTGAAGGCATTACAGATAAACAGAAGGTTATATAACTTTTAAACAGCCACAACTACGAGCTGTTGGAAGCGGTGGCTAAATTTTTAAATGGTGTTATTTTAACTCGTCAGAAATTGTAAAGTTGTAAAGGCTGTTATTATCTTGCTAAGCTAATCTTAAACAATCTATATGCCATTAAAGGTATTCGAAAAAAAAAAAAACTGATCTCTCCTTGATAATGGTCTGAAAAAGCAACCAAGTGTCCATTCTTCAAGGTCCAGGACTTCCTTTTGTACAGCATGATGTTGACATTAAAATACTTTTTTCATCACACGGTGATGTATCTTCAAAGAATCTCTCCTCAGATCCCACAAAATTTCCTACTATATCTCACCAAAAGAAAAAAAAACACCCCAAAATTATAACTTCATTCGCCACATGCATTTTTGTTACAGAATGCTCCATTTACGTCCTAGTGCCTACCTAACAGAACCAGACTTGACTCCATCAGGTCACTGAATAAACATGGGCAGTACCTTAACAAAAGGTTGCAAGAAACACAGAACTGACACAAGAAGTGGCAGCCCTGTTTTGAATCCCCCTCTCCCTCTATACAATGTCAAGTACAAGTTAATCTTGTGTCCTGGTATCAATTCATAATAATTTGCTGCCACCACTGGGACACAGAACACTGAGATCAGGACATGAAAGGCTGGATACCATGGAGAAGGCCTTGACATCAAAGGCTCATGTTTCCTTTAATGCTCAGTTAATAAGCGGGATTCAAATAATTTAACAACCGGTTTTGGTGGTGGGATTCAAATAATTTAACAACTGGTTGCTTACAAGCACCATTTTAACAACTGGTTCTGCCAAAGTGGTGCGAACCTGCTGAATCCCACCACTGCCTATAAGTACCCGACTTTTTTGAACTCACAGAAAATGAACCAAAGATCCTGGATCAGTTTATTTTAGCTGAGGATCTAGTCTCAGGTCTGTTCCAGGATGTGTTCTGAAAATGGAACTTCTGCAAAGCTATTCTGGTTCTGTACACAGATGGGACTGCCTTACACACCTCCACAGCCACAGATGGGTTTTCAGTCAAAATGTTGGCTGTGTTTCAAAACATGCACTTTTAATCCAAATCCACTGGGGAAAAATTCAAGTTCTTTAACGCCTTCATCCTAGTTTTTTTTTTTTTTACAATGCACGGTGAACCAAAATATTTTAGAAATAAATCTGTTGTTTTTATAGCGGGCAGCTACCATGCTTTACTATCCATTTTAAAATGTTATCTTGGCTTATTCCAAGTAATTTGTTGGTCCTTGCATAAAATTGCAAGGCCTAACATTTTGCTAGACTCTGTTTTTTTCTAAACTGAAAACAGTGACCATTTCATGGGGAGGACAAAAAGGGAGATTGCTGAAGCATTAAGGAAACAGGTATGAAGGCTGACTTGGCATTCTCGACATACCTGTGAGACTGCATTTTTGAAAAGTGAAGTTTTGCACAATGAAGAAATTTAGATCTTTGTCAGAAGCCCTGTGTAGTATATCCTCACCTTTAGAAGCAAAATGGGTTCCTGCCAATGACTGTGTCTTTCTACTTGTGGTACCTTGCTTGTGGAAGTCCTTCCTTTCATCCATTCCAGGAGCAAACATTTTGATTTTCCCAGGTCTTTTTTGCTGCTTGGTTTTTGATGTCTTCCCTTCTGCTACTGCTGCATTTATTGTTCTTATGCTCCTAGGACTTTTATTGATGCAGTTTATTTGGTCTTCTCTGCTGCAATTTTACGCTGTGGGTTTGCATTTTAATTATGTAAAGCATTTGTATGGGTTGCGCTGCATTATTAATATTGTACCTTGAAAATGCCAGTTCTGAGAGCAGTTATAAATATTTAAAAGAAACATATATTCAGACAGGCTTCCAGGCCTATAGTGAAGTTGCACCATCATAGAATCATAGAGTTGGAAGAGACCACAAGGGCCATTAAGTCCAACCCCCTGCCATGCAGGAACACACAATCAAAGCACTCCCGACATATGCTCATACAGCCTCTGTTTAAAAACCTCCAAAGAAGGAGACTCCACCACTCTCCAAGGCAGTGAATTCCACTGTCGAACAGCCCTGACAGTCAGGAAGTTTTTCCTAATGTTTAGGTGGAATCTCTTTTCCTTCATCTTGAATCCATTACTCCGTGTCCTAGTCTCTGAGGCAGCAGAAAACAAGCTTGCTCCCTCTTCGACATGACATCCCTTCAAATATTTAAACATGGCTATCATGTCACTCCTTGACCTATGCTTCTCCAGACTAAACATCCCCAGCTCCCTAAGCCTCTCTTCATAGGGCATGGACTCCAGACCCTTTACCATTTCGGTTGCCCTTCTCTGGACCTGCTCCAGCCGGTCAATATCCCTCCCAAACTGCAGTGCCAGAACTGTACACAATATTCCAGGTGAGGTCTAACCAATGCAGAATAGAGAGGTACAATTACATCCCTCGATCCTGACACTATACTCCTATTGATACAACCCAGAATCGCTTCTCTGTCCAGACACACTATTAGTCAGAGGCGTATTTGCCTAGAGACATGGGGTAACCCATGTCCCTGGGCGCATCCATTGCGGTCACATGGGGGGCGCCAAAATGTCCCTCCCCACAGATTGATTCAGCAAGCCTGGCATTGAGGCAACTGACTGCTGCCAGTGCCTGTTGTAGCCCCACCCACTCGGACAGTGGCCTGGAGTGTCCAGGGGGTGGGGGAGAAATCCCACTGTGCTCCCAGGTGCAGGATTGGGAAGCTCTGCCTCCCCTCCCTCTGACCCAGCGTGCCTTATTCTCCCTTAAGTTAAGTCACGTGCCATTACTCACAAGCCTTCTCCCCGGCAGGCACAGAAGAAGAGAAACTGACCCGGGAGCCCAGCAGCAACAGAACTGATGATGATGCTGACATTTGTTTGGTAAATCTTCTCGGGGGGGGGGGCGTGATTTGTGAGAGATTTACATGCTCAAAAGGTAATTCCCATTGGCACTGGCTTGGAGCTGTTTCTCAGGCTAACAACCTATCTCACAGGGTTGGTGTGAGGACAAAATTAGGAAAAGGGTGGGAAGAGAGCCATGTATGTTTTGCTGGGGGTGGGAGGTGTTTTGTGAGCTGGTGCAAAATCATTGTTTGGTCGTTGTGGGGGAGGGTGGCTGCCCATACCGGGGGGGGGGGCAACCTCAGGTTTTGTCCCTGGGCTCCAGTTTGCCAGTACGCCTCTGCTATTAGTCCATCTAGCTCAATATTCTTTCTCCTGGCAAGCAGAGACTCTCCAGGATCACAGACAGAGAAGACTCTTTCCAAAGACCTGCTGCTTCAGGCCCTTGAATTTCCATGGCCTTCAAGTCATGGTTCAGAATGTTCAGATGACCGGGTGGGCATAGACGCCCACCTGGTCAGTGATGCCATTTTGTTTGCTATGTTTTGGAAGGCCCTATTGTACAGAGATAATTATACTTTGGTTTTGGTTCATGCTTCATTATATCCTTCCATCTGGAATTAGACATTCCAGACAAGTATCATTTGATAATCCCTGCCTTTTGGACATTCTGGAGGACCTACTCCTTCTCTGTGGTTTGTTACCACTGATCTAACCTGGAGCCATGCAAAGCATGTGGTCTATCACTGAACCACAGTCCCAGTGCTACAGAACTGTGCATCACCAGTAAAACACACTTAGAATGCAGTTTGAAATGCCTTAAGGTACAAACCTAATTATCACCAAAGTGAGAAAGAAGCATCTGTACTGCATCACTTGAGACTGCATGCCTTCCAATCTATCATTCACATACTGAATGCTCCTTCATATCACACAACTAGCAGGTCAACTATAAGGCTCAGCTAGTCTTTTATATATGGATGGAAAATGTGTTGTATGGAAGAATCCTGATCCTCCTTTGCAGTGTGAAGGGGTACACCAGAGACCAGGTCTTACCTCTGCAAGAAGCAGGTCATAATCTAGTGAGCCTCCTGAAGCCAACAAGAAAAAGAAGAGACCGCCACAGGGATCTCTTCTAATCTCATTAATCCTAATATAAACATAGAAGTTGATAGAGCTGACAGATGCTAATGGATAAATGAAAGCCCAAAGGATGTCATTATTCTTCAGCAAACCCTCTCCTCCTCCTCTGTGCAGCACACCAAGCAATGGCAATTGAAATCTACACCAGCTCCTCTCAGCTGAGCTCCAAAATTTAAGCTGTAACATATTATAATGAGTTAGGGATCGGGTGTGAATAAGCAGCTTAATAGACATTTAGCATTGTAAAGGAAAAATTGTGCAAAACTGAAAGTGTTACTGTGACAGGCAGGGCCAGCCCCTCCACCTGTCATGGCCTTCAATGGCTGACTAGCAGAGGGTGTGTACATGCGGTTGTGCCATCAAGTTGCAGCCAACTTATGGCAACCTTGTAAGGCTTTCAAGGCAAGAGAGGTTTGGAGGTGAGTTGGCATTACCTGCCTCTACATGGGCTGAGAACAGAGGTGGGATCCAACCAGTTCTCACCACTTCTCTAGAAGTGGTTACTAATTTTTTCTGAGTGCTGAGAAGGGGTTACTAAAGCAACCTCCCTGCCGAATAGGGACTGGAGGTGCGTGTGTGCGGCGCCGCCGCTGTTTGAATCCCACCACCATCGGAACCTTTTATTAAAATGTTTGGAACCCACCACTGACTGAGAGAGTTCTGAAAGAGCTGTGACTGGCCCAGGATCACCTAGCAGGCTTCATGGGGAGGAGTGGGGAATCAAACCCGGTTCTTCAGGTTAGAGTCCCACCACTCTTAATCACTACACCACACTGGGTAAAACAAAGGTGTCTTGGCGGCTAGAGGTCAATAAAGCTAAATGGAGGGATTAAAAAGGCTGCATAACTTGCAGAAATTGAACGGACCAATGGATGGCTTCCCAGATTTCAAATGCAAGTTTATATCCTCCCTTCCTGACTCATGCAGTCTGCAGACCTCAATAATGTGTTTGTTGCCTGTTCTGTATTTATTTTGGTTGATGAGCAAAATGGAGAAGTGTAACATTTTTCATAATTAAACTGAGCAGAAGTTTGGTTAAGAAAAGTTGTAGCATTGCTACAACCATGCCCAAAGTTACAGAACTGGCAGGCTGTTTCTCCTGGTGACAAAGAGCCCTTCGGGGATGGGCGGTTTAAAATCTAGTAAGTAAGTAAGTAAGTAAGTAAGTAAGTAAGTAAGTAAAGGTGGAGTGATTTTGAATTCCAACTGGCTCACTTAACTCTGGGATTTCTGATCCTCTTACGAGTGTCTTCACCAGGCTGACAGTGATACTTGAAGCATGGACCTTATCTCTTTGCTGTCTGCAGGCCAATCCTTGACTCAGACCCCAAAGATAAGATCAGCTGATGTCTCAGGATTCTCCTTTGATACTTTCACCCATTCCTAATCTACTGCCATCCTAAAATGGACTAACATGGAATATCTAGTCCTATCCCTACTTCTCTGTATATCTGGCTGAGCCCTAATGGAGAACTGGATTTTGTTCTTCATCTTCTAAACCTTCTAAACCCCCGAGTATCCATAACCTCTCTCTGTCAAGAAATTCTAAAAATGTATATATACCCCAGGGGATCAAAGATTGGCTGTGCCATCTGGGGTGGAGGGTCGGGGGGGGGGGGGAAGGAACAGGAAGCCATCTGTCACAGTTACACACCATTGTTTCATACATATTTGTAATTATTTTTCTGTTGTTTTTTCTGCTTCTATGATCAAGATCTTGCACAGCTCCTAGAGGTTCTGGCTTTTACTTTGTCTTTTATCTCTTGACCAATCAGACATTGGCTTGGATCTGCTGGAAGAATTTACAGAAGGTGCTGGTGTAAGAATCACGCAAAATCGTCTCTTTCACTCTATTCTGTTCACAGCTTGTAGAAAATGGATGAAAAGAGGCAATTTTACTTGATTCCCCATAGACATCACAACCCTGTGGTGCATTCTATTCATGAGGCTTTCACAATTCTCAGATAGGAGATTGGAATAAATGGTGAACTCTTTCTGTGAACTCTTCTGACAAATCCAACCCATTGAATTTCCAAGGGCAGCATACTAATCTGCAAATTGGATCCAGGGATACAAAGACTTCCACCGAGAGTGCAACCTCAGCAGCTCATCCCTCCCACAGGAACTGAAAACATCCCCTTCCTGAAATCCTACTTTGGGGAGAGTCACAAAAGCCCTTAGGCCAAAGTCTTTGTGTTTGTAGAAACACTGAGCTGGACCTACTTATTATCTTGTGTTCATAATTATTCTTCTCACAGGTGTAATGCTAAAATTGAAATCCATGGTCACTATTTGCTGAGCTACAGTGACTTTTATTTTTTAAATACTCATTTTAGGTCTATTAAAGAAAGAGAGAGTGGTTAAATTGATTTCCAATAATTTAATGAATATTCTGGCACCAAATACTTTGCTCTGGGATACAGGTGAAGGGGTTTGGGGGGGCGGGGCGGGGCGGGGGGAGATTAAAGTTAAACATTGGACAACACGCAGAAATTTCCCATTTAGTGACATAACTAAATTCCAGCTTAAAGTTGGGTTTAAAATATTTTATCACGCAAATCAGAGAGATTCAAACTATTAACAAGGTATATCAACAATTACCTTCCATTCTGATGGCCAGTTTATAGACTCATGGCTGTAGGCTATTGTCAAGGACCAAAAAAAAAAAAGTTTACACACCAACTGGAAGTAATTCCACATAGGGAAGATAAGAAACACTGAATGCAATCAAATGGACACTTAGGCACTGACATTAGCTGTAGTCCTTTTCAGTTTTCTAAAGACTACAGAATGATTGGACCAGCTTGTTCCTCTTAAAACCACTTGCTCAGGCAGAATCTCCCAAACAGGGTAGCTGTTTACGTACTACACAACAGCACGTCTGCAAAGGGTCCGAGGAGATTTTTGTTGAAAATGCAGCGAATCCACACCAGATAGTTCGTGAAGGGCTTGATGTTGTCTGAAAACGTATGATTCTGATGAGACAAGATGTAAGGCATGTACGTGTTCTCTCCTTGCTCCTGGATCCATACTTCATATTTCACCTCCCTGACTTTCAGGTATTTGAGGTTCCAAGGGATCTGCCAAGACACAGAGAGTTTTGCTTCAGTGGTTCCTTGGACTGAGGTCTGGCATTTGGCATCTCGGACTTTACCTGGATAGAGGCCACTAGCCCACTTCTGCCTCTTGGGCCCAGGCTTAGATTTCACAGTTTGCCTAATCACTTGGATAAGGGAAGCAATGTTAATTTTTGTGTCCTGGTAGATCCGGAAAAGCCACTCTGGGTTTCGGCAACAGAGATGCCGGGGAACTTCTGTGCTTTTCATGATGCGGTCTTGTTCTATTTTGTCTAAGTGAGCAATCCCACCTTGATCCCAGGGCCTGTCTGGATATGTCACAGTGTTCTGCTTTTCAGTGTTGCGCCAGGCAATGTATTGAAGATCCATGCCTGGGAGAGTAGACAGTGTTTTGTAAGGTGTATAATGTTCAGGGTTTATAGCATAAGGGAAAAGTTCTACGACAGTGGTTCCCCTTGGCAGAAAGAGAGACATCACTAGCTGGGCTCCATGCATGCTGATGAGCATGGATGCATTGCTGATCAAGCGGACAATATCAGAAAATGTATGATCTTCTAGGGAAACTGTAATGGTTTTCATCTGAAACTCTTGGGCAAGGGCCAAGATAAGCTCAGCCTCATTTAGAATTAGTCTGTTTATAGTTCGGCTGAACACTACAATATATTCCTCATGCGGTGTTCCTTCCAAGCTAATATTCAGCTTCTCCATCATGAACTTTGAAAACTGTCGGATCTCGTTGCCAGAGACCAGGATGTTGGCCTTTGGTCCCTGAGGCTGAACAAAGCCGTATTGATACCATGTTGTGATTTTTGATAGTCCAACGTATGACTTTGTAAAGCAAAGGAGCCGGCCGAGAGTTTTAAGCTGCTCTCTCAAGAGCGGCTGCTTGTTACTCAGCAGTTTGTACAGCTCAAAGTGTAGGCCTTCACCCCACCCTTCCATGAAAAACAACCGTGACTCCAGATCCAAATCTGGGAACTGCTGCATGGTGTAGAAGATCGGGAGGAGATCATCGTGAAAAACGTGCATCAAGTTGTCCGGGTTGAATCGATTCACAATCAGTGCCACATCAGGGACAAAAACGGGCTTTGGCATGAATTTCAGTGCGGCAGCCGGCAGCTCTACGAAGTTGAAATACTGAGTGTTGTGGTCCTCCACGGAGGACAGATCAAGAAGAGCAGGCTGGAACCTTCTAGAGCCCAAGTTGGGAAGCATGACAGAGTAATTGCTGTGGAAGAAGACAAACTCCTCCGCTTCTGTGGAATAACACAGCGACTCAAAACGACAGATTCGATCAGTGTGCATCCTGCCAGTGCACACCATTCGGGTGCCATCTTCCACCAGGGCCTGGAGTGCAGCATGGTAGTCAACACGGACCTGTGAGAGCTCCTGAGACTGGCGAGTGAGGACCAGCTCCTCTTCCAGCGCAGAGACGTGGTCTCGCAGCTTGATGTATTTCCAAAGCACTGCTGCAAGGACAGACACTAGCAAGGCATTGAGCACAGCTGCTATGTTCATTCTTGACCCAAATCCTAGCAAGACGGCAAGAAGAGAATGCAAAAGAAGAGGGGGGCATAATGAGTCCTCTTTGTCATGATGGAACCAAAGACCTAGGGGGGAAGACACAAAAAATCCAGAAAACAGTTAAAATACCACTTTTCATACTGTAGGTTTTCGTGAGTTTCTACTGGGTTCACAAGTTCCTCAGCAACAAGGGAAAGCATGCAGATAAAACTTTAAAATACCTTTGTGAACAGCTGCACAAAAACATGGACTCCTCTCTAATTTTAGCAGTGCCGCTTTCTGAACAAAAACAAAATGAAACACATGTCACACGGCAGACTGGTGTGCAGATGCCATGGATTCTTTGTTAGCCAATCTTCTCTCACTGCTCTGTCTTACAAAACCTGGGAAAGTTTTGGGGGGAGAAAGGTGCGTTAACAGCCGCACTTCCATTTCTCCAGCAATACTAATTAGCAGCTTCTTACCCCTTTCTAAAGGAACTCTGGTGAAAACCTTTCCACCAGCAGAGAGTGTTCTTATACCAGCAGAAGGCCCCTTGTGAAAGATGTTGCCTTTAGCAGAATGGATACAGGGGATTCAGCTTGCTGTTAGCAATGAAAAACAAATTGGGCACAGAAGAGTGAACAACCTCCAATGGAAAGGAACTATGCCAGAGGCAGGGTGCTAAAGAAAGCAATCCTTGGAAGTGAGATATTCTGAAATAGAAGGGCGGGGGGGGGGGGAGAAATTGTTCCCCCTTGCCAAAGTCTGGGATAGAATGTCTTCATATTAGGTATATATGCAGTGAAGCACTGCCGTCTTAAATTCTGCCCAGGAAATATACATTAGGGGAAGCAGCATTCGCTAGCCTTGTCACACACCCATTGTATGATTTCAGGTTTATATGAAAGACTTAACTATCAGGTTTTGGCATTTCTACAAGCTTTCATTATTTCATGTGTACGGCAGAAGGCTTATTCCATTCAGCCCTTACATCTGAACCTGCTGTAGCTTCAGATTCTTGCAGATTTCTGTTCAGCAGGCTTTTGCATTCTCATTAAATACCCACTGCACTACTAATCAGATGGCATACGTTTGAAACTAGGGCTACAGGGAAATACAGGAAGGAAATATCAATTGGGTCTCATTTTTGATGAAGTGAAGTCTTAAGGAGACAGCAATTATAAACTGATTTTGCAGTACAAGGAGACAGAGGGAAATCATACACTTTTTAGGTCAAAGAATTAATATCGATCCCTTTACATTTTAAACCACAAAGTTACTGTGACTCCAGTATCCTGGAGTCTTCTCCACTATTGATCTGCAGAAAGAAGTGTAAAGGAGGAATATAGTTGAAGGCACACAATTAATAGTAAGTTTTTTATATATATATATATATATATATATATATATATATATATATATATATATACACACACACACACACACACACACACACACACACACACACACACACACACACACATAATAATAGAATGCACATATATTATCTCCAGAAAATTACTGAACTTTAGTGAATCTAGCAAACCAATACAGTGTTAAAAATGTAAAATTAAAGAAAGGTGTTAAAAAGGGAAATTATATAAACTCACAATTATTTTCAAGCCTGTTTCTGTGTGTCTAACACAACAAGAGCACAAATAGTGCAATTTCCTTCTGCAATGATTTGAAGAAGGCGTGCATCATTCTCTTTGTCCCCGCTCCCTGTCACATAGCTTTAAAAATTAGCATTGACTTCCTAATCCAGCTTTGGTTATTTCACCATGGAAGTCTGGAATCTATGCAAGAAATTATCCTGAAGGACTTAAAACACTGGCTGCTTAACTGAGCAGAATGGTTAAAAACCTCCTCACAAACACATATAGATGCATAACGTGACAGCAGATAGTGAAAAGTGTGACCAGAGGCGTAGCAAGGGGGAAAAGCACCCGGTGCACTGGTGTGTCCTCCTCTCCATCCTGCCCCATCCTGCCCCATAATGCCCTTGCCCCCACCACACCCCCACAGGGATGCACGCAGTGGTGGGATTCAAATAATTTAACAACCAGTTCCGGTGGTGGGATTCAAATAATTTAACAATTTTAACAGCCGGTTCTGCTGAGGTGGTGCGAACCTGCTAAATTCCACCACTGGGTGCACGCCCGGTGCATCGCCACCACCTCCTGCTCCCGCCCCCTTGGAGCTATGAGTGTGACTCACAGAAGATCAAATTTCCCCCATCACTGGAACTCCAGACGTTATGATTCTTCTTTCTATCACCAGGGCAGAAGATGTTGCAGAAAAGCCAGGCCACTCAGTTTACCCCACTATAGCTCTCACTCACACATCCCACATCACAAAGCAGCTGAAGGGATGGGGGTGGGGGAGTCAGACAATCAGACTGAATGGCAGCCTAATACACACAGAAAAACAAGCCAACACCCCATGGGAGCTCCAGCCGACCAATCTAGCAGAACTGAAGAGTTTTCAGGTGTGAACAACCCAGTTAATAGACCACAACTGCAATTAACATTCACCAAGGAAATGTGTTAATTCCCAACAGCTACTGCTTCTTTTTACTGCAAAGAACTACCCGGATTTGTAGGTTAGGGTTTCAGCAGGTTAGGGTTTCAGCATACAGATAAAGGCACACCTGAAGTTGCTCTGGAAAAGGGGGGAAAAAAGCAAGATCCACAGAAGAAATGGGAGGCAGCAATTGCCTTGGCCTCTTCTCCTCCCCACTAGCCCAAGTGAGAGCTGACACAGGAGGAGTTTGTGTTCCATCAGGAAAATCAAAACTACCCCTGCTCCCCCTCAGAGCACGCTCTACCAGCCAGTGGTGGTGTCCTATTGCCGCTGTAAGCTCACCTCAATTTGTTCGTCTCCCAAAGATCAGCCTTGTGTGTAAGACAATGACTGCTGTATTCCCGCAAAGGGCATGGTGGCTGAAACAAATAGCCAGATGCCATTTTTGCTAAGCTCAAGTCTGTCTGGGAAACAAACAGGAAGCTTGGTATGGTTTAGAAGCAATGAAAAAGAGAGAAAGGAACACAGACGAGACTGGGATAAAAAAAAGAAGAAGGGTGGAAAAATAATTTCAAAACAGTGGCAAATCAAAAAGGATCAAGGGAAGTGGCTGAAAATGGTCTTTTCTACCATTCTCATGTTCTTCACAACAATAGCCCTGGACACATTTCTTTCAGAAGGGTTTTTTAATCTTCTTAGTGCAAAACATGTGTCTTCTCAGGCTTTCAACGTTCTATATATTACTTAGGGGTATCCAAATAAACAAATCCAGATAAGAGTATCCAAATAAACATAAAAGTGGTCCTCCAGCAACTCAATTAAACAGTCCAAAAAAAGGACACGGTTTAGCCCTCCTGGAATGATAAGTTCTAATTGCAAGGGAGGGGAGAGATGATACCCCTCAAAATTCCTTGCACATTAAAATCAAACACATCAGGGGGAAAGCTCTAGCCTTGTATTTGTAGTGACACACTAGATTTCCACATGCAGAATGTTTTGTTATTGTTTTTAACCATGGCTAAGCCAACATGCAATCCTCTCCCCCAAAGATCTCAGGAGGGATGAAGACCAACAAAAAGAAGAGTAACAAAAGGACAGAAATCTCAAAGAAACCCCAAAACATATCCTAGCATGTTTCAAGAACAGTCTCTCTTCACTCTCTAGTTGTTGCTCCCAAGAGGAATGTGCTGTATAATTTTCCTAACATATGTCTCCAAAATAGAGGTTCATTCCTTAGTGAGGCTGGTAAGCAATCTGAAGGCCAGAACCTCTTACTATTATAAACCACAGCTTTCACAAACAGTCATATAATGAAAGCACACACACCAACAGACTCATACATACCTGTATTAGGATTTAAAACATGCCGATTTCAATTTGTCTTCAGGATCTCAACACCCAACCTAGCATCATGCTCCTTGTATTACCTGCAAATGCTGTAAGTAAAGCCAATAAAGATAAATCAGGTACAGGAAATAGTTGTGTTTTTTTTCCAGCAACAGCGTTCCAAGATTTCAGGTCAGGGTCTTTCATATCACATTCTTCATGATCATTTTAACTGGATCGGTCAGGGATTGAGCCTGGGAACTCAGCCACTAAGCTACAGCTCAGTCATCACATTTCAGCAACACAACAATTCTGTAGGTGATGCTTTTGCTCTTTGTCACCTTGCAACATTGTGACCTTTTGCAAAGTTTATGTACAAAGGAACTGAACTTTCATAAGGCAGCTCCCATCTAATCTAATTCACACCTGCAAATGCAATGAATATTAAATCTTCTTTGTACAATTCTAGAATCTAAAACAGTGGCATGTCAACAAAACAGATAATACTTAAGAGTCCAAGAATACCTTGAGCATAAAATACTTATTGCACTTTTTGAACCATGAACACAAGGTGGACAAACCTACTTGCTGAACTTCTGTCTCAAACGTTTAAAGTTTTTATTCAAACGTAAAAAAGGCAAAAATATCTTATTGAAGCAATTTTTCTTGCACATACTACGGAGCACAAAGAAGTTTCCATCTGACAGAATGAGCAAGTAGTTACAATGCTTGCTATATATAGGGTGTAAAATTATTTACAAAAATAAATATTTTAGCTTTCTAAACTGACATACTGGTAATTTAACACAGTCACTTGTGACTAAGTCCTAAATGCTACAGCTAAAATATACCCGTGTATGGAAGTTTCCCCACATTCCTCTCCATTCTTATAGCCCCTCCAAGGCCTGGAAGCATCATTCGTGGGTTTACGGGATTCATAAGGGGCCACCATGAGAATGAGAGGGCTAGAGCAAGGATGGCTCAGGGAATGAAACTGACCCCTATCCTCAGTGGCACTTGTGGGGGAGAATGGAAAAGCAATTCTATCCCTTGTCGAATCTCTCTAACCCATACAGCTGTTCTTCCACTTGAGTCCCGTGTCCTTGGGAAGCAACCTTTCAGGCAGCTGCAGGAATAGAGAACACCGAAAACATGAGCATTCTGTCCACAAGAGGATACTGTCTGTTGTTCCTGATTATGTGTTCTGTTATGTAAGGTGGACTGCAGTGTTTTCCACATGGAAAACATGGACATGTGAGATTTTGCTGTAGCTGCTGATACTGCACAGTGGTAATGGCGCTTCCACACAGCAGGTTAACTCATATTTTCCCTACACAAATCCCTCAGTATCTCCTCCTGCCACTACAGGGCTTTGATTTGGTTTGTTTGTTTGTTTTTTTAAAGGCAATTGAGAGTTATAATTAAAACAGTCGACTAGATTCTCTGACTTAATTTTTAAATGTCTCTAATCTGCTTCATTTTGGAGATATAAAGAAAAAGGCATATTTCTACAAAGAAAGCAGCTAGAGCCTTTAATTTTTAAACATAAAAGCTGGGTCTGGTAGGTTTTCCGGGCTGTGTGGCTGTGGTCTGGTGGATCTTGTTCTGTGATACACCTCTGAAGATGCCAGCCACAGATGCAGGCAAAACGTTAGGAACAAGATCTACCAGACCATGGCCACACAGCCCAGAAAACCCACCAGAACCAGTTGAATCTGACCGTGAAAGTCTTTGACAATACATAAAAGCTGGGGATTTATATAACCTGATAGATGGTTGTAACTCTGTAATGGTACATCAACTGCTATTTTTTAACACCCTCCCCTTGGTGGCAGAGGAAATGGTGGGTGTGGAGGACTGAAGCTAGAAGAAGAAGAAGGAGGAAGAGGAGGAAGAGGAGGAAGAGTTTGGATTTATATCCCCCCTTTCTCTCCTGTAGGAGTCTTAAGGGGCTTACAATCTCCTTGCCCTTCCCCCCTCACAACAAACACCCTGTGAGGTAGGTGGGGCTGAGAGAGCTCCGAGAAGCTGTGACTAGCCCAAGGTCACCCAGCTGGCGTGTGTGAGAGTGCACAGGCTAATTTGAATTCCCCAGATAAGCCTCCACAGCTCAAGTGGCAGAGCAGGAAATCAAACATGGTTCCAGATTAGAATGCACCTGCTCTTAACCACTACGCCACTGCTGCTAGGAAAATGATGCTGATGTGGGTGGAACTAGGGAGATCCATTCACATGGATGCCATTCTGGCTTTGCAGAGTCCCAAAAAAGGTAAGTAAAGCTGACAGGTAAGCCATATATCATAAAGGAAGATCTTCCTGGTAACAATGACAGAATTCAAAGAAGACGGGGACTTCTGGATAAACTGCTGTTTATTTGTATATATGTCACTGAAGTTGGTTGTGGTTCTTACATTTGCATTTGTTTGTCTTGCTGGGGTGTTGTGACATGTATGCTAGCTCCCATTTCACATTAAATGTTTGTTTTTTGCATTAGCCTTGGTGTAGTAGGTTTTATTTAGGCTGACTCTGACTTTGCAGTCATAGAACAACAGCTATGAATGGGGAAAAAATTATTTCCTGCAAACCAACAACTCTAGTGCATTTGTTGTGCTAAAATAAAGCCCTCAGGCTAGCAAAAACAGTAACTCTCCATGGCACAGATGTGGGAGGTTTTCTCTATTAACATGAGAGCTAGACCCCTACAGTATGTATGAGAACCCCATAATCTCTGTACAATCTGAGCCAGGCACATTTCAAGATCTACATACAAATGCTCTAAAACTGAATGGTTAAAGGCCTTTTCACTATTGTGAGTACTCACAAATAAAGAATAGCTGGATCTCTGGCACTATCCTATTCAAAAACCTTCAATTGAGTAGTTGTTAAATGTATGAAAGACAAGGGGACTCAAAGGATGCCATCCACTGAGAATTCCCCTACCTCTATGTCTATCTTCAATCAAGAACCATCATCAGACAGCTGTGCTTAAAGCTGTCTGATGAATTAACTTTTTCTTGGACTACACACTCACGTGTGACCGTGTATTTGCCCACGTCCAATTCAGCTAGGCCGTAAAACACATACTCCAGTGAGCAAGAAAGTTATACCACCTGAACAGACTCCAATTTCAAGCTCAAGAAAAGCAAAGACAGGTCAAGTTGCTAAAATGAATTGGAAGGAAGGGGGGCCGTTGAACTGGAAAGACCATAAATTTCTTGCTGCTTGCATTCACAGTCTGAGCAATAAAGCACCTTCCACCTCTAAGAGATGCAATCACTCAATAATAAAGCAAGAGTGATTATTTATTTATTAGCTTAGATGAGTCATTAAATGGGCTCTGCTCACTGTTTCTTGGATATGATACTTTCCAAAGCAATATAGAAAAAAGGACAATGGTCAATATCCATGTTTTTTTCCTGCAAACCTATGTACAAGCAGCCCAAGAGCTCCATCTGCATACAGACTCACCTTCATTCCTGTCAACAGGTAGCTAGTAGACATCATAGGCTATACCAGGGATCCCAAAATGGGTTGAGCACACAGGCACTTAGGGAATTTTGAGAAAGAGTACAGGCTCTCAGACAAAATGGCTGCCCAAGGGATGTGGCCAATGACAAAACAAGAAGGGTGGGGGGGCGGATGGTCCACACAATATTGGGTAGTTCCAAACCAGGCATCTCCCAATTATTAACATAACTGCTTCTACCAGGGTTCTCTCAACAGAGGCAAAGGTGATTCCTCCTGGGCTCTTTTGAAGTATCCCCTGCTGTACTGAAGAGTTGGGGGAAGAGACACTCTTTGGTTTTAATTTCCACAGAAAGGGAGGGATTTTCTCTCTCTACAGCCACAGCGAAAGGTGGCCAATCCCAGAGGTATAAGGAAATCTATGTCTTTGACTGTGTAAAAGGCACCCGGCTGTGACAGGCCTGTCTGGGATGAGCAAAGAGTGTTGCTGGCCAGTTACTGACCCAATGTTTTCAGTTTTTAATTGATCCATTCAGGATTCTCTGTTTCTATTCCCTTCAGATTGTATGCCCAAGATATAACCAACACCAGGAAAACACAACAGTTGGCAGACTTCTGGTGTAACTGAAGAACAAGGTATTTGGGAAGAAAAACTGCAGACAGGTAACCCATATGTGATATTTTAATTGGTTTTATGTTATGGAATTATTATGTACTGTAAACTGCCCAGAGCCCTTTGGGGGTGGGTGGTATAAGAAATTGAATGAATGAATGAATGAATGAATGAATGAATGAATGAATGAATGAATGAATGAATGAATGAATGAATGAATGAATGAATGAATGAATCAGCCCCTGCACACTCTTTTTGCCTATAAAATGGAACCTTCATTTCCACACTTTCCACATACCGAAGGAGTTCCACATTTTAAACACATGTAACTACTGTCCTGACATATAGCGGTCCTTGAAGAACTGGTAGCGATTAAGAACCAAAGCTAGCGTGCAGACACAGCAACCCAGGGGGCGGGCTGAGAACTTCACTTTAAATGCAACTGTGACAACCTGACAAGTCTGCTGCTGACAGGCAAGAGGGAGAAGGTTGTATAAAGTGTTATTTCCCCACTTTAATGTGAACCTTTGCACACAATGAAATGAGCTCAATAGATACCCTTGGAGCAGGCTGCTCAAGTCTATTAGGTGTCATATGCAACAATTTACAGTTCCACAGCTAGCAAGGACCTTTTCACACCTTCTGACAGCCAGAAAATTGCAGGGTAGGGCTACTGAAAGCATGTTTATTCATCAGGGCAGGAACCATAAAGCCAAGCATATCTGAAAGGCTTCTTGTTTTATTTGCTTAGCTTTATTCATCATTAAAGCCACTGGGATGAAAGCGGAGATGAAACTGACAAAGTCAGGGGGGACATATTACCTTAAGCGGTTTGGAGAACATAGCGAGACATCAATAACAACGCTGCAGGTGGTTTGTGCTAGTGAAGAGACTTCCCTCCTCCACCGCCCCAGATTTGATTTTCTAATGTAGTCACATCACTATCAAGCCACCAACCTTCTTTTCCAGTGAAAAGGTCCTGATGTTAAATGCAAGCTTAAGACAGGGCTGCATTTTGCTTATTAAAATCATCCCATACCTAAGATCTTTGGCCTAGCCCCAAAAGGCTAATTGGAAGAACTGTATATAGTGCTGTGGAATGGTGTTTGCTGACTCTTCGCTGCATAATATAACACTTCTAAAAAATACATTTTAAAAATCCCCACAAAGTCTCCTTTTTAAAACCACAACAACAACACAGGCTATTAGGATTTTGGAGACATTTTGAATTGTAAAAACGTTCTTTAAAAAGAAATAGGATTATAGACATTTTCAGTCCATTACATTTACCACACATAAGGAGAGTAGGCACTATACACACCCTCCTGGTATAACTGCAATTTTGTCTAACAGTGGCAACACATGCATATATATAGCCTCACTGTATGTGTTGCAAGCTGTTCCCTTATACAGGGCAAAACCAAGTGGCTGAAAAAGGCTAACATAGAATAGGCAACTGGCAGCTCAAGGTTCAATCCAGCCCACATTTGTACCTTGTATGCATGATAAAGAAAACATGTGAAATGATTTCTTTGACACACAATCACAGAACTCAGTCCCACACTGAGGGAAGCATCCCTCCTCCCTCCAGAGTCCTATTTTTTGAACTGGGTGTCTTATGACAAACATATGAACAAGAACCAGAGCTGGTGCTAGATAAGGTGTATGTCTTGCTTTGCAGGAGGATGCTGCAAATTAGGGGGGGGGGAATCTATTTTTGCCCTTTAGAACTATACTCTGTTCACAACACGGCCCCTTTTAAAAGTCAGTCACCAATTAGGGATATAAAATGGACTTAATTATAAACCATTGGTATTCTGGTAGTTATTTAAAGGTTTTCTTGGAACTGTCCTCTTCCACTCTTGACTCAAACTGTTAGCTACTGCACTATATCAACTGCATTTCAAACCCTACCCTGGCATTTGTTTCACAATAGCCTGTTTGAACAGTGGAGGTCTAGTGCTACAAAGAATAGCTGCCAGCCTTTAAAGTTATCAGAGATTTGTTAAACAGAAAATGCCCACATACATATTCACAGCACACCAACAGTATGGGCAAGGGTTCCAAAAGAAAAACATAAACATACAGTTCCTCTATCCCTCTTTCTGTACATGCCCTAAGTCTGTGGTGGCGAACCTTTGGCACTCCAGATGTTATGGACTGCAATTCCCATCAGCCCCTGCCAGCATGGCCAATTGGCAGGGATTGCTGGCAGGGGCTGATGGGAATTGTAGTCCATAACATCTGGAGTGCCAAAGGTTCGTCACCACTGCCCTAAGTGATATTATTCTATGGCATACTTACCTTAGAAGTTACAAGGGTTCTAAAAGAGTCTCATTACTTTGGAGTCTTTATTCAGGTCTGCAGTCCCCTACAATGGCAATGGTCACCTTCAGCAGGAATCCAGGTGAATGCTCCATATGTGAATGCACCATCATTGATGGTGAACCTTTTCGAGATGGAGTGCCCAAATTGCAACCCCAAACCCACTTATTTATCGCAAAGTGCCAACACGGCAATTTAACCTGAATGCTGAGGTTTTAGTTTAGGAAAAACGGCGTGCGTTACTCAGAAGTAAGCTTGGTGGTAGTCGGTGGCTTTGCTTTGAATCAACCGTGCAACTCTTCCAACCTAGGAGGGTTACTCAGAAGCAAGGCCCATTGCCAGCAACTGAGCTTACTCCCAGGTAAAGGATCACGCTTTATTTTGCATGAAAATCAGTGGGGTTTAACAGCACAACAGGGTTACCTACACTGCTTCCCCAAAACTAGGTCTTAGGTTTAATGCTAATAATCGAACCCAGTGGCCCAGGCCAGCCTAGATGTGGGGGGGGGGGGCACTCTGCTTGCGAGTGCCCACAGAGAGGGCTCTGAGTGCCACCTCTGGCACCCATGCCATAGGTTTGCCACCACTGGTCTAGATGGAAGCAGCAAAAAAAGGAGAGCTTTCCATGTGTGCCAAAGGGGATTATTATCTCTCTCTGCTCATCCCTTCTGTGGGGGTCAATGAAAATCTTTTCTGAAGCTTACAGAAAACTGTTTTGGAGGTCTTTCTAGCACCCTAAGTCTTTCAAATCTTCTTTGCCCACTCTGTGTCAGCTTTTGAGCAGAAGGTGTGAGCTGACCACTTCATTGTCTCTGGCCAGGCCTGCCATTAGCATTTCTAAAAGCTGACAAAATAAAGCTAGAGAGCAATTGATTCCCATGCCCCCAACCTCCTCTCTGCCAAGAGACAGAAAAACTTTTAAACGTATGGTATAGGTTTTGTGCAGTCCAAAGCTCCAAAGTAAAATATATTTCCCCATAGTTTCACAATTTGTCTTCAGTACTCCTCTGAATTACCCAATTTTTCCATTAGAAAAATAGAAAAAAATGTCTGTAGTCAGCCTTCCTATCTCATTGAGTGTAGAAAGATCTGGCCAGCCATTATTAAGATTTGCTCAATTGAAGGGCGTGTGCAAGCAAAAAGAAGCAGGCAGGACTGGTTAGAAGAATAGGCAGGAACAAATCACTTTGCACAATTTAATTTTAATCATGAAATACAATGGCCAGCTAGCTCCAATGTGGAAGGGTATAGTCCCAACACAAAGAAGAGACCTACAGAGAAGTGACCCAGTCAAGCACTGCCAGCTTTGATACTATTATTCTAATCATTTTGATCCAATCAAGGCGCAAGAGAGAACCTTACTCTCTTATCTTGCCAAACAAAAGAACCCCCAAGGATCTCAGCATGGAAGTTGATGTGTCTTATTCCCAAAGTTGACATCATTCTTGCTCTTAACCCTTTCCATTTTGCTGTCTTTATATGGAAAGCTTCTTGCTGTAAAAAACAACAACCCTCTGGGACACTACCCCCCTCAAAAGACTCATCTCTCACTTCAGTTGGACTTTTAACTGCCTTTCTCTCTGGCCCCTTCCGCACACACAAAATAATGCATTTTCAAACCACTTTCACAACTGTTTGCAAGTGAATTTTGCCATTCCGCACAGCTTCAAAGAGCACTGAAAGCAGTTTGAAAGTGCATTATTCTGCATGTGTGGAATGAGCCTCTGTCTGGGAAAACCCAAACTGCTGTACTGTTATCTAGGAGCTGCTTCTAATCCTTCCAATTTGCTTTAAAATCTAAATTGTCGCTCTGAATCACTTGTTCTGAGCCATATGCCTGGATCTCCCCTGGATTACTGTCTGTATTGCCTCCAGGCAAGCTCTTCAGGAACTCCAAACCTGTGGATCTGAGCAAGTATGAGGTCAATTGGATCGCTGAATACCTGAATGCTTACAAGTCACCCCAGATGACATCTTCATAAAGCACAGGGACATAATATCTCTCTCACTGCTGTGCCTTCATCTCCTTTCACCCGCTGCAATCTTCCATTTTCTAAAGTTTACATTGTACAGTGGTGCAATGTGGCATGTAGACAATGGGAGTGCAAAGAGGTCTTTGTGGGTTTCTTACAGGGCAGAATTATACCTTTTCATAGCCGCTGAATACTGAGTGCTGCACTGATAGTATTTTATGGCAACAGACTTATTTTGATTATGTACTTGTACCCCTGATTATTCCAGTATCTTGCCTCCATTTTGTCACTAGCTGTTCTTGCTGAAATCAAACAGTTTTCCATCACTGCAATAAAAGGAGGATAAGGAGGACTGGTAAGCAACTGGGTTTTCCTTAGCCAGTGTGTGGTTCCCCCTTCAGATTGTCCTTCTTCACAAGAGGTACAAGGAGGGAGGTATTCCATTTGGCCTAACCTCTTACAGCAGCCATATGGGGGTTGGCTCCATATCTTGTGGCAACCTCTCAAAACTCTACCCACAGGCTTGAAAAGGCTGAGAACCCCTGGGCTACAGTGCCAGATTAGAGAGAGGTCCAGAATCAAATCCCCATGCAAGTCTGAAGATAACCACGCAACTTTGGTTCAACAACCTTCTCCCAGCCTATTCTAAGGTTGCCACGAGGATAAAGCAGAAGAGAAGAGAACCATGTTTGCTTCTTTTGAGCGCCACGGAGGATTAAAATTATTTATCATTTAATTATTTAATTCATTTATGCCATGTCTTTCTCCCCAATGCGGAACCAAACTGGCTTACATCATTTTGATCTTTTCCATCTCATCTCACAACAACCCTGTGAGGTACGTAAGGCTGAGCGAGTGCAACCGGCCCAAGGCACGCAGTGAGCTTCCACGGCACTAAGATCTAAAACCAGACAGCCTCAAAAGTACATTCGACAGTTTTATGTGATGATAGATAATCCAATTAAACTTAGAGGCTTGCCTTGATTCTAGCACTGAATTCAACAAGGACTACTGATCTGCATTTCACAGCCCCACTCACCCTTCAGTTTGTATGCAAGACGGTCAATAGCAGTTGAAAACCCGGGTGCCCCGCAGACTCACATATACTCAGCTGCGCCAGATAATCTTACAGATAAGAAAGAAAGGACAGCAGTGTAGTCTTGGCCACCTATTAACTCCCTGCTCTCTGCAAGAACATGAGTAATAGCCTGAAGCAAAAAGAACAAAGCCAGTAATAAGCAATATTCAAAGTCGAGAGCCTTTAACCAAGTGAGAGAATAAGGGCAGAAGAGCCAACCTGCAAAAAATCTTTGCAGATTTTCTGTATGAACTTTAGTCATGCAACAGTGCCATAACTACTTCAAAGCAACTTATGAGTGACAGCCACTGAAATGTTTCTAATAAAGGGCAGATCTGGAAGCAGCCTGTTGCCAGTACACTGTTGGTTCCAGTGACCTATTTCAACCCAGGCAGTCTTTCTTCTCAGGAGGAGAGAAAATTCACCTTTATGTATCCAGCCTTCCACGTTGCCTCTTCTCCTCCCCTGTTCCTCACCCACAGTGACAGATAATAGAAGAAAATGCTGGGATTCTTCTAAATGGGGAGGACATCAGAAAACTCTTGGCTGAACACAGAGGTGTCAGAGAAGATACAGGTCTCACTGAGGAGGGTCTACTGAAGTGACTCATATGAGGAACACCGTAGGCCACCCTTTGAAATAACTGCCCTCCAAAGGTTATGTTTGCACACTCCCGAACTTCATACCCATAAGACAACTAGCTATGAAAGAGATGCTATGCATCAGATTCATAAAATGCCGCTTACATTGCAGTCATGACACATTTTCTGTCTCTTTGTGCTCGCTGACAGACTTCCACTTTAGCCTGTGTAACCAAAGCTCCTGATGGCAGCTTGCATAGCAAGGAGTCAAACCAAGCTGCAGGGGCTGATTCTTGCAAACTGTTATCCATGGCTGAAGACATCCTTTCATGGAAGACCTTCAGGCCCCCTTCGAGTACTATGAATTCATTGCATTAAACCCAGAAACAGAAGTACAGATTTCTGACAAGGGAAATGACAGCAGGTGGGAGAGGGGAAGAGATGACAGGACCAGAGAGTGAATGGGCAGGAGCAACCATAGCTGATATCTGCCATTGTGTCAGAAATTAAAAGCCATAACAGAAATTAAAAGCCCATGACCATGCCATTGTGTCAGAAATTAAAAGCCCATCACCCACCCTGCCAAACAAGACTCTATGAGAGCCAGGAAGGTGCTGGAATTAGTGTTTGGTGGCAACTGGAGAGACTGAGATTCAATTCTCCATTCTGTTGCCAAGTTCACTGGATGTCCTTGGGCTTCTAAATCCACTCTAATGGCAGTGCTGGAGGAACAGCAGGTCTAGAAAGGTTCATAATAAACAAATACCTTACAGGGTTCTTGTGGAAATGGGGAAAAGAGTAACTACAAATGGCATCCTGAGCTCCTCATACAAACAGCATGAGAAAAAGGTAAAGGCCTGTTCTAGTCTTACTATTCCCCCTCTCTGCAGTGAAGATAGAAAAGGACCAACAAAGGACCTTCACAATCTCAAATTAGCAATTTGTGCATATTGCAGGAACCAGACATATACCGGATATACATTCAGAAATGCAGCAAAAATCCATCCATGAACATGACCTACATGGACTTATTTCAGTGTTGTATTATTTTGAATATGAATACAATCCTGGCAAAACTAAGCCCTTGTTAAATCCCACTGCTTTTAATAGGAGAGGTTTAAGTATTTACTAACCTCCCCACCGAAATCAAACAGGCTTAAAAGTGCTCAACACTTCTCTAGTAAATGGAAGCGGGGAGGGGGGGGATATCCTCAAAAGATTTTTAAAAATTTCACTGGCTTGATATTTAACCTCCCTGTGCAAGTGACACACGGAAATTTTCAGTACAGAAACAGGTTACTTGTGTATTCATTATCCCAACACAGACACATAGCCTCCCTATGAACTACCAGTATTAAAAGCTAAAAAAAGCATTCAGCATTTTTACTTGGTTCAGGAAGAGTTCAGCTGTCACCAATAATATACTTCCCTGCTGAAATATTACATACCTGAGAGAGAGATAGAGAGGGGGAAAGCACACAGGAAAACATCAGCAAGTATCTTTTGAAAGGATAAGTCAAAACATTTTTGTAGCACAATGAAATAGTGTCTGCATCTCCTGAGAGAAGCAAAGATGTGTCCATCCAAATTCAGTGATATGTCAAATGCCACCCAAAACAGTTTGGTACTGCTGGGAAGATGCAGATGTACCTCCCGTGGACTCTCTCCTTTCCAGATGTGCAGGGCAAGGGGAGAGGAATTTCAAAAGGTCTTCCAACAGCCTGTACTGGTCACCATAAAGGAAAGCTTGCATGAAGGCAACGGCAGGTTCCCCTTACTAAAAAAGTAATGTGTGTATTATACAGACACTCTGGGGATCCTGTAATGAGTCAACCCCCCGCCCCCCGCCTCCAACTCCCAAATATTGAAAATCTTCTCTGCCTCGGGTTTAGACAAGAAAAAAAAAGTCTTCCATCCAGGAAGGCTGCTGGTTTACATTTGTTACTCATCTTTCTTCTTCATTCTGGTTGCATGCTGACCATTATTGGCTCAAACCACTGAGTAAAGCAGCCATGAACCAATAGAAATCTATCTGCCCATCACATTTTCATCCAACTCTTGAGAAGAGGGATTCACTAACTGAGATTTGTGGTTGAATGGGAATGTAATCACAAGTTGGACTCACTGCAATATCATTCAAAACTTAACTCTCCAGATAAAATAAATATTACTTAACCAGACAGTCAGACCCATTCAGTCTTTTCTCATTATGCTGGTTGCACAGTTCCCAGCCATGCCCACTCTACAAAAAGATTCAAACCATAGGCCTCTGTCAGAAAATAAGATTTTTTTTAATGTCATCCCTGTAGAGAACAGTTGTTCGCAAGTGTTTTGAACATATGACATACTGTGTAAAGCCATGTGAGATTCTAGATAAAGAGAGAAAAGATTTATGCTAGAATTCTTAGACAGCTACAGGTTATGGTCAAGTACAAACTAAAATCCCAATCTTCCTCCTCTGCACCCACCTTCCTCAGAAGAAATTCATAAGATTTAAATAAGATAAGCCAAACCTATGATCTGAAGCATATTTGCCTAGAACTAAATTATGTAATGTTCAGACAGTAGGACTAATTTTCAGGTAATGCAAGACTGCAGACTTAATTCTGGATCTTACTATGAAAGGTTTCTGTTCACAAAGATGATTGCCTCAGTCTACATCTAACAACGGTAAGCTGCATTTGACAAAATAACTGGTTTCCATGACTCAGCCAGCAACATTCCTGTTCTACTCAGCCATGTTAAAATTCTATATTAGTACACCATGCATTTTGGATACCACTGTCTAAAGATGACTTTCACCAACTGGAGAACAGAATGGTGACTATTCAAGATTTCACCCCTCCCACAGTGTTCATGTCTGTATCTAAGAAAGTGCAAGAAGAAATGGAAATCTAGCCCACTGATGCATTGCAATCCTTTCACAAAAGCAATAAAAACAGCAATTTATGTGTATTTCATTATGTTACAGCGGTGCTATGAAAAAATGAACAGATTATCTATTTTTCACCATCTCTGTTATTGTTTTGGTTTCTGACCTTGCCTCATGAAAAAGAGATCAATACAATCAATTTAACATTCATTGTTTGGGTTATTGCAGGAATGGCAGGTGACTGTTAATTCATTTTCAAAACAGCTGTTGGGACTGGGTTCACTCCTCCCAGACGAGCACCTTCAGAAAAGATTCTTGGGAACAAAGAGGGCTAAGGAAAAACAGCTCACTGACTGCCGATCAGCCCATCAGCAGGCATTTCATACATGAAGCAACCTCACAGTTCTGTGTGAGAAACACATTCACAGTCTAATGATCAGCCCCATTATAGAACAATCTGCAAACCACACTTTTTGAGAGAGCTCTGCACGCCTTAAAAACTCTGGTCCCATTCAGAAGTCATGACAAAACTCTCTAACTGTTAGTGACAAGCATGGGTGTTTGCCGTGCTTCCATTACCACCTCACTCTTTCCCGCACATACAACACAAAACCAAGAACTTCCTAAAGCTCCAATATACTGTGTGATATTTGAGTGCAGGTGCCTCAGGAAAACAGACTTTGTTCCCCACACACTGAGAGGAATGTGATGAATTTGCTTGGGTGAACAGAAATAAACTGTGTCCATATCCATCAGCAGCACAGAGTTATGCCGAGATGTCTGAATGCAGCCCAAGATTTCAGGACATAACAGTCTTGAATAAGTATTTCAGAATTTCACACAACCCCCCCCCCTCCCCAATTTGTTTTCCGTTTTGGATTGAGTAAATTCAAGCAAGCTGAGTAGCAGTACAATCCTAAGAAAACTTTCCTGGGAGTAAATGCTACCAAGCAGACCAAAGTAGGACTCTAAACAGACTTCCTCAGGATTATTCTCTGAGCATCTTTACAATATGCATTATTCAACATAGAGAGAGATTGATAGTGAGTTCACATTAAGGAAAGTTGGACTGTACAGCACCAAGGTTCAGTATTTGCCAGTCTCATTGGTGCTGGAGGATTAGGCAGAAAACAGTCACAAAAATAGTTTGCAGATTTGGCATAGAATCCACAAAAAACCACAATCATTGGGCCAAGTTGTAACAGTGGGTTTCACAAGATCAGTGCTGTCCAAGAAGTACACACAGCCCTGAGCTCCTTCACATACACTATTCAGATGCTAAATGCTATTAGCTCCTGGCATGAATCACATCAGAAAATGATCAGCATACTTATCTGCATTCATAAGCTAAGAAATCGGAGATGAGCAGCCAACAGCAGTGAGTCTACATCAATATATAGGCCAAGCACATGCCAGGGGAAATGCTTGAATCTGCTTAATGTTTCCAAGGGTATCACATTCTGTAACTTCAAGGAATGATTGCAAATATAAAAAAACACCAAACAGAAGGGACAGACAGACTCTTCATACCACCTTACATCACTCCTGCCATTATACTTCCATGATGAAATATGGTACCTCCAGTGGAGGTTTTAGGTTGCAAGTCTTTAAGTGACAATATATTTATAGACGAACATTCACTGGTGAAACAGACCTGCCTACTCAACCTTCACTGACTGCTAACTGAAGACACAAATATCAGAAGCACTATACAGATTACCAACTGCTAGGGGAAGGGATGGAAGGTGTGTACGCTCATTAGTTCAGGGAGCCATACAGAATTGTAGATTAAGAAGCTCCCAAGCAGTAATTATGGGCTAAAGAAAAATCTTGGTTCTATTTTAATCACTTTCTCCTCACACCTGTGATGCAGAGTGTCCAACCTAGACTGTATTTTATCTCATTTAAGGCTGGCATGTTACACTCAGCTAACAGAACAGCACTTGCTGTTTGTGTTGGAGGAATAAAACATCAGCAAAAAAAGGAGGGGTCCAAAACAAGTGTAAGATTCCATACTGTAATCCCCCCCAGGCCCTCCCCCCCCCCCACTTCACAATGCTGAATGTTGACATCTTCTCTAATGCCTAAATGTTGACATCTTCTCTAACGGGATAAAGCTCCCTGGGTGCCTTGTTCTCTTTCTTTCCTTTTCTTAAGCTATCATGAAGTTCAAAAGGAGGGAAAAATTACAGTTCATCACTCAACCTCTAAAACTTATTCCAGCCTCACATTTGATAGGATGAGCTCCCTTTTCTTATTTACTCTTCTCAACCAGAAGGTGCTCCACCTCTCTCCTGGACAGGTGGTTTCATTAGGAGTAGCACTACCACCTGCGCAAACTATTCAACACCGAGAGGAAGCTCTCCAAGTGCGGCTTTGCAGTCCCCCCTTTTCCCGGCTGCGCCAAAAGGCCGGTCAAAAACACAACAGCGGGGGACTTAGCAAAGGGGGGGGGGTGTTCTGCTCCTCGGCACGCCTGGGCTACGGACAGCATCCTGCAGAAGCGACAGCGCTGGTTTCGTGCCGTCCACTAACGAGGTGCCCACCCCGTCCCTGCAGCACCCTCTGCTGGCCAGACAGCGACGCGACTCTCACCTCCTTCTGCTGCTGCTACCGCCACTACCGCGGCTGCTGAGGTCGCTGACGGTTCCTCCGACACTGCAGCAATTCCTGTCGCTGCTGCTGCTGCTCTTCCCCAGCTGCTGTTTTCCGCCACCCGGGACTCCGCCCACCAGCGGCAACGCACAACTTTGCCTGGCACGAAGGCGCTTGCAACCGAGCCAGCCACAAAGTCCTCTGTTAGTCGCTGGAAGGGACTTCTCCCAGCTGCCCTCCCTGACGCAGCAGCAGCAATAGCAGCAGCAGCGCCCCGGCTTTCTTGCTAGATTTCTCTGGTTCTCAGCCAGTCTTTTTACTCCAGCGCTGCTCCCAGACAGGACACCCCACTTGCTCATGCTCAGTCCCGGCATGGTCGGGAGATCTTTTTTGCCAACCGCCAAGGTGCATGCTGGGAGCTGTAGTAAGTCTCGCTTCGTCCCCAAATGGAGTAAAGCGGAGGCGGGGGCAAGGCTCTCAGGGTTGAACATTTCTTTTCCGGGAAGAATTTGAACCAAGGGTGCAGCCCTGGAAACTGTTTCCAGTCGTGGCAGAGCACAACCCTGGAACACAGGATATAAAATAATGTTAAGGAAGCAGGAGTCACTGAAAACAGGGCAAAGCTTGCTCTCCTTTCTCTATGGTTCCTGAATTAGAGCTACAGAAGTTTGAGTTAGCACACACGCACCGACGCTAACCCTTCTTTAATACTGTCAGTAGATAATATAGTATATTTCACTTCATGGAATGACGACATAATACATTTCTTGATTTAATATAAAATATTTTGTGATGAAAATTCATTAATAACAATGAATTCGAGTTTCGTAGATGGATAAATACACAACTGTAAGCCACTGTCCTAAAAAATCAAAGGTCAGAGCCTGCATAGGTGTAAGTTGTTTGTTCTGATCACTTAGGAAATACAAACTTGATGTCCCCAGAGCAGTTTTTCCTCCCCACCCCCCTCATCTGTACCAGAAGGCATGGCAGCTGTATTCAAGGATGCTGTTTCGGGAGAGAAGGAGAGCCTAAGAGTGCCATCCTGAGCAGAGTAGCTCCCTTCTAAGCCTTAACACTTTCATAGAGTTAGAAGGGTGTGTTTCTGGTGTGTCAGGACTGAGGCAGAAACAAAAAAAAGTATATTTGAAGAGCTTTTGTAGTGGTTACTTTTTGGTGTGATGTACTGGTTGGATTCATTCATTCATTCCAATTTATATCCCACCTCCCACTACAAAGCAGAACTCAGAATGCCTAACAATAATAGAATAATAACTGTGAATACAAGCACTTCTGAGGAATAATAATGTGTGGGCTAAAATCCAGATGCCATAGATGACCCTCTTGCAAAATAGCATCCCAAGTGATTGAGTTTCTTTTTGGAAATGGGGGCTGGGATACTTGAAGGACAGCCTGCTCCCACGTTGTCCAACTCATCAGTTGTGATCCTCCACTCAAGACCTGCTTTCTGTGCCCCCTTTCCGAGTTTGCAGAAGTAGGACAGGTAGTAACCAGAGACAAGGCTTTTTCTTTCCCTTAGGAGTGAGGCCAAAACATTTCTCTTTCCCCAGGTTTTTAACAAAGATCTTTTAGCACTATTTTATCAATAGCATTTTAGATTGTTCCATCTTATGTGCTTTTATGTCCTATTTTTCTTCCGTTGGCTGTTTTTATTGACATGTTTTTAGTTGAGTTGGATTGTTTTATTGAAGTATTTTTATTGGTGTGATGTGTACTGTCTGTTTTGTTTTGTTTTGTTGTGAGCTTTTGCAAGCAGGGCCAAAGTAGCAGCATACAAATTTTCTAAATAAATACATTTAACCTCCGAATAAACCCAAGCAACTCTGTCCTCTAGTTTACAGATACCATAATAATAATAACCTACTTTGCTCACTCTTCCAGATCTGCTCTTTCTTATATTAGAAGCTGGCATTGTAAAACATGGCAAACATATGCATAAAACCCTCTAGAAATAGACACACACAAAATATTTACCTAGCAAAACATTGCAATGTGGTTCTCTACCCTACATTTTATCCTCACAACAATCTTGTGAGGTAAAGGTTAGACTGAGGGAATGATTGGTCCATGGTCATGAGTGAGATTCATAGTTGGGGGGATTTACAATCTGGGGCTCCCAGACCTTAGTCTAACACCCTAACCATCATGCCACACTGAATAATGAAGATGAAAGGAGAAAGAAGTGGTGTTTGGATTTATACCCCACCTTTCTCTCCTGTAAGGAGATTCAAGGTGGCTTACAAGCTCCTTTCCCTTCCTCTTCCCACTACAGACCCCTTGTGAGGTAGGTGGGGCTGAGAGAGTTCAGAAGAACTGTGACTAGCTCAAGGTCACCCAGCTGGAATGCAGGAGTGTGTAAACACATCTGATTCAACAGATAAACCTCCACCACTCAGGTGGAGGAGTAGGAAATGAAACCTGTTTGTCCAGATTAGAATCCACCTGCTCTTAGCCACTACATCACGCTGGCTCTGCCGTGAGGATTTAACATCATGGAAGGTAGATGCTCTACCATTGAGCCTCATCCCACCTCTGGAGAGTTTTGCTTGTAAAAACAGAAAAGATGTTGTGAAATCCATGACTGGACCATCCCAGAAGTTCACAAATACTAATTTTGTGGCCCTGATTCAGACCAGGGAGGGTGGTGATTGTGACTGATTCTTTCATCATGTGGGTTTTGCCTGTTGAAACTAACACCCCTTAGACAGATGTGCGTATTGCTGGTAGACTTCAAAATAAAACTCTTTTGTTTGTTTTTCTTTAAAGGCAAGCAATGACAAAAATTCTTGATTTCAACAGCAAAACTGTATGGAAGGAAATCGTTAGCTGCCTTGTTCTCCTGCATGGCCCTAAGCCTGAATCAGCCTCCCCACCCACCCCCCACTGGCTTTTATGAGCATTATTCTATCATGGATCTCCCAATACTTTCTCCTGTTTAACCCACTGCCTACTGTTAACCAGGTATGATTTGCCACTCCTCCATGTGAAGCCCGCTGGGCCAGTCACATTTCTTCCAGAATTTTCTCAGCCCATGCAAAAGCAGGCAATGACAATGACAAACTCTGAACATCCCTTGTTTTGAAAAACTTACAGGATCACCATCAGACCGCTGTGACTTGACAATACACACTCAAGCTCTACTGTAAACCCAAGCCCATAACCTCTTACTCAGGCCTGTTTCTCACCACTAAAATTCAAATTTTGCAGTCTCTTGGGGTATCTTATTGGTCAGTGCTGTCTTCACAGCAACATCAAGGGGGAATGCATGTAATCGTTAAATCAGAGGAGTCAGTCTTTTGCTGAATAAAATTGAATAAAATTGGTAGTTTGTGACTGTCTTGCACATTAGGTAGTTTGAATGCATAATAAGATAATCCCAAGGTGACAAGATTGTTAAACATCTTTCCACTAAATTAATGTAAGGCTTTAACTGCTGAAGTGGTTGGCCCTGATAAGCTGATGTTCATCTGGGGAAAATTAGGTTTTTAATAGAAGAACACTTCCTCTTCCCACGCTCCTTGTTTAGAGACCATGTGTGTAAATAATGGCATAGTGTCATAATAGAAAAGACAGTTAAAATATAGACTGCACCCTGCAATTTATTGCTGAAGGCAAATTTTAGTTAAATGCATGGAAATTATGAAAGTCCTACTCTCAGAAACTGGGAAGCAGTTAACGGCTTCAGCTAGGATTGGCAACTCCAGGTTGGGAAATCATGGAGATTTGCCTGGCGGGGAGGGTCAGGGAGGGCAGGAGCTCAGAGACATGAGGTACCAAAGAGTCCACCTTCCAAAGGTGCCATTTCCTTCAAGAAAACTGTTGTCTGGAGTCTGCAGAACAGTTGCAATTCTGACAGAATGCATTCCAGGCCTTAACTTGAGATTGGTCGCCCTAACTTCCCCTCACTGATTATTTACTATAAATCTTGTTCCAGGAACTTGGTTTGTCTCTGGACTGCATACTATCTAGGGTTGCCAACCTCCAGGTGAGGACTGGAATCTTACTGGAATTATAACTGATCTGCAGACTACACAGATCTGTTTCCTTGGGGGGGAATCGGCAGCTTCAGAGAGCATGGCATCATATCCCTGCTGAGCTCTCCATCTTCACCTCTCAGACTGCTCCCAAAATCTCTATGATTTTTACCAACCTGGCTTTGCCCACTCTACTATCACTACCCTAAATATTCCACCCAAAAAAACTTCTGCCTTTAGAAATGTTTCTCAACATCAGAAGGATTCTGTAAGAAGACAAAAGCTCAGTCCTTGGTTGAGTCTCTCATCTATGCAGCCCTTCATACCCTTTTTATTTCTCTCAGTTGCTTCAAGTATCCCTGTATGATGGTTAACTCATATTTCTTCTTCTTTAACAGAATCAAGCTGTTACATGTGCTAAGTCTAGGCTAGGGGCTTGTTTGAATCCAGAATTTAATGTATCATTCAAATCCTACAGGAAACCAGGCCTTTCCTTATTGCAGGAATTTCTTAGTTTTGCAACAATTTAAAATTACATCGAAGTAGCAACTATATATGAAAGAGAGAATCCACCCCTTTCACCAAACTGATTGTTACTCTCATCTTACTAATGTAGAGTTTTTTAAAAGAAAAAAAAAACTGCTCTAAGAATGTTACATCATCTAAATCACTTGATGACTTGAAATTCTGGGAATGATGATGAACGATCTCATCATGCTGACACTAATTCTCTCTTACCCAGGCCAGTAATGATTAATTTGAATATGCACATGGCATTAATATAGTCTCATTGTCATGATTATCCCCCATCTCCTCCTTTACAGCTCAGGCGATAATTGACATGAATGCCTCTGATTATTTATGTAGCAACCAAATTTTCACACTTTCCTGGTTTTGCATGGTTGCTAATATTTCAAGTGACAGCCACTCCATCAAGGAAGCCTGCTTTGTTCATTTGTTACTTACTGTCATGGGATATTCAATCATCAAGATGCAAACTCCTTATCACTGGCTGATTACGCAGAAGGTGCTTGCGGCAAGGTGGAGGCAAATGTCCATTGCGGCAAATTTTCTTGTACAGACGTATTTCCTCTAGCCCCACTTTCATTTTTTACTCTCTCCATGGCAAGCGGAACCACTTTGCTGGCAGAGCGAGGCAGATTTGCCAGCAGGCACAGCTTTGCCCTGGACCTCTTCCCTCCACCGAAAGCCAGTCTGCCTGGTATCACCCCAGCCCCACTCCCTCGTGTTGTTTTGCACACTTCCCCTTTGCCCTCCTCCCTATTGTTGACTCCTTCCGCCTTCTTGTTTTGCTGTATAATTTCTATTGCCTGTGATCTCCCCACGGCTGCATATCTTTAGATCATTAGATTTGTTTAAAAAATCGGCAACACTAAAAAAATATAAAAGTAATAATATTAATCAGTCCAAATACCCGATTTGTCTGTGCACTTAATCAACAAACAGGGACATATGCAGCCTTGTAGTTTTATACACAAGAAGTCAGTGATTCCAGACCCCAGCAGGAAAAGTCAGTCGGTCTTGATGCTTGGGTTTACAGCACATTGGTAGACAGACAATTGTGAAATTGGAGAGCTTAGCAAAATGGTGGTTCATGTTGTCAGGAATGGCTCCCACTTTGCAGGCATCAGCCACAGTGGCACCATTGTGCGATGGTTTTCACAACTTTGTGTAGGAGTAGGGTAAAGTGACCAGATGGTCACCTTTTGTGAACTGGGACGGTCGGGTAGGTGGGTGGCCGTGTGTGCGTGCAGCCGCAGGAGCGCACGGCCTTCTGGGGCGCTCCCGTTTCCCGCCCTGTGACAGGGCGGGAAACAGGAGTGCCCCAGAAGGCCGTGCGCTCCTGCTGCTGCGCACGCGGGAGGCTGCAGCACTTCCTTGCGCCCCAGAAGGCAGTGCGGCAGCCTTCCAAAAATCAGGACACTTGAAAAAACTCGCGGGACGCAGGACAAATTGTTTTAAGGCGGGACTGTCCCGCCAAAAGCGGAATGTCTGGTCAGCCTAGAGTAGGGGGTTCTGCTGGATGGGGATTGATATATGCTTTACAATGTAACCTGCTTTCTGATATGGTAATGGATCATCATTCTGTTTGATTGATGCCTATGTGCTTGTAAATGTAGATAACTCGGCTGAACCTGCTAAAGCCCAGGGAGGGGGAAGGAAGAAGGTGCAAACACAACAGGAGATTGGTTGTTGTGGGTTTTCCGGGCTGTGTGGCTGTGGTCTGGTAGATCTTGTTCCTAATGTTTCACCTGCATCTGTGGCTGGCATCTTCAGAAGTGTATCACAGAGAAAAGTCTGTTACATAACAACCAGTTGAACATTCCTGTTCACACTTTACTTTTGCACATTCTCTGGGAAAATGGGAGGGGGACTTATGGGAAGCAAAACCTAGTGGAGCAATATGAATGTAGAAGCCAGATCAGCAGAACTGGCTTCGTGAAGTTTAGAGTACCTGTGCCAACTCAATAAAGGCTACTGATCCTGTATCCAGTGTCCGCTTATTGATTATTGATCCAAGACTTAACAGTTGTCCTTATTCAGTTTTGCTGTTTGCAGGCCGCCATTACTCCCCCCCACACTCCCCACGATAAAAGACATTCAGTATTTGGTCAACGTGTACAAATGCTGTATCAAGACTTTTCTTTAATAGTTTGCCTTTTTCATATTGATATATCAAGAAGAGAATTTAAATATTAAGAATTATATTAAGGCACACATGCACGATAGAGAACCTGCGAAACATCCCCCCCTTGGATGCAAGCAAAAAACCAACCAATGGGTAATGCCTGCTCTGCTGCAAATAGGGCAGTGGATAGAAATGCTGAACATACCCTGAAACAAAGACTCCATGGCCCATTTTTTTTGAAGTCGTAGGAATCTCGCCATGCATAATCTGCCACTCGGTTATTACCAAAAGTCTCCTCATATTTGTGTCTTGCAGAGTTCTTTTTAGATATGCCATTACACCTATTTAAACCTGAATACAGAGTAAGAGATCATAACCTGTGTGTGAGAGACTGAGAGCATGATGAAAGGTAATGAATAGTAATTAATGCACATGTGAACACAGGTACATGATGAAATTAATTTAAGATACTTCGCAAAAATTGCAAAAATTTGCAAAAATTGCTCCAGTGTAGCTACTGAGTCTACCAGATGTCCTCCTTTCTAGCTAGGCTGTGAAAATCTTGAACTATTAATTGATTCTAGAGGCAATTTCAAAAGCTCCAGTGGCCTAACCATCTCACTTGTTACAGGTAGCAAGAAGTCATTAAACCCACATCAATGCCATTTTCCACCAGGAAAATCCACATATGACTTGTATTGTAAAATCACTTTATAAATCCACTGACAAATGGAAACATTTATGTGGCATCCCTTCAGAGGCAGATGAAGACATTTTATTCCACCAGGATTTGGGGCTGGATTATGATGGATATATTTTCTTGCTGTTCTCTTGGTTTGTGTTTAACATAGAAGAGCCAATGTAGAAAAATCATGATACCTGTCTTGATAGGCATCCCAATTATTTTACATTTCTTTTTTTCTTTCTTAAAATTGAAACAAAAAACAATTATTCATTGAAATAGATGCATTTCTCTTATTGTATCATTGGCCCTGATAAGCAGAGAGATGTAGCAAATTTTGCATCCCTTACAGCTGAAGTTCATATAGTTGAGCCTTTCCAGTTTATGCTAGAATTCCTAAAAAACAGCCATCACACACACCCCCACCCCAAGCCCCTCAAAGTTGGTCAAAATCACCTGTGCAAACAAACTTTCTATAAATAAATTCTGGCTGCTAGCAGTTCATCTCTGAAGAATTCAACTGGGAAATGATTGTTTCAATGTTGGCAAGAAAAAATATTTTTATAATGTAAAGCTGACAGAGAATCTGTGCTAAACTGCAGCTGTTTCTGCAGATCTTACAGAGTAACTTACATCTAAAGTAACTTACATCTAAGCTCAGAATCTTTTGACGTTGAACAGCAAACAGAATGTTGAATATTATTTTTTAATAATGGTGGACCAAAACTCTCCTTCAAAAGTTCTGTTTCCCAAGTTCAGTGTTATAAATAAATTCAGCCTTATTAAAACACAGTGGTAGTGTGCAAACCTTACAGAAAGAAATGTTCAGAGAGATATGCACAATCTTTAATATTTTACATTTGTTTTTGTATTTCATTTTCATTATCTTTTGTATTAATCTGATTAGTTTTTGTTATTCTGTTTATCCCTCGCCAAATGATTGTGTTTTGCCCAGTAGTAACCCTCACAGTTTTCAGTAGACTGGGAGAATTCTCCATTGCTTGCACTATTGGGCTTTAACGGGGGGAGGGACAGGTTGCTCAGTGTTCACAGTCCCCCAAACACTGCTTGTGCATGATTAAATATACAGATTCTATGATGATGCAGGCTACAGGCCTGCTGCAAGGTCCAACAGTTTTACTTCGTACCCTTCCATGTAGCCATCCCTCCAACGGAAGCCATCCCCTTCAGATGGAGAGTAAAGGGTTTCTGGAATGATTATCAGTAGCCAGCAGTGATTAGCCTCATGAATTTAGCAGGGGAGTCCAATATAGTGGCTGTTTTCAAGTCCTTGAGGTTGTATTTATTGTGGTATTTATTTTCTCTATGGAAAAATAATAAATATTGGCATAACAACATGTCAGCAAACAGCTGCAGGGGTTAGGAGTGAGCCATGATTGTAAGATTAAGAACATTCTGGAAATAACATGGTGACACTTTGGTCAAGAAGGCAAGATAATAAATATATTAATAGAACAAGGGTCATAAGTACATTGACTCCACACAGAAAATGACTGTTTACTTCTAGAGGGCAGAGGATTTGGAAATATATTTTAGCTAACTTCCAAATCATATTTGTAAAGGGCTAAATAGCTATCATTCTTTTCTTTGGTGAGATTGTCTTATCCTTAGTTGTTGACCATTTGTATTAGTGCAAGTCCTCCATTTTGCTGTGTACACTATTAGTGTCCTCATTTTCTCTTCTCTCTCTCTTTCAGTTGCATCGGTGTGGAAGGAGGGCCATGTGGCTTTGTGGGGATGGCTGTGGGTTTTTTTTAAACCTCATTTATACCCCACCTTTCTCCCCAAAGGGGCTTATGTTGTTCTGTTCTCCCCCATTTAGTCCTCACAACAACTTTTTGAGATAGGTTCAGCTGAGAATGTACTTTGCCCGAAGGTTCCCCAGTAAACCTTTGTGTGGGAATTTAAAACAGGGTCTCCCATTTACTAGTCTAACCAATACACCCATTCCCCTGCTATAACATGTATGTTCCTGATGCAGTGCTGTCATTATTACCTATCGGACCAGTCACAATTCTATCATATAGTCTGCCAAGGATGGAAGAAACTGTTCTATGGACTGTACTGAGTTTAATGCATTGTTGCTTTTGTTTCATGTGCTGTACTGTGCCTGCTCAAAGGATGGTCGATCTTGGGATGATGGTTAGAATGTCAGCTAATCTTCTCCACCATCATGTCCTCTTGTCCATCTCCATCTGGCCAAAAAGTCTTGTGCTGGTGCAGAAAAAAAGCCTTTTTCAGCACTTGTTATTCAAGATCCTTTAACAGGAGATGCCGGAGTTGGACCAGAGACATTTTGCATACAAGTCATGTGCTCCACCACTGAGCCACAGCTCATTACTGTTCCACCTAACTGTACAACTACGATACATTACTAGCTACATTGCATCAGTGCCATGAAATGTGGCTGTGATCCTGTTCCTGCAGATGATAGCACTGCACCATCCAGCATTAAAAAAACTCTCTACTTCTTGTCTTGCATACCTGTGTTTCCAACCACAGCTGTACTGCTTTGTAAATCTGGGTAAATGAACCATGTTTCCCTTCAAACATAAGAAGAATATGATATTCGATAGTATGAGAGGTGGACAGCATGAAACGCACACTGCTTCAAGCTCCAGCTGAGTCTTTCTGGTTTTTTCACAGATATCCACAATGTCCCACTGTGTGTTATTAAAAAAAGATTCCATCAAAAGAACACCTGCAGATCGGTTTAGAAGTTAGAGAACATACAACAATACTGTAGGAAAACAAGCTTTCTGTGATTTCTACCTGGAAAATCAGTCAAT